>NC_056732.1:1676464650-1676512935 GCF_019279795.1 Protopterus annectens | reverse complement strand
GCCCCTTGGCTATCCAAGCCTACTCATGCATGCCAGAGACAAAATAAAGTAGTTGTGGCAAGGACACAGGAACAGCCCAGACCTACTAAAGTTCAAACAACTTTGCAACCAAGTAAAAAAGTTAGTCAACAAAGATAAAAAAGAACACTACCTATAACCCAACCAATCAGTCCAATCACATGCAGAACCCAAAGAAATTCTGGAATTCTGTTACCTAACTTCTAAACTCAGGGAATAAAAAAAAATCTGCCCTCATCCTGACAAATCTCCTGAAGAAATAGCGTCCCTTTTTAATACCTTCTTTATCAACTCCATAGCCGATAAACACTGCAAAATTTTATCAAAGAAATTACCCCACATCCCACACGTCTGCATCTAGATTACCAGCGCACTTCCTCCTCCCCAGCCTACACCCAACACTCACATAACTCCAACACCCACTCCTCTTCTACCTTTACTCTAAAGCTGATCCCAATCTCAGCTATAAAAAGACTATTATTAAGCTAAAGCCTTGCTCTAACATCCCAATGGCATACCCACAGAATACCTAAAAATTGCTGCTGACAGTATCACTTACCTCATAAGCATATTTGTCAATAGAGCCATACTTGAGTCCTCCATTCCCAAAACCTAGAAAAAGGCCTTCACTCCCCCTCTCCATGAAGGTGGCAATAATACTGACATCATTAATTTCTGACCTATTTCAATTCTTTCTCCAATCTCCAAAATCTTAGAAAAATGCATCAATATTCAAGTTCTCTGCTATCTTTTGACAACCAAATTCTTTCAGCCGCTCGACATGGCTTCAGATCTGACCATAGTACTACAACAGCCCTTTTTACCTTTATGGGTACAGTTAACAGAGCCCATGACACTTGCAAAATTGTCTACACCCACTTTCTTGACCTATATAAAGCGTTCAACACTATTTCTCATCCTTTACTTATCACCCAACTCTCTAAGATCGATCTTTTCCTCCCTACTCTAAACTGGTTCTCCAGTTACTTAAAAGAAAGACAACAGGCTGTCAGATGGCAAAAACTCTATCTCTTCTTTTCTTAACACCCCTACTGGAGTTCCCCAAGGATCTATACTTGGACCACTTATGTTTAGCACATTCATAAATAATTTCCACTCATCTCTATCTCAAGGATCTGTCAGTCAATATGCAGACAATGCGACTATTGTCTGCTCTGCCAACTCAACATGCCTTCTCCTCCACTGAATCCTGGATGCACAACAATCATCTAGCCCTGAACCTAAATAAAACTAAAATCATGCTATTCACACCTAAGAAAACAACAAGTTCACCAAACTGAGTTCACCATCTATTCACATAATAAGTCTATAATCGAAATCATGAACCACACAAAGCTCCTTGGAGTCACTATCGACGAACACATGAAATTTGACCTGCATGTACAACACAGCATTCACAAAACTCATCTTAAACTTGGAATCCTCTATAGGCATAATCACTTCCTAAGACCGGCCACAAAAGTAACCCTCACCACAACTTACCTCCTACCGTCTCTATGGTGCCCCTCTACTTAACATCCAAAGCTCTGTTAAATCCAAACTCGAGGCATGCTACAATAAAATTGTGAAATTTGCAACCAGTTCTACATATTCCACCCATCACTGCACTGCTGTTCAATCACTGAAATGTCTAGAACTGCCAAACTATCGCTCCTACTTGCAACTATCCACATCTCAAAAAATACTCTTTAGACCCAGATTGCCCTGCCCTGAGCTCAGCATTCAACTACTACCACCCTAACAGGCCTCTTAGATCAGGGGATCAGAACTTCTTGTAGGTTCACAAACCTAACCTCCCACCTGGCCAGCTTCTTTATTCATGCTCAGTAGCCAGGAACTGGAATGGTGTCCTTCTGTCCATTACAGCAACTCAAAAGCCTATCTCTTACAAGACTTCCCTTTATAACCACCTATCTGAAGCTGGAAGTGTTGTGCACTAAGCTCCCCTAGAAAGTGTATGCCACACTATTTCTTATCAATATTATTTTTTCTTTTCTGTCTGAGATAATGCTACCATAGATAGAAACTATAGAGACAGCACACTATGTAGATCTTTATGTGTCTATATGACAAGATCGAATGCTTAGGTGATCGAACACTTAAACATCGAACTTGTAATATCGAACCCAAAAATGTCGAATGGTGCAGGAAAACATGTCGGTTGACCATGGGAAAAAAAAAAACTTTACACCCAAACTAAGTGGGAGGCTGTGCCCCCCCCCCCCCCACACCCCCTAACTAAATATAACAACTCCGAGATCGCTCTACAGTAGACAAAATGGCAAAATCTGGCGAACAGCCAAGGGAAATCCTTCCCTGCGTTAAATCGTCCATTCTCTATTTTTTGCTTTCAATATTACAAGTTCGATGTTTAGGTGTTCAATCACCTATGCATTCGCTCTTGTAATATAGACCTGATCTTTACTGTATACTGATAGTCCAGATTATACTACTGAGCATTTTTCTTATTGTATTTATTCTATATTTTTGTATACACTTTTCTTTGTAATTCAATTTTGGAATTCAAACTGTTAATTTCTTTTACTGTGGAGATTTTCTCCCTGGGCCTCCACTGAAAATGGGTTCTGTTTAGCCCAGTGGACTTTCCCCATAAACAAAATGTATTTATTTACATTGTTAACCGGATAGTGTCTGACTGGGCCATGGAGCCCATTTTCAGCTGAGACCTGGGGAGAAAAGTTCCACACACAATAGTGATGACTAATAGTAGTACAAAATAATACAAAGTTATACATGTATATTCGGGTCTATATTAAATGAACAAAATGACAAAAGTGCGAATGCTCTTTCATCGTTACATAAAAGCTGAAACCACAAAACAGCAAAGTTACGGAACAGCGATTTTTTACCCAGGGAAAAAAATCGCTGGGCCGTTCTCGGGACTTTGCTGTTTCCTCCACTATGGTATGATCTTGGAGCTGGTATATTTAAGTAGGGGGGTTTGGGGTGTGGAGCACAAAGCCCCCACTTTATTTTGTCTTTACATTTTTTTTTTTGGAGCAGCGATTTTTTTTTTTTCTGGGAAAAAAAATTGCTGTTCCGTAACTTTGCTGTTTTGTGGTTTCTTTTGTCATTTCATTCATTTAATATAGACCTGTATATTCAGGTATACCACAGATAAAATTAGATACAGATGATAATGTATTCAGCATTGTAGATAAAGAGACATCTAATGAATGGAATTGATTGACAGAGAACACTTCATAGTGATATTAGTCATAGTATAATTGCAAAGATACATTGTTCACAAAGTAGATACACTTCTAAATGGGGAATGGAGTAAGTACTGGCAGGGTGGATGGATCATCAAGGAGGATTACAAGGGCAGAGCCAGGTGGATTTGGGATGTTCTTTAGTTTTTGTTTTGAAGGAAGAGTAGATGGGAGTGTTTTGAATGTGTTGGGAGAGAACATTCCAGGTCTTGGCAATTTTATTAGAGTAGTGGGAGTCTACATGGTAGTTGTGAGACTGGGTTATTTTTAGCATTAGCCTGTCTGAAGATGTAAGGACCTTGTATTGATATGAGGTTGAACTAGGGAGGAAAGAGCAGGGCACTGACTGGGGTTGCAAATGATTTGATATGTAAAGGTAAGTTGGTTTAATGTTAACAGGTTGGGGAGCTCCAGCCAGTTCAGTTGTTGGAGAGCAGAACAGTTATGAGATTTATGTGGTTGATTGCTGGCAAATTTGCAATTTTATTATAGTAAGATGAGAGGTTGTTACGGTCCGTTTTGCACAGGTTTGTAAATATGTATAAGTAGTAGAGTAGGATAGATAGAAGTTGGGATCTGGCAGTGGCTAGTTTGGCATGGTTTGTTAGGAAAGCTCTTGCATGGTAGAGAGAGTTGAGTTTGGCATGGACTTTTTTGATTGCCAGGGATATGTGAATATCAAATTTCAGCCTGTCATCTATAGATATACCTAGGAGTTTGGTATGTTTTGTGGGTTCAATTTTGGTTCCATTGGTGGAATGAATAAAGAGGGATGGAGAGTGGGCATTGGATAGATTGTTGGTAAAAAGTATTAGTTTGATCTTGTTAGGATTTAGAATGAGCTGGTGGTTGGACAGGTAAGCTTCTATTTCCTGAAATGATCTTTGAAACTTATCTTGAAGTTCTTGGAGGGAGGAGGAAGAAAAGATAAAGGATGTATCATCTGCATATCGCATGATTGTAGCGAGTTGGGGTGCTGAGTTTATACTATTAGTAAATAGGATGAAAAGGAAGGGTGACCCTTAAGGTTTGGACCAGTTTTAAAGAGAAAGAGTTAATGATGCTAGAGGTTGGGTGGGGGGGGGGGGACCAGGAGAGTTTGGTTATTATGGTTATCTAGGAGGGAGGTGATCGAGTTTATAAAATGAGAGTTGAATTGAGATGCTAAGGATTCTGAGGTATTTGATAGAAGGTGTGGGAGTTGAGGTTTTGCCAGGGTGAAGGAGGTAGTTGATAGACTGCCAGAATTTGTGAGGGTTGTGTTGGAACTTTTCTTAGGAGGCATGGAAGAAGTATTTTTTGTCATTATTTATACATTTCTTAGTTTGGTTCCTGAAGCTACTTTTGTTTTTGGTGGATTGTTATTGGGCTATAGCTCTATCTCTTTGTTTGATAAGAAGTTTAGTTGCACTGGGACGCCATGGTAGCTGTTTTGATTTGATCCATATTTTTCTTATGGGGGCAGTCTATTTAGTAAGTCAAGGGATTTGTTATTAAAATATACCACTACAAGGTTCAGGTTGAGGCTTTTTAGTAGTGACTGATCGCATTGCTGTAGCAGTAGGTTAAAAGTATCAGGGGGAAATTTTTCTTACAGTGGGTGTACAAGAAAGGGGTAGTTAATTGGGGTTGAATTATTTTTCTTAGGAAAAGTGGGGGTATGTTCACTAAGGCTGATTGGAAAGCAGCCTGCTTCATATTTCAGGTTTGGTTTGTTAGTTAATATCCAATCAAGTAGAGACTCTTTTTGAGAGTGTTAATAATTTGGGTATAGTTGTAGAGATTGATAAAGCTAGTGGGGGAGATGGAAGAGCAGGAAAGACAGTCAAGATTAAAATAACCTAGGATGATAGTTTCTTGACTGAAAGTGGAAGTGGACCAGGACAGGGGATGTTCAATACTGGGAAGATTTTTTTCCTGGGGGCAGGTAAATGGCTGTGATAGTCATGGATTTGTGTGGGTTAATATGTAAACGTGTAATGAGTATTTCAGCATTAAGGATGTCTGGTGGGATTGTGTTTAGTCTTTCTATTTTAAGAGAGTCTTTGAACATAACAGCTCCACCACCACCTCTTTTGTTTGGTCTGTCCTGCCTAATTATGTTATAATTTTGTAGACTAATTTCAGGATCCTTGATATATGGTTTTAGCCAAGTTTCAGTTAAAACGGCTAAGTCAGGAGAGCAGGTGATTAGGACAGCATAGAATTCTGTGATTTTGTTTACAAGACTTCTGAGGTTGAGGTTGGTAATTAGTAGGTCAGATTTGGAAATGATGGGTGGGGGGGTTAGCATGTTAGTTGCAGAGGAGCAGAAGTTTGTGGTGCTTAGATTAGGGTTGGGGAGGTGTTTTTGTGTTTGAGTTGAATCATAGCTAGGGCCAGGGTTAGGATGGATGTCTGCTTGTAGTTTTATGTGTGTTAGGGAGTGCAGCAGTAGGTGTATTAGTTTGGATTTCTTGAGATGGAACCTGAATGCGGGGATAGAAGGGTAATTGGATTTTATATGACCGAGATGGTAAAGAGAAGAGTAGGTAAAAGGATAAAGTTACAGGCAGATTTGACTAAGATTTGGTCATAGGTGGGGGTAGTTGTTTGACTGAGTAGGGGAGCGATGGTATTTGATGTTATAATTGTGGAGGTCTGCAAAGCTATAGGCTAGGAAGATAAGGCTAGATAGAATGGAATAGTAGATAAAGGTATGGTAATAGAGCATGGTTGAAGGACGTTATTAAGATGTACTGGGAGAGATGAGGTCAAGTAGGCTAGGGGAGGCAAACCATGGGAGGATATTGTGAGCTTTAGGTGCAATGAAGGATTGGTTGAGTAGGGAGGAGTAGGGCAGAGGATGTGGGTGGGGGATGATTGGTGGTTGTGAGAGACGATTGGAAGTTTAAGAATGGGAGTGGTCTCTATATGTATAAAAGTAATGAAAGTGGGGGTGGGTGGGAGAGTAGAGTCAACCCGAGCATAGCAAGGGTGAATGGAGTGGGTCAGCCCAGCACAGCAATCTCACGCAGTCAAGAAAACAATTAGTAAAGGTAAGGCATTTCAATAGAATTCTGTAAGTTAATGTGTGAAATATAGTAGTTATGGCAAAAAGCTTTGGTAGAATATAGAGGTAAGAGGGATAGTCCTAAAAGTCGTGTTTAGAACTGAAAGTTACCCATAATTGTCTAGGAAGGCCATAGATTATAGCTGGGGTTATTGGTTCCTTGCTGCCACGCTCCACAGGATGTGCAAAAAATGCAGAGGTAGGAGAGCAATTTTTAAATAAAAGAGGACAGAACTATAAACTGGAGCTGACACATACTAAACTCTTGCCCATGTAGTTAATTGGATGGTCAGACTTGTTTTCCTGGCTTGATGATTATGCCGACTGGTGAGTACAGCATGGTAGAACACCTTTAGTTTAGTGAAATGTCAAGACAGTAGGTCTCGTGCAGGACAAGCAGCAGTGCACTATAGAAGACATAAAACACAGACAGACAGAAGTTAAGATGAGGTGAAAAGCAGGCCAGAGGGACATAAAATTGAAAGGGATACAAGCTCCGGTTATACACAGCAAAAAAAAAATTGTGAGTATTCAAAGCAGTAAAAAAAAACAAGCTCATTCGCAAACAACTCAAGTCTTGGGTCTATAGGCTCAAGTTAAAACACAGCAGACATTTAAGCGAGTGTTAACAGTAACATAAGCCCAGTTTGCATGACTTGTGTGAGAGTTTACAACAGTAACAAACCGTACAAAAACAAGCTCATTCATAAACAAATCAAAACTTGGACTTTTGTGAGAGTTTACAACAGAGAAAACAAGCTCATTCTGTTAGAAAAATATGTATTAGTGTATGTATTAGTAATATGCTTAGTGCATTCAAAGTTTGAAATGGGTTAACACATTTATTCTATTTCACACTGCATAAATCTGTACAAACTGCAGAAGCTTTCCAATCTTGTATTGTCATGAAATATGCGCAGTTATAATCTTTGCTTATGCTCTGGAAATTTACAGGGAAACAGATAAGTTCTGCTTGTGTTAGGAAAATAATGAATAGCTGTATCACTTGTATTAATGTTATGAGATTTAGACAAGGAGTTCCACTTATGCTGTGAGAAAATACTCAGCTGCAGAAGCTATTGATAATAAGAACAAAGACGGCTTGAAAATATGAACTGCAATCAGCGCTTACTTGTGCCTAAGCAAGAAAAGTACCTTGAAATGTAACACATGTATTAGAACTATACAATAGAAGCTTGTAGTGGGCTAAAGCCCACAAGGTCAGGTTGTTTTTCTCAAAATGTTTTTCATAAATCCGGTCATGTCAGTAGAAAATCTGAGTAACATCTGCTGTAGAACAATACAGAAAGTTGCGTTTGATTATGTCAACCATAGAAGGCAATGTCTTGTAGAACAGTATAAGAATAGCATATTTCCTGTTAGAAGTTAGGCAAAATCCTGTATTTGCATGTTTTTGTCTCCTTGCAGCAAGTTATTAAAGTGCCTTATCTAAACCTTACATGAACTGGTCTTTGAAGTTTTTTCCTTTGACAGATTGGTCCTTCGGACCGGAAATCCTCACTTCGCCTTGGATCAGACGGGCCAGGTGGCTTGAAACCATACGGGGAAGAAACCACATTGGTTCTTCTCATTTGAAAAGCCCTCCTACTGAACTGTCGTAAAAAAAAAGAGGCCAGCCACTTTCTGATCTGCGACTGAAGGATGGGTTTTCATGAACCAGGTGATCAATCACGAAGGCTCAGGTAAGGTGAATCTACTTTTTTCTGTTTTTAAATCAGGGACTAGATTTGTATTGTTTTTGTCAAGACTGATTTTTACAAGTCAGGGACAGAAAAGATTACTCTCTTGTCATAGATCAGGGAAAACAGAGTAGGTAGGCAGTCATTCTGAAGAGACTATAACAAAATCCATGGTACCACGTTAAAAATAACAGAGGTTACGTAACGTTCAAAAGGTTAGAACAAAATGGGTAATAATTGCACAAAAAGACCCCAAAATCCGCCGTTAACCGAAGACGCAAAATTCATGCAGTCACAGCGTGCTGAGAATATTAAATACTATTTAAAATGGGTTAATAAGTATGAGTTCGACGGTAAATTAGAAAAATCCTCACCTGTCAAACTTGTCAAACTGCTCAAAACCGATTCCAAAGGTCAGGTAAAAAAGCAACGCCAATTAGGAATTCTTCAGGCACACAGGTGGATTGAGGAAGTAAACCATAGGGAACAAAAGAATAATAATTCAAAAGCAATGTTTTTAGATAAGGAGGACAATAACTTAGTAATAGCATCGCCCCCTCCGCTTTCTTTACCAGAATATGAAGCACGTGAATAGGTTAGTCCACTCCCATGATATCCTGCTGTCACTGAAAATAGAGACACTACAAAAGCCAAACCGTTTATTAGAGATCCCATCGAGACCAGGTGTCGAACACGGGCAGGTAACTCAAATGAAGGCATTGAGTTATATCAAATGGTTAAGAATTCACGGGCTATGAGTGAAGAAGAAATATGCCCACTTATAGAAGTACCTAATCCTCAGGCAGGGCAAGAAGGTCAGGATCCAACTATTCTAGTGTACAGACCCTGGACTCCGGAAGATATCCAGAAAGCCACTGAGGGAATTCCCCATCCAAAAGTTAATTTTAGAAAGTTCTCGGAAGATTAACAAGGAATGAGGCTGAGTTATAATTTAAATGGAGAAGTGGTAGAAAAAGTAGTTAGACAAATTGTGGGACCAGATTGGCACATGATTAGTGGCAACTGGAATCCCCGTGATGCTGCACTCAGACCCCTCCCACATAGCAGCGCAGAGCTAGACAACAGAGTGAAAGGTCTTACAGACCAAATCTCTGAGAAATGGAAGCCTAGGGCAGACTGGACTTGCATTAATCAATGCATCCAACAAGAAGGTGAAACTGTTGACAGGTATTATGCCAGACTATTAGAATGTTTTAATAACCACTGTGGAATGCAGGTTCCTGAAGATCAGACACAAGATTCCCCATTTGAACAGCAGTTAAAGAATGCATTTTTGAAAGGCAGCATTGCACCCATAAGCAGTTTTATTATGAAGCACATGGTAGATCATCGTACAAGCAGGTTACAGTCATTACTTGAATATGCTAGGCATGCCGAGAGGCATTTTAATAGCAAAAAGAAAAAGAAAGCCCAAGTATCATCCGTAGAAGATAGAGCAGAAGTTTATGTAGTACAGTCCAGGAAAAAGGGCAAGAAAAATGCCCAGGGAAACAAACAATCTGATCAGCGATCAGAGGACTTTGAAGGGCGAAAGAAAAGGGGAGAATGTTTTAAATGCTGTAAAAAGGGACACTTGGCAAGGGATTGCAAGAAAAACAAGAGGGCAACCACGGAGGAAGACAAGGAGGGTGAGGACTGACTATATGACAGTCAGGAATCACTAGAAGGGGATAGCAGAGAAAGGACAAATGAGAATGTGATAGAAGGAGTAGAGGATGTGATAGAAAAAATAGAGGAAGTGCAGGAAGTTACGGACAATGAAGAAAATGAAATATTGGATTTAGCTTTATTGAGCTTGGAGCTCTATTTAGCAGACACAAAACCAGAAGTTACACTTTTGGTGGAAGGGAGGGAAGTTAGATTCTTGTGTGACTCAGGGGCAACACAGACCCTGATACATCCCTCCAAACTGCCAGAAAATTCAGAGTCACCTGATTACATACTAGCAAAAGCAGCTAATGGACAGCTGTATCGGAAGCCTCTCTCCTGTAACATTGCAATAACTGATCCTGTTTCAGGATTGACCCAGAAAAGCAAAATTGTTGTTTCTGCAAAATGCCCAGTAAACCTCTTGGGCAGAGACCTTATGCAGCTATTTAGTATAGCAGTAGTTCTGACTATGCAGGGTATGGAAGCACAGCGACAAATTGATACCTTTGCAATGCAATCGGAGGGTGACATGTTTTATTGGCACAGCCAGGACTTGGTTACAACTGGTCCAGGGGCAGTGACTGAAGAGCTGATGAACGTAGCCGTCAGTAAGTTCCCCTCCCTTGACATTGATAAACATTTGTTGCACTGTACCCTGTATTATTGTAACACGCCAGGACCTGATAAGGAATATAAGCAAGAACTGTTTAAAAATCTTGCAAACAGATTGATATTACGTAATCTGTACTGGGACACAGAAGGGAACAGTGTAGCTAGCTGTTCATTGCCCCAGGAGTTCTTTGCACTTTATAAATCTAATCAATTACTACATGTTAGCTTAACTAAGGACAAGAATATAAAATGGGCAGACTTAGGAGAAAAAGTCATGAGATGGGAAAAACAGACAGAATTAGAACTGTCAGAACAGGGACTACAGATGCAGAAGTTAAATTGGATAACTCAGACCCACCCAGCCGTACACTTGCAGTCTAGCAAGAACAGCTGATTAGCACTCCTATTAAAGGAGGAAGAAAATGCCTTACAGAATATACCAAAATCTCTTTGGTCAACAGGGAAGTCAGATGTAGGACTTATTCGTACAGCAGGGCCAGTTACTATCACGCCAAAGTCAGCATTTAGACCACAGAAAAGACAGTATCCATTTAGACCACAGAAAAGACAGTATCCCTTAAGAAAAGATGCAGAGGTAGGACTCAAACCTATTATAGCAGCTTTACTTAAGGAAGGGGTGCTGGTGGAATCTCCTGATTCACCATGTAACACACCCTTATTTCCTGTTAAGAAAGCAAATGGAGAATGGCGTATGGTCCAAAATGTACAAGCTGTAAATGACTCAGTAATACCAAGGGCACCTACAGTGCCAGTCCCACACACCCTGTTGAATGATTTAAAACCTCAACAGAAATATTTTTCTGTGGTAGATATCAGCAATGCATTCTTTTCGATACCGATACACCCTGACAGCCAGCATTGGTTTGCATTCACATTTCAGGGGAAAAGGTATACATATATGCGACTACCACAGGGATATTGTGAAAGTCCGACAATCTTCTCACAAGAAATGGCATGCAACATAGTGGGATTTGCCCCACCAAGAGGCAGTCAGATTTTACTTTATATTGATGACATCCTGCTGGTAGCCCCCATCCAGCAAGATTGCAAAGAAGATACCATAGCGCTGTTACAATTTCTAGCCACTAAAGGACATAAGGTAAACAAAAATAAACTGCAGCTTTGGAGAAAAACAAGTTAAATACCTAGGATATGTAATATCCAAAGAGGGTAGAACATTAGATGAGGACAGAAAAGTAGCAATTTTACAAGCACAAAACCCACTACCAAGAAGGAAATGATGTCCTTCCTGGGTACGACTAATTTTTTCCAGAGCTGTATTCCAAATTATGCCTTGGAATCTGCATTGCTGACTGACTTGATATATAAAAAGCCTATGGCAGTGCAGGATTTGTTACAATGGACACCAGAGGCAGAATCTGCTTTCTGCAAACTGAAACAGTTAATAGCGTCCTCATTAGTTCTGGGATTACCGAACTACCATAAATGTTTTTTCCAAACTGTAGATTGTAAGCAAGGTTATATGACATCAGTGTTGACACAACAGCATGGGGACAAGCAACACCCTATTGCTTATTTTTCATCACAACTAGACCCAGTGGCAAGGTCTTTACCTCACTGTGTACAAGCAGTAGTTGCAGCTGCAATGGCAGTACAGGCTTCAGCCTCAGTAGTTTTATTCCACCCTCTCACTTTGAGAGTGCCTCATGCAGTTGCGATTATTTTACTGCAAGAGAAGGTAGCATATATTTCCCCTGCTAGGCATCTTTCCTGTATGACTATATTGTTGAGCCAACCTCATATGACAATTGAACAATGTATGACTTTGAACCCTTCTACCTTGCTCCTGACCCATGCAGATGGCCCATCACACTGCTGCCTGCAGGAAATTGAGCAAAAGACACTGCCTAGGAAAGATCTTACAGATGTCCCCTTGGATGAAGCCGAGGTGACATACTACGTGGATGGCTCGTGCAAAAGGGGTCCTGCAGGACAGAACCTAGTAGGATATGCAGTAGTTTCTGATACTGAGATTATAGAAGTGAAATCTTTACCACACAACTTATCTGCACAGGCAGCAGAATTGATTGCCTTGACACGGGCATGTACCTTAGCAAAGGGTAAATGTGTGAACATTTTTACTGACAGCCAGTACGCTTTTTCTACTGTACATGTTTTTGCGCAACAATGGAAAAATTGAGGAATGATAACATCTACTGGCAAACCTATTAATCATGCACAGTTTATTCTAGATCTCTTAGAATCTATTCAGTTACCTCAAAAAGTAGTTATTTGTAAATACACAGCTCATACCAAGCAACAGGATAGGATTTCAAAAGGGAATGCGAGAGTGGATACAGCTGCAAAGCAGGCAGCTTCAGAAGTATTTCTTTTAAATGAGGAACTACAACCCTCCGAGATTGTAGACTTAGAAATGTTAAAGACAATGCAGACACTCACTATGCAAACTGAAAAACAAAGATGGGTAAAACGAGGAGCAATCCTCGAAAAGGGGCTGTACATCTCTAAAGAAGGAAAACCGATATTACCATCTAACTTGTTTAGATATGCAGCTTTGTTGAGCCATGGGCAATGCCATGTCTCAGCAGGGGGGATGGTACAGCTGGTGAACTGAGTATTCACGACATACGGATTCTTAAACTATTCTAAAAAATTTTGTTTGATGTGTCATATTTGTAACAAACCTCATGCACAAGGGGCGTTAAAGCCCAAGCAAGGGAGTTTCCTTACAGCACCGTATCCATTTCATACTATCTGTATGGATTTCATAGAATTGAACAAATGTGAAAATAAGAAGTATTGTCTTGTCATTGTAGATATGTTTTCCAGATGGGTGGAAGCCTTTCCGACCAAAAATCCAGATGCGGCTACAGTTGCAAAAATCCTTGTGAAAGAAATTATCCCTAGATTTGGCATTCCGGAAAGGATCTACAGTGACAACAGTACACACTTTGTAAACCAAACCATACAACAGCTAAGTAAGCATTTTGGTATTTCTTTAAAAAATCATTTTGCATATCATCTGCAATCTGCAGGGCTAGTTGAGAGGCATCATGGGATTTTAAAGAGTAAGTTAAGGAAGCTAATAGCAGAAACAGAAAATAATTGGGTGTACTGTCTGCCCATGGCACTGTTGAGCATGAGAACTGTTCCGAATGCAAAAGGATTGACTCCTTTTGAGAAACTATTTGGAAGGGCTTACTATATACTTTAGTGGAAACCTCTCATGCCCGCAGACCAGGAAGTCGACTGTACACTAGCAGAGTATATGAGAAATTTGTTGAATTCTAAACATCTGTTGCAGTCAAATTTTGTTTCAGATAAAGAACAAACCAAATCATTGGAAGTGGCAGTGATTCCAGGAAAGTGGATCTGGGTGAAGACTATAAAAAAGAAGAATTGGACGTCACCAAAGTTGGAAGGTCCATATCAAGTGCTTCTGTCGACATCCACTGCAGTCAAAATCACAGAGCGAGCTTCGTGGATCCACCTGACACACTGCAAACTAGTTAAGAACTTTGAACTGGACAAAAGTCTTGTCACATGTCAAGAGTAAAAATGATAGAATCTAGAAAAATCCGAATAGAACTGTTCGGAAGAGTTGGAGAAAACAGGAATGCAGAACAACCATTTCCTCAGAAGTATTGCATAATCATTCTGTTAACTGTACTAGTGACAATAATCTTTTTGCTGTGGCCATTCCTTTTCCCAGCCACACAAACTGAACTGAAAAAATGTGAAGAGTTGCACATAGACTGGCATCCAAACTTCAATACTTATCAGGCAATCAAATATGTGTATGCTGAGACTTTCAATGTTTCGAATTGCTGGATCTGCACAGCTTTGCCAACAGCATACGGGGGGGGGGTTATTGTTAACTTCAGTCCCCATAGGGGTCAATGAGACCTGGGAAAACTTGATTCATGATACATCAACCATTACAGCACAAGATAAAATAGCATTGCACTTGTCGGTTCCACAAAAGGGAACTATGTGTTTTTATAAGAATGATACAGTTCAGGTGGGTTGGAGCAATTGCAATGTGACTGTTCCTTATAAATGCTACACTAAAGCTAATAACACAGGTTTTCATTGTAATACAAACTATGATTCATTTTTTAAATTGATGCACAAAACACTTGAAGAAGTAAAACATGATTCTGTTCTTTATAAGCAACTGTCTATAATTGATAGAAAAATGTTTCATGCAGGGCAAGTGTATATTCATAGTAAAGTTACTACTAAAGTAGAGGACTGTTATTTTGTATGTGGTAGGAAAGCATACAAGTGGTTACCTGAGAATTGGTCCGGCAGTTGTTTTTTGGGCTACCTGGTTCCGGCCATATTACACATTGCAGTTTTACCTCGAGGTAAAATTCTAAATGTTCGAGAAGCTGTCAAGAAGCCTGTCAATCCAGTAAGACAACTCGATGCACCCTGGAAAAATCATCATGCTGTGGACGATGGACTGACACACATGGACTTGAGTGATTCTGTTATATCGTGGACAGGCATATTACCTGCATATGGAGCAGTAAAAGCGATCTGGGAGCTGAGAAAACTGTCTAAACTTCTCGAAGTAATGAGCAATGCAACTTTTTCCACTCTAGAATTGGTGACTGATGAACTGAATGCCATAAGAACTGTAGTGCTTCAAAACCGCATGGGTCTGGACTTCACCCTAGCGGCAAAAGGCGGTACTTGCACTTTAATCCAGGAGGAGTGTTGTTCGTATATTCCTGACCATAAACACGAGATAGACAATCACCTTGAGGTAATTCAGCAAGTGTCGGCCATGACCAAACCAGGACCAAACCCACTGACGGACTTTTTCCAGAAATGGTTTGGGGGGTGAGGTACTATCCTAATTAACATCCTGATTGCTATTTGTGAAGGAATGATCCTACTGGGAGCATGTGTTTGCTGTGGCATCCCCTGCATGAAAAGACTGACTAAAGACTTTATAGATATGTCAGTTTCTGAAACCTTATATCAAAGTGCTGAGTTTGAAGAACTGTTGAAAAATTGAAATGCTTTCATAAGTTTAAACTGCATGACTCTCTTAACTGCAAATCCTGAGTAGGAAGGGGTTAGGAGAAGAAAAACTGTTTATGCTTATTTTGAAAGTACAATAAAGTATTAAAAGGGGGGAAATGTTAGAAAAATATGTATTAGTGCACGTATTAGTAATATGCTTAGTGCATTCAAGGTTTGAAAAGGGTTAACACATTTATTCTATTTCACACTGCATAAATCTGTACAAACTGCAGAAGCTTTCCAATCTTGTATTGTCATGAAATATGCACAGTTATAATCTTTGCTTATGCTCTGGAAATTTACAGGGAAGCAGATAAGGTCTGCTTGTGTTAGGAAAATAATGAATAGATGTATCACTTGTATTAATGTTATGAGATTTAGACAAGGAGTTCCACTTATGTTGTGAGAAAATACACAGCTGCAGAAGCTATTGATAATAAGAACAAAGACTGCTTGAAAATATGAACTGCAATCAGCGCTTACTTGTGCCTAAGCTAGAAAAGTACCTTGAAATGTAACACATGTATTAGAACTATACAATAGAAGCTTGTAGTGGGCTAAAGCCCACAAGGTCAGGTTGTTTTTCTCAAAATGTTTTTCATAAGTCTGGTCATGTCAGCAGAAAATCTGAGTAACATCTGCTGTAGAACAATACAGAAAGTTGTGTTTGATTATGTCAACCATAGAAGGCAATGTCTTGTAGAACAGTATAAGAATAGCATATTTCCTGCTACTAGTTAGGCAAAATCCTGTATTTGCATGTTTTTGTCTTCTTGCAGCAAGTTATTAAAGTGCCTTATCTGAACCTTACGTGAATTGGTCTTTGAAGTTTTTTTCCTTTGACACATTCCTAAATAACCCAAAACCTGGACTGTAGTATCCTCTATAGTGATTATGGCAGATGAGGAATTATCTATATTATAACTGCAAACTGTATAAGAGCAAATCACAAACAGTATACTCTATACTGATTATGGCAGATGAGAAATTATCTATATTATAACTGTAAACAACTGCATGAGAAGACACACATGATTAGTACAAAATCAGTAATAAAATATAATTATGTAATTACTCATGTTGTATAAGTGTATGCTTGTAAACTACAATGTCACGTGCATTACGCCTGTGAAAGCATAACTCTGCTCCAAAAGTGATATAGTAAATAACTAGGAGCAGGAAAACACTGTTTACTGGAGTTGGAAATTAGAGAACTATGCAGGCTGACAAAAATGGGGATGGGAGGTTTACAGTGCATGCAGTACTGTGCGTACAGGTGCAGGACGTCAAATAGCTACTGACAGTCTTTCATATGCAGTACACTAGCTTCAGGCTTCTGTACAGATTATGTATAACACTGTTAAGCTGAGGGACAGATACAAATAGCAAAATCTTGTTATACAGTCTTTTAAATGCAAAAGAAAAGCAAGGGTTTACCATACAGCGTGTTTGGGAGCCTGTTGCAGCAATCAGCAGTAACGGAATAGAAACTTGAAAATGGCGCCCTGAAAATCCAGGTAGGATAAATAACCTCTGATTGGCTGAGGTGGGCTGGCCCAGCACAGCAATCCTGTGCAGTTACGAAAACAATCAGTGAAGGTAAGGAATTCTGTAAGTTAATGTGTGAAATATAGTAGCATGGCAAAAAGGTTTGGTAGAATAAAAGAAAGAAAGAAAGAAAGAAAGAAAGAAAGGAAGAAAGAAAGAAAGAAAAAGAAAGAAAGAAAATAAAGAAATGTTTAATAGAATGTTTTTGGAGAACCATCTAGAATGGAAGGAAGCTGACCAGCTTCTTTTAGGACTTTCTTGATTCCTTTTCCCCAAAGATATATATCAAAATGATGCTCACTGCTAACGGAAGAAAGATTGACAGTGAAGGTCACATGTTTTAACAATTCATGGTTTGAGGAACATTTTGTAATTGAACAACATGGGGTCATTTTGTGTTTAATTTGTCAGGAAACTATAGATGTGCCCAAGGATTACAACATAAAAGATTATTAAACCAGAAATCATGAAGCTAAATTTGACAGCATCAGGGTTGAACTGAGGACTGACAGAGTAAAACCCATGAAGTAAGCTATTAAGAGCCAACATTCACTTATCAAAGTTGCAAGCCAAAGTAGTGAAGTGCAGAACCATAACTTAATAAGAAATTTGAAGCAACATCCAAGCCACAACCATGTAAATGTTAAAGCAAACCTGTTTTGTTATCCAATATCTTTGAAGCCAACTTTATTTTATAAGAATTCCTATGTTGATAACCAATCTTGAGAAGGGTTTATAATCTTTTTATAGGCAGACTTATTAGCCACAGTTAGATGTACCGTGTAATACCTAAACATTTTTTTTTATTTCTAGCTTTTCCAAGTTTTCTACTCCACAAGGGAGATGTGCCATACTTCCTTCCTGAAGCAATATCTATTGAAAATAAAATGGTCAGTCATACTATCAGTACATCCTTCCATCCACAATGCCTTTTTTCCATATTTTGCACATGAGGTCAGGGTGTCACTTCAATACTGGCAATCACCTAGAGCCAAGGTTTATATCTCCAGGTGGCTAACCCTGCCATGGTAGTTCTTCCATATCACACACTCATATGCACACTCACATCCACAGGGAATTTAGAGTGTCCAATTCACTTACTGCACATCTATGGAATGTGGGAGTTACCTGGAGCACCTGGAGGAAACCCACACAGAAACTGGGAAGACATGCAGACTCTACACAGAAGGCACCCCGACCAGGAATCAAACCATTGAACCACTTACTGAGAGGTGACAACTCTAGCTGCTGTGCCACTGTGCTGCCCCCAGTCATGCTATCAATATAACTATAAAAAGTATTCATTTTTTTCATGTATAGATTTTTCTTTAATTAAAAATTCCCATTTCCATTCTGAAATATCAGTATTAATAGCTACAAAATTGAATGTGTAAAATCTCATCTGCTTATTTTCCTTAACTCTTGGTAAATTAAAATCAGCAGTTTCAAAAACAATACATGATCTGAATTCCCCAACAACGGAGAAGTTCTACAATAGCCAGATTTTAGTTTATTAGGGAGCAAAACTACATACAATACCTTATTTCCCTTATTATTCTCTATTACAGAGTGTGAATATCAACAGAATATATTTTCACTTAAAATCTTATTTTTTTAGTTTACTGGATGATAAGGGTATTGACCAATCTATAGCAGAGGCACTTAAATCTCCAAGAAGGATATTATAATGCTGCTTTACACAACAAATTGTACGGTGACATAACACAACATCAAGGTAATCAGATATATTTGTTGGATGATAAAAAAGCCACATTTTTGCATACACCACCATTCCATAATTTCACAGTCATAAACACAGGTAATACATTGCTTACAGTTATACAGAACCAAACTTATATGAGATAAAAATAGATACTCCCCCTCTTATTAGACACATAAGTGAGTTGACCACAAAAAAACAGGGATAGACAGTCCCCAGGATTCATGAAGCTTGCTCCAGGTGCCGGAGTAGCGTTGGTGATCTAACGCCAAATATGGCCACCGAGCGATTCAGATATGAGCTGTTTCCACGTGCACTACCAGCGAATGCCAGAGCTGCACAGCTCCCGGGGCATGTATGCTAATTACCTGATGCGCAGCAGTGTAGCATGCAAATGAAGGTATATAGCGATTCATGAAGTGGTGCAGGAGTAGCATAAGCATGAAGAAATGTAAACCAAAAAAATGGTTTACATTTTTTCAGGCATAAAATCGGAGCCATGAAAGCGGACCAAACTTACGTATTATAATGTTAATATATGCCAATGGCTAAATATATAGCCAATGGCATAAAAAAACATGCACAACACATAAAAAATAACATTTAATGTCATGGCCACACTAACACAAAGTAAAATCGCAATGCATCGGTGTGCAAACAGGATCACTATGAAAATATATTTAGATGTCATAAAACTGCAATGTAACACAATTCATGAATTCCCCATAAAAGTCAATGGCATGCATGCTACACCACAACCATGGCACAAGAGTTGCTACGGGTCTGTGACAGTGTTCTGCGTGGTAACTAGGAATTAGTAGTCAATGCCATGGAAATGAGTCAAGTAATACTGAATCGCAAACTCCCCGCCGGCGTAATGATGTACCACACAGCGTAGCGGTACAACACCGAGGTGTGGCCTGGAGGTAAACATGACATCAAGAGAGGGGTGCTCCACCGTAGCTGTAAGCACATTGGAACATTGCTAATCCAGGTTGCCTGTTGCTAAGCAAAGCCGCAGGATAGGGGTGTGAAAGTAGCCATAGCTTTGCTTAGCTGAGAGCACACAAGGTAACCAAAAGTGCATGTGAACATGGATGAAAACGCACTCGAAACCTGGTAAACAGCTGTGCACGGCTTGCACCATAGCTGAAACAGGAAGGATATGGGAAGACAATAAGAAAATGCTGCAGCATGGTAATTGGAGTACAAATGAGTAATTAACACCTAGGAACTCACAGTGGGCCATTGACAACAGCTAACAAGGCTGCTAGTAGCTACCTGCAGAACAGGAAAGGGGAGTTGCCATACTGCAAAGAAAAGAGAACTGTCACAGCAGAACAAAGCAAACTTGCAGTAGATCAGCTACATAACACATTTCACAACACAATCCTGGGTTGTGAAAGTACAAAACAAGAAAGCAGGCGGCTGGATGCATGCCTGACAATGGGAGGGGAATCGGGTTGAAAAGTGAAGTAAAGGGCAATAGATGAATCACGGCAGCCAAGCGTAAGTCAACACCAAAGGCCCCACAATAGCAGTACCTGCTGTAAAACCCATAATTAAGATACCCTGCAGATGGAATTGCACATACACACCCAATTACCCCAGCATCATCCATTGCACAATAGTATAAGTTGTGAAAGCCCGACACACACATTTGTGTATTTCCAGACACTCTGCACCATTGGTGTATACAGACGGGGAACATTTAATATGTACATGTTAGGGGCTGCCATAGCATTGATTCACCAGCATGTATTGGAGACTGACGGTGGTGTGGAGGATGATGCTAACAACCATCTCAAGCACCGGAGGAGGAGAAGAGTGTTCAGATCCAGGGCAACCTACCAGGGGCTACATGATCTGGAGATAGTAGAGCATTACAGGGTGGACAGGGACACCATACAGCAACTTGTTGAGCTGTGCCAGCCACTCCTCAGAGCCAGAAGTAACAGAGGGGAACCCATTCCAGTGGACACAAAGGTATGTGTAAGCTTGAGAATACTAGCTTCAGGTACCTTTCAAAGGCCAGCTGGGGATATCATGGGGATCTCACAGGCATCAGCATCCAGGGTACTCCTCCAATTCCTGCATACCATGTTACCACATGCCAATGAGCACATGTACTTCCCCCAAACACAGGAGGAGTTGGCCAGCAATATGCGTCTCTTCCACCGTGTGGCAGACTTCCTGGAGGTACTGGGTGCAATAGACTGCACGCACATACACATTAAGACACCACCCGGTGAGCAGGGTAGGCACTACATAAACTGCAAGGGATACCCTCCATCAACTGCCAGGTCGTGTGCAATGCCCAGGGCATTATCGTGGATGTGTGTGCTGGCAGCCCTGGAAGCTATCACGACTCCCACATCTGGCATGCCTCACAGCTGTATCAGGTATTTGCCAGGGGGGACATCCCATATGGCCACCTGGTGGGGGATGCTGGCTATGCACTGGGACCAGGGATGATGACTCCCATCAGAAATGCACAAATAGCCACACAAGAATGCCATAATGAGGCACACGCAGAAACCAGAATCATCATAGAGTGCGTGTTTGGGATGCTGAAATCACGGTTCCATTGCTTGGACATATCTGGTGGTGCCTTGCAGTACTCTCCAGGCATGTGTGCCCACATCTCATAGTATGTGCCATGCTACATAATATGATCCTGCAGAAACAGCTGCAGCAGGGACAGAATGGTGAAGGCCCTCACAGCCCATCACAATTGCCAAGGGCCCCGCAGGCACAGAGGGACACAGACCACGAACACCCTGTGCCAGCCCCAGTAGGCAGACAGAGGCATGCCCAGTATGCCCATTAATTGGTAAAGAGGGAATGTATAGCACACACACTCACAGTGTAGGCACTTATGGACTGACACCCTTCTCCACCTGCACACATAGCAAACATGGATGGCACAAACACACGACCACCTGTAAATTGTCATGTATAGGTGGTCTACTGTGTGCATCCTACATAGGTAGCCCTCAACTATTGTACACACAACTGCCACTGGCACAAGGTAAGTCAATACCTGAACAGTAAATTAAGCTATCAGGATGTGTCCATACTGTATGTATAGGTTCATAGATACATAGGTAGGTACATGCCTAACTGCCCGAGGCCACTCATAAGCATAGCAAAAAAGTGTCTGTTGTCGCCACCCCACTGATTAACTAACTGTCCCACTCTGGAGCAGAGCCAATTGTGGGATCCCTGGGATGTATCCACTGTTCCCCACCCACTCTGCAAGGATTCCCTGGAGTGCTAGTGAGGGGTTTCCTATAATGTAATCAGGGATGTAGTTCCAAATAATGGGGAGTATCCATGACAGGAATCTTCTCAGATGATTTACATGTTACATAGTATACTTTAACCACAGCTTGCATATATAGGTAGTATTCCACAGAATAATAAACATTTTGAACACACAACCGCTGAAAAAAGAAGTTATGTCCTTACCATAACGTTCCATGTGGAGTGTTCATCTTGCCTTTGTTCTTACATACGGGTTCGGAGCCAATCCTCGGCTCTGAGTCGGCCGAATCGCAAAGTTCTGAATCTCAGAGAAGCTCGAGACCAGCCCATATCCCACAATCCTCCCTGCCATTACCCAGATCTAGTTTGCAAACAAACCAGACCAAAAGATCCAACACCTCCAGTGCAAGAGCTATACACTCTCTCAGACATTCAGAGACACTCTCTCACCATAGCAATAACTAATGGTAAAAACATATATCACATGATACACGGGACCATAAACCCCGGAAGGGGTCAAGACAAGTCAATCAGACTCTAATCCTACCAGTTCTTCCAAACACGTGGGGAGGGGAAGGGAGGGAATGTAAGAACAAAGGCGAGATGAACACTCCACATGGAACATTATGGTAAGGACATAACTTCTTTATGTGAGAGTGTTCAATCTCGCCGTTTGTTCTTACACATGGGTAGCGTCCCTAGCTCCATCACCCCGAGTGACTCATGGAAGAACGTTCCTAAGCACAGTGGAACCAAATGATGTCCTGTCTTTGGAGACTTTGTCCACTCTATAATAAGTGATGAAAGTATGTGGCTTAGACCACGTGGCAGCTGCACAAATAGTGTCCAAAGGCAAGCGAGCTGCATAAGCTAAGGAAGTGGAGATGGATCTGGTAGAATGGGCCTTAGGTTTGTTGGGTAAGGACTGATTTGATTTAGAGTATACAAAGGTTACACAGTCAGCAAGCCATTTAGATAGTGTACGTTTAGTAATTGCCATGCCCTTTTTATTTTCTGCAAATGCAACAAAGAGCTGATCCGTTTTCCTGTAAGCTTTGGTCCTATCCAAATAAAATCTTAATTGCCTGTGAACATCCAACTTGTGCAGCATATACTCCAGTTTGTTAGTATGGTTCTTGAAAAAGGAAGGGAGTTCTAGAGACTGGTTAATATTCATAACTGAACATACTTTTGGAAAGAAGGATGGATTTGTATGCAAAGAGACTATCTGGATGGAATATCAAGTAAGGTGGTCTGACCGATAATGCTTGCAACTCTGATACTCTACGAGCTGAGGTCATGGCGACGTGGAACAGCGTCTTCCGTGATAAGAACTTTAAGAGACATGACGAAGCAGGTTCAAAGGGTGGCAACATGAGTTGCGACAGTAACAAATTCAAGCTCCATGGAAAGAAAGGTTTTCTGACGGGCAGCCTAAGATGGAAGGTTCCTTTCATAAAGGCCTTACAAAATCTGTGAGACATAATGGGAGAACCTTCCTCACCAATATGGATGTTTGATATGGCCTCCAACTGTACTCTTAGTGAGGAACTAGAAGCTCCTTCGTGAAAGAGGATAGATAAGAATTCTAAAATGTTATGTAGAGGAGCTACCAAGGGATTTAAGTGTTGGCTAGATGCCCAGTACACAAAGCGTTTCTACTTACTCGTATAGAGTTTAGTAGTGGAAGCTTTATGAGAAGCAACCAGAATGTGTTGAACTGCCGGGGAGAGTAGATCAGACCTGGCTTAGGCAGGGAAGCGAAGCAGCCAGGCTGCTAGTTTGAGGGACTGAAGAGACGGGTGAGGAACTCCCGACGAATGGGTCAGTAGATCTGGTACTGGGTCCTTAATCCATGGTTCCTCTATTTGATAGGCTCAAAGAAAGGGGAACCATATTTGCCGAGGCCAGAATGGGGCTATGAGTATTATTGTCCTTTCCAGGTTCTTGGCTTTCTGTAGAAATCTGGGAATCAAGGGGCTAGGTGGAAATGGTATAGGAGACCCGGGGGCCAATCATGTATCAGTGTGTCCCTGGGGACATCCCCCGGAGGGGGTAGAAGGGCAAAGTAGCTTCTGCATTTTGCATTCAATGGGGAAGCAAACAGATCGCAGCAAGGCTGGCCCCATTTGCGGAAGATCTTTTCCGCCGTCAGTGGATTAAGGGACCACTCGTGAGGTAACAGGATGGCTCTGCTCAACCTGTCCTCAATGATGTTGGATGACCCCGTGATGTGCGTTGCTATCAGAAAGTGACCCGTGGACTCTGCCCATTGCCAAATTCTCATGGCCTCTCTGCATAACGGGTAAGACCTGGTTCCCCCTTGCTTGTTTATGTACCAGACCACAGACATGTTGTCCGTCTGAACTGCTACTGTTCCTAGAGGTATGAGGGCTTGGAAGTGTTGCAACGCCAGGAACACTGCCCTCAGCTCTAGAACATTTATGTGTAGAGTGTACTCCATGTTGGACCATTCCCCTTGGACTGTTCTTCCCTGAAAAAGCCCCCCCCCACCCTATCAGGGAAGCGTCCATAGTTATTGTGGCTGTTGGACTGGGTAGAATAAACGGACGATCCATAGTGAGGTTCTGATTGCACACCCACCATGAGAGGTCCCATCTGCAAGAGTCTGTTATGATCTCGTGTGCTAGGGTTAGGTGTTGGAATGACCACTGCGCGAAGAGCAGCCATTGTAGGATCCTCATGTGTAACCTTCCCATAGGAACTGCGATTAGTGAGGCTGCCATTATTCCCAAAACTTTCAACACCAGTTTGGCTGGGGCATTCTTACTCTCTAGAAGAAGAAGAACCTGCTGTTTGAGGGTTGACGCCCTTATTGGAGGGAGCTTTAGTAGTGTCGATCGTGTATTTAGGTCTGCTCCGATGAAGGAAATACACTGTGAGGGCGATAAGCAAGACTTTTCGAAGTTTATCGAAATCCCTAGGTGGGAACAAAGGTTGACTGTGTAGTCTCTGGCTTGCAATAGGCGACGCTCGGTGGTGGCGGTGAGGAGCCAGTCATCCAGATAGGGAAACACCTGGAATCCTTGTCATCTCAAGTGAGACGCAACTACTGCCATGGATTTGGTGAATACCCTGGGAGCTGAGGTGAGTCCAAAGGGCAGAGCTCGAAACTGAAAGTGACTGGCTTCCAGCTGGAAGTGCAGGTGATCTCTGGACGGTCTGGCCATTTTGATGTGGTAGTACGCGTCTTTGAGATCTATAGAGCACATCCAATCGTCCTTCTGAAAGAATGGAAGGATCAATTGAAGCGTGACCATCCGGGACTTCTCCTTCTTCACGAAGGTTTTGAGATTGCTGAGATCTAAGATCAGTCTCCAGTCCCCTGTCTTTTCTGGAACTAAAAAGAACCTTGAGTAAGTTCCGGATCCTCTTTGGTCCGCCGGGACTGGTTGGATAACTCTGTTTTCAAGCAGCTTTGAAATTTCTACAGCTGCTGGGTTTCGCAGACGGGGTGGCACATCTGGAAACCTTCTTTGTAGAGGTGGAGTTGATGTGAAGGGGATTTTGTATCCTCTGGTTATAATGCTTTTACCCAGAATCAAGTAATATTTAGCCAGGCCAGTGGGTATAAAGCCAAGTGACCCCCGACTGCCTCCAGAGCAGGACAGCCGGGCCTCCCTTCAGGAGTGCTGGAAAGGCTTCCCAGGAACGGAATCCCTGTCGCCTTGGTTATGCGGACCCCCTCTGCCGCCGGGGTGGCGTCCTCCATTTCTACCCCCCCTCTGCCTCTGGAGGGGGTATCACTCTGTGTGGTTTGGAAAGATCCCTGATTCTTACGGAACCACATTTTCCTGTCTTGTTGCCCTTTGGGGTATGGTCTAGTAGAAGCGGAAAAACGAACCCCGACAGCAGACTTTCCCTCTTGCTCACACCGAGTCAGAGTCTCCTTAACCTTGGGCCCGAAAAGTATGGCACCATCAAAAGGGGCATTGGCAAAGGAAGACTTGAAGGCTTCCGCAAAAGAGCACAGCCGCATCCATGATTGTCTAAGAAGAGCAATCGCTGAAGCTGCAGCTCTACTCGATCCCTCGGCTGCATACGAGATGAGCCTCATGGATGAGTTTACTATGGAGGTGAGGGTGTTAAGTTGTGCTGTTACTTTATCTGAAACAGCAGCATCTGTGTAACCCTGGAGGGTATCTGTCAGCTCCTTGATGAGATCCCTCTGCAAACGTGTGAAATGAGTCAAATAGTTTAGCGAACACATGGAAAATGTCGCTGAACTAAAAACGCGCTTCCCATATCCGTCCATAGTCCTAGAATCCTTATTAGGAGAATGGACAGATGAGGAAGACTCAGACATCTCCTTTTTCATGGCTGCTGCCACCACCATAGCATCGACCGGAACTCCCTTGGTGAGATAAGATTTATCTTGGGGGGCAGTGATGAACTTGTTTGGTTTCCTAGGGACTGGTTCCACTGTGTCAGGTGCCTCCCATGCCCTTCGAGCAATCAATTCCATTAATTCATCAAAGGGCGGAGTCACCCAGGAGGTAGAAGGTTGAGCCCCAAAAGCCTTCAGCAGCACCGACTCATCCTCAGTGGGGGCTAGGGATTGCCAATCACCCCTCTGTTTCAAGATCTCCAGGATGTCTGCAAATGACACATCCTCTGAGTGTGATTTGGGGGACCCCTCTGCCTCATCCAAGTCGGTGTCAGATGTTAGAGATTCCTGTGGGGAATCTATGTGCCTCCTCTTGCACAACTGTTTCCTCGGGACCTCATCAGAGGGGGCTTCTGGTGAGGCCTCCAAGGAATAGGGGGAACCCTCTGGGGGTGGCTGAGGCAATAGGGCTCTATGCTTTGGATGGGTCGTGGGAGCAGAAACAGAAAGAGGCCCTTTTGGGGAAGGAGAAGATTCCCCTGATGAAGTGGTTGTCTGTGCTGACAATACTTTCCTCATAAGGTCAAAGGCCCCTGAACCCCGGGCCGAGGGCTCCCCCGGTTCCAAAGAGCATGGGAGCATCCCAGACCCAGGTGCCATGGGCTCCGACCCCGAGGATGGAGCCGAGCCAGTCTGCACCGAGGCCCCGAGAGGGAGAGTTGGCACCGACAGGTCGGTACGACTCTCGGTCCAGGAACCGAGGAGAGACCATCGGCTCCGCGACTCCCCTATCAGTTCCAAAGGAGTCGAAGTCAATGGTGTCAATCGTGCAATGGACGGTTTCGGCACCAAGGGCTCCACTATCATCAGGTCATCGTCTCCCAGCTCCGAGATCTGGATGGGTCTCAAAGGAGGACCCGTTGGAGATATGGGGAGGCCTTCTAGTTTCAACATCAACTGGGAGGAAACTGCAATCAACTTGGAAAGGGCCGTGTTTTCCATGAGTTTCTGCACAACATGATCCACATCTGTCTCAGATAACGGTCTGGAAGAACGGGTCGAAGGAGCCGAAGATGGCACCGACCGAAGAATGGACGGTGGTGGCAGCTCCAACACCAGTTCCAAGATCTGGGGCTCTGGGAAAGATAAACGTTCGATGCTCGGCCCCGAGGTCTGTGGAACCGGTGAACGAACCCTAGAAAATGAACTCGGAGCCGATGACATGGGCTCCAACATCTTCGACCCCTTCGAGGATTTAGAAGCCTGATCTGACTTGTCCAAAGCCTCTTGAAAGGCAGGCTTAAGTAATCCTCTGTCTATAAGCTTCCTGTGTCTATCTGTCATGACCCTCCTGCTAAAGGAATGACAAATAGAACAATCCTCTTGAAGGTGGAGAGGGCCAAGACAGTAGACGTAAGAAGCATGATTGTCAGTAATGGACATTTTCTGCCCACACTGACATCTCTTAAAGCCAGATTTAGCTTTCTCCAACATGATTAAATATAACAAACACTTCACTAGGCTAATAAAGTAGAAAAAAACTACTAATAACTACTAAATCCTATAAATGTATATATATATATATATATATATATATATATATATATATATATATATATATATATATATATGTCTAGAAAAAGGCTATATAAGTATATAAGACACTCACAAACCACACCCAGAAAAAAAAGGGTTAGGCCACAAAAGGGTGCCTGAAGAATAAAAGGGGATATATATATATATAAATAACACACACACACAGCACTTCTATAAACTATTTAAGAAATATAAAGTTATTTCAGCAAAAAAATGTGTAGCTTATCTGTAAACTGTAACCAATTATCAAGTTTCTATCTGGTCCGAGCTCTCCTCGATCCGATCTCTTGCAGCGGCAAACTAGATCTGGGTAATGGCAGGGAGGATTGTGGGATATGGGCTGGTCTCGAGCTTCTCTGAGATTCAGAGCTTTGCGATTCGGCCGACTCGGAGCCGAGGATCGGCTCCGAATCCGTGTGTAAGAACAAACGGTGAGATTGAACACTCTCACATTGTGCATTAATCACCCTTGCACTACCAGTGCCTGCTCTGAGAGGTAAAATTACCACTGCCAAGATTAGAACACACAACCTTCACAATAACCTACCACTAAGCTACCTGAGATGTACCAATGGCAGTTGTGTATACTGACAGGTTAAAACACAAAAGGTAGGAATGTGTGGAAATAGGACAAACCGGCATGTACCCAATGACAGGTGTATGCGATATATATATATATATATATATATATATATATATATATATATATATATATATACATATATATATATATATATATATATATATATAAATCAACATCTGTATATATAGAGAGAGAGAGAAAGAGAGGGAGAGAGAGAGAGAGAGATATATGTAGATATATGGGGATATCCATATACTACATAACCATGGATGTACATATAAATGGAATAACTACCACATACCGACTGCTTGACATACCGACGCACGTAATCATGAGGCTTAAAAATCTGAAAGACCACAGTACCGAAACACCAGAAACACAAGGTTTAAAATCCCGATGTTAAGGGACATTTAGTCAGTACTTCTGGTGTTGCGGTTCAGGTAGGTTACTGTATGTAAGTGTGTTTCTGAGGGCTGTAGTGTGTGGAAGTGTGTGTTCTGAGTCTGGTGTGTGTTCCTCAGGGACTGTAATGTGTGGGTGTGGGTTTGCTTTTTGCATCTGTTTGTTCGATCATCTAGGAGATAGAATATTAAAGTTGGGGGAGCAGACACCCACATGGGGGATGTAGGGGGGCTTGCCCACCTGCTCATACGTACGTCCTGACCAAAAATATTAAACGTGGCAAATGTCCTGAGATTGTAGGACATAATTATGTCCCATATGTAATGTAATAGTTGCATACAATAGTTCTTTCTGTCTCTAAAATACCTACATGTTACAAGAAACAGGATAAGCAACTAAACTGCTACAAGAATAAGGTTATATTTAGGCAAAAAAGGAAAGTTCTATCCCTTGTACTGACCGTGGGTTTGTGTCAGCCTGTAAAATCTGATGTCTGTCCTGAAAATGTCCCACTATGGCTATATGAAAAGGTGGCAACCCTAGCCAAAGAGGGTCAGTCACCAACACAACTCCACTGACTCAAATACCTATGACAGAAATAACAGCTTTCATGTAGCAACACTTTATTACATTTCAATGTATTGCCAAAAGAATTCAAGGACTAACATCACCTGCATGCTATAAAGGAATCAATTAACAGTGCTTTAATGAATCAGCTTGCAATTACCATAGTATTAGTCCACTAAAGGATAGGTGTTCAAATAGGGAAGGAACCCTCACACACATATTGATTATGTATAAAAGCAGTTCCTACACACCTGCATCTGCTATGTACACCCACCATCACCCCCACACCCTAATAAATTACAATACAAACTGTAATAACATCACAAATCATTCACTCACTGTACGACATCTGCAGAAGCCTTAACATACCTTGTCAGAGGCACACTAACATGGCCCTATGTGAAATAGTTGCTGTTATACAATGGAACAGCTACTGATGTTACGGGGTTTGTTTGCACTAATCCCGTTTCAGAGGGTTGTGTGTACACCGGGAAGTGTTACCAAATACTGATTAACAACACAGTATGATACACATGTACACCAAACCATGGATATCTGGTGAGCACACTGTAAACCACCTAACGGTTCATGCATAGCCATACAGCTTTGAGCTGCCCAAACATCCTTGCCAGAATGAAACATCTGCAGAAGTATCAGGTACAAACAAACCCTGCATAAGTAGCAATGTTCTGATATATAACAGCTGTACTAACACGTAGAACAACATCTACTAGCCATTACACACAATCCACGGGAGTCATGAAGCTAATATATCTCTTTCTGTCTCCATATAGCTGTTGAAATACATCACAAACAACACATCCGGGCCGTCTTCCTCGAAAGTAAGGCAAATGGACAACGCCCAAGTGGAGTACTCAATTATACACCACTGTTGCCATGGTATTGGCTAATGGAGTAGCTGCACAGCTGATGTGCATCTAATTAACTACTTAGGATCACCAATTGGTGGTCAGGATAGCACATGTTACCGATATTTAACTATAAAAGGATGGCTTATCACACATTCAAACCATCTGTATATACTAGCAGAAAGTTACAAAGAAGATTGAAACACAAACTGAAAAGGATTGAATTAACAGTCAACGACACCTCAGGTTACTAATAAGGTATGTAGAACACTCAGTATGTCTGTGTATGTAGTACCTATTCTGTAATATTTAAAGTGCACGCAATCCATATAATGGAAACAGTTATCTTGTAGTAATGTATTGCTGAGCATAGTAATGTTTGTAGTATTTATGTGTGTACTGCTGTAGGTCACAAGGCAAACACTGCATACACCACAAGGGATGCTATAGAAGGGCTTTGAACCCAAATATTCCTCACCAGCCGCTGTCAGTGGCAGGGCTTGTCCAACATGTATGTGCTAAAACAGGGGATAGTATATGTTGAAATATTGTAACAGTAGGCATATGTATGGGTGTATTACTGAGAATAACATGTCGAAGGTTAGCCCATTGTGCAATTATGATTTGCATTGTGGGATATTGTACCAATAACCGTGTAATGTGCAGTATTGTAGGCAGATGTATATATAACAAGTTACATAGCATTACTGTTATGTTAGGCAAACATTAGTTATGTCGATTGGCATTTATAATACACAATAACAGCATACATATGACTTGTAGTCACCCGACAGTTTATCAGCATGATAGCAAAGTAAAATGGAAGAGCTATTTAACTATCCATGCACATAAGACATGTAATAAGTACAAAGGTAGGTACTAGGCTGTCTGCCTAAGGGTATTTATAAGCCTAGCTCGAGTATGCTGGCTTTCGCCACCCCCTTAGGTTAGTTCCCTGTGCCTCTGAACAGCAGAGCCATTAGTTCCCTGTGCCTCTGTCCAGCAGAGCCATTGCAGTGATCCCTGGGGTACATGTCTGTCTCCCATCCACCCTTCAAGGTTTCCCTTGAAGAGTGCTAGTGAGGGGGCCTGCCTGATGTATTGGAATCATGTCCCAAAGCATGGGGAGTCTCCGGTTCAGGAATCTATCCGTCCAGCATGTCCTAGTCATCATTGTGGTTAGGTGTATATCTCTAGAGCATGTGGCTCTCAGGGGCTTCTGTTTAGGTGGAGCATATCCAGCAATACTGGGTTGGACATGGGCCTTGTATGTCAAGCAGAGATCACCTGTGAGTATGCTGTATGCAACCGAGTACAGCTGGAGTTTCTTAGGTTGGGCTGCATCGGTCATCTGTTTGAGGTCAGTAATCCTCTTGGTGTGGTACTGTTGTGGTCTTCCAAGCTGTTGCAATTGTCTTGTAAGGTACATACCAGATGGGGTGTTCTAATAAGTCATGAGTAGAGAGGCACAATGGCCTCCTTTGTTCTGGATGCGAACCCATTAGAGATTAGGGGGGGCCACGTAGAAGGATATTCTAACCACCTTGTCATTATGGGTATTGAAGGAGAGATTGCTATCTACTGGGGTTCCCAGATCCCTTATTACCTCTTCTGTATGTAGGGGACTAACGCCAATGTGGTAGTCCGTGGGTAATTAGTTATATCCAAAGGGGATGACTATGCACTTTTTGGCATTCAGCTTGAGGCCATGATATTGACAACAGGTATCCGTCTCAGTGCAACCCTTCCGGAGGGGTCTGTATCAGCTGGGGAAACAATTATGGCCCCTAGTTTGCAGTCGTCTGCAAACCTTTTCAGCCAAAGCCCTCCTGTGCTTGCCTGTATGTCAGAGAATTATATACCGAACATGAGGGGGTCCTAGGACTGAGCCCAGACACTTGTAACTGGTATACAGTCAGACCTAGGGTATGCAACTCCCACCGTGTGGGTTCTGTCTCTGAGCCACTTTGCAAACCATTACATGACGTAGGGGTTAATGTTCTGGTGGATGGCTATGTCAATAATACCAGAATGGGGAATGGTGTTGAAAGCCTTTGAGAGATCAAGGTAGGCTGTGTGGACCTCCTTACCCTCATCAAATGCCTTGGTAACTGTCTCTAAGAAGTCCACCAGGTTTAGGAGGCATGGTCTGCCCTTAACAAAGCCAAACTGGGAGCGTTCAAAGGTTTGGAGGTACCCAATGTCTCTGTGACTGAGATCCATGATGATGTGCTCCATAGACTTGCAGACCAGGCTAGTCAGGCCTATAGGGCAATAGGTCCTGTGGTCTGTTGTGGCGCCACCTTTGTGGAGTGGGATAACTGTTGGTGTGCACCATTCAGGGGGCACAAAGTCTGATGCGAGGCTATTATTGAACATGGTGCATAGGTGGGGAGCCAGTACGTTCTGAAGTTCATGTAAAACACAGCCTGGGATGTTGTCTGGTCCCATGGATGCTGTGATACTGGCTTTAGAGTGTGCAGCTTTTACCTATGTAGTTGTGATTACAGGGACTCTGCACTCTTCCTGTATAGATATGTGCCCTTTAGGGGGTGAGAGGGGGGAAAGGTAGCACTGAACCTATCTGCCAGGATGTTGGCAATATCATTTGGTTTTGTAATGTTCGTGCCTTTGTGCTGTAACTCAGAGCAGATCTTGGTGGTGACATTGAGATATTTGACATAGCTATAGAACGCTTTGTGGTTGTCGTTGGAATTAGTGGCAGTTTTGTTTCCATAGCTAACTTTGAAGGCTCTTATAAGGGATCTCACCTTCTTACTGAGGCTGACCAGGGAGCTCCTCCATGCATGGGATTGTACTCTCTTTTGCAACAGTGTCTTCCTTTTGTTGTACAGTTTGTTTATGGCAGGGACCACCAGATTGGCTTCCTTAATTAGGAGTATAGTGTCTTGGTTCTGTTTGGGATAGCACGATCCATGCACCCGTGTAAGTGCTTAAAGAGTGCATTTGTGTAAGATTCAGCAGTTGTAGCAGTACTGTCCATCTGCATGGGTGTCATGAAGTTCACCTCGTCTGTTTTAAAAAGCATGAAGTTGGCTTTGTAGACATATTATACTGTGGTTCCCTTAATGGGGGGTGGGGGTGGGATGTGGATATCAAGGGTGTTCAGCTTATGGTCGGATCGGACCAACGAGGAGTTGACTTCAGGTGTGGAACACCGGTCACTCATGTTGGTAATGCCTAGGTCTAGGATATTATTGCCCCTGGTGAGTGTGTGGATAAGTTGATCCAGGGCATTTGTGTTTATGAATTCCAGAAAGCGTTGAGCTAATGAGTTGGTGCATGAGTAGTTTTCTCAGTTAATAGTGGGGTAAATTCAGTGAGACTATGTGATGAGTGTGGTGTGGTGCGAATGTTTACCTTCTCCACATGACTGTTAGGGTCAGGCTTGGTTGGAGAGAGCTTTACCTCCAGTTTGGCTAGATAAGTGCATCTCTCACAGGTTGTAGTGTTGGATGGTAGGCAGAGAGGGTTGTCTGTGTACATGAGGCAATGTCTACATTGCCTCAAGATGTCCAGATTCATCAGATAGACAGGAGAGAACTCTGGCAGCTGACCCTTGGATATGCCTGAATATAAAACTAATTTCCCCTAGATAAGTGAAGAAAGTGAGACAAGAGCTATTTTACTCTAAGCAAGTGAGGAAAGTATGTACAAAACCTTTAGGTAATGAGGAAGACTGAGTGCTATAGTAATTAGTAGCTTACACAGTGCTTACAAGTTCTGAACAAGTGCTGAGCATGAATAAGCAATCCAGATAGGGTCTTGGATAACATAAACACACTGTACCCCCCAACAGGTACACAATCATATATCCATGTACACCTCGGAGCCCCTGTACCCCCAACTATGCAGGTACAAGCTGCACTCAGGCTGCATGGGACCTGTCCACATCCCAGGTTGTATCATACACATATGGCAAAACAAGTTGCTCTCCACATACACATCATGTAAAACATAGCTTCATGTCAGGCTGCGTACACACTGAATGCTGCACACCAACAGGTATCACAACCCACAAAGGGGGAGACACCACTGATAATGGGAACTACTGCACTACTACCCTGCTGAGTCTGGTCTGAAAGTCAATGAACCTTGATTAAATTATTTGATGTCAGCAGTACAGATGTAGATGACAGTAAGTTTGATTTCACTCTGCATATCATAACCTTGCCAGGTTATAGGACATCATCACCTAGACTGTGTTCCACCTACACTTGGTATACTAGTTGTACATTCCTATGTCACAGGAGTGTTTTGCAATGCGAGTGCTGGCCTGGCAGAACCAACACTACAGAAGGTGTCTGAATGATACATGCACATCACACCAGTGCCAGCTACAGTAGGACAGGGTTAATTAATTGTATTCCCTCTCATTGTAGTCCATACCACACAGACTAACAGAAGGCATCTGCCTATTGAAGTATGTGGATGACTATGACCTAGGAGCAATAGCCGACTCAGAGTGTTGTGGACAACATACAGAAGGAGCTTTGTGGGTGAGGTGTGTGTGACATATGGCCATAATCAGACAGCTACATATTGCATTGTCACCCCTATGTTAATAACCCTGTACCCACGAACTACCACCTAGGCAGTGGTCAACATAATGGACACTGTGTGTAAGGGATGCAGCTTGGCAGTTGTCTTTCCTGTGATAGCTACATCACCACACCTGTCAGTTAGTCATATGTGGCAACCCTAATCATGACAGGGTACCATCCATGAATATAGAGATCATTGTCCAGCCATACACAACACTCAAGTGACTCATATCAGATCAAATATTTCCTTTAAGGGGTATTGGCCAAGTTCAGATGGTCTACTCCAGCCTTCCCATTCCCCATCTCCACTATGTAGCATGATGCATAGCCTGAATAAATCCATGTCCAACCCAGTGATGTTGGACATGTTACACGTACACATCCTGATCTCAAACACATACTTCATGGCCATCCACCTTCCTAGTACTAGGATCACCACATGCTGGACAGATCCTTGTCCCATACACTTTACATAGTCCTGCCATACTATACATTCCTGTCCAGCAAAGCTGCACATCGTCCCCCTCTCAGACATGGTGTGATGACCGCATGGTAAATGTATTATTAACCCTGTGGATCAGTTATGTGGCACTGCTCCACCTGACCCCAGAGACCCGCCTGTTGGCTACAGACAGGTAACCTTTCATCCTGTAAATAAAAATACAAATCCACTTGGGAGCCGATATACTACATCCCAAAACAAAATTTAATTGACAGAGAGTCCACATAAATATCCACAGTCCACAAAAATATCCACAGTCAAGCGCTTTCATCAAATGACTTCCTCAGAACAAAAACACCATAAATTAATTTCCTTTTATACAAAAAAAAAAAAATAATTGGTTCAGATGAACAGTAATTAAAATTTAAAGTGACAATATTTTAAATGTTTTAAAAATCGGCTATGCCTAGATTTAAAAGGCTGTGCAAATACCTTTCATCCTGTATTCATACATGGCCCAGGGCATATAGTCTACTAGTTGACTTTGACTGTACATGCTATAGTTGATATCCATCCCTGCAAATACCATCTGGCTAGCCAGTATCTCATGTGTATCACATGTGCAACACAGGTGATACATGGCAGGATGTTGAATTGCTGTACAGTGCCGTGTAGATGTATATGGCAGAACACATACATGTAAAACCTTCTGTGAGTAAGTCTGCAGGGTCACAGGTCATGTCCGTTAAGGCAGTGTAAGTCTTTATATGTGACATATACACAGCATCAAGGTTGGCTGCATTAATGTGGACACATCCAGCCATGTGCTGATAGGTAGGAACACCAGTACAGGCAAACAGACATGCCCACATCAAGACAGCATCCACATGGAGTATGAGCAATGTAATCAGGTCACACACACACACACACACACACACACACACACACACACACACACACACACACACACACACACACACATATATGGTGATGATATCCACTCACCATTGAGTGTCACATGTGTGTGACACAAACATGTCAGTGGTGTCAGTGTCATGTAGATTTCCAAAGACAACTATTTAATCGTAATAAATGTGATACACATGTATGTTCAGCTGTAGCTCTGTATGTCTCTGTGAGTTACTTTGACCTGTCTCCATCATTATGTCTTCCAGGTATGCCGCATGCAAGACTACTCCCTTATACCTGCTTGGAGGATGAGGTCCTCATCCCATACCTATATGACAACCATGATATCCTGTTCAGCCATGTGCCACAGGATGCACAGCAGCAGGATGCCCTGTGGATGGAACTTTGCAGGAGGGTTAATGATGTGGGTGGCCACAACTGCACATACCAGCAGTTGTGCAGACACTGTACAGACCTCATTAGATGAGTGGAACAGTGTGGAAATGTAATCACCAGGGAACAAGGTGCAACAGGTGGTGGACCACCAACCCAGCCCCCACTCACACGTACGGAAGATCTACTGGCCAACCTGGGGACACCTGCAGAACAACATCCACAAGCCTTAGCCGATATTGTGGAGGTGGGTGTATCTCAACCACCGAGCATGGAGTTGCTTGATAAGTCACTGCTGCACCTATAACAACTATATTCCATATAGTTGCATGTGTCACTGTACAATATGTAATGTAACATCATATGCAAGGCATGTATACACACATGCCGCATACTATAGTATGCCACTCTGTGTATGCACACATGTGCATACACCATAGTATAGTCTAATGTACTGGTGCATGTGTTAACATGCACATTGCACCCTGTAGCTATCTTACAGGTGTAGATAATGCTCACACTGCTGTGTTACTCCTATTTAGGTACCTCTGGTGTTCTGCTGCGACAGCAGCCTGTTGTAGGTGAGACTGTTATTATTTATCAGGCATCGTAATGCACAGATCTATCTGCCATGTGGTCATTTACCACATGTACACATAATGTATGGTCCTGTCACAATATACAGGTTGGACCTGCAATGCATCACAAGGGCTACCCATGTGCAACACTTGCAAACTATGTGAATCACCAACATGAATCCTTACAAACTGTCATTGCCAGATGTGTGGACAGTGGTGCATACAATGGTGGACGTGATGTTCACTGTAGGGACATGCCCTACAGATCAGAACTACACATGTGGGGAATACAAACAGTACTACAGAGTGAGCTGGAGTATGGCCAGCTCACAGGATTCACTGGTATGGATAATAGCCCTGCTATGAATGTCACACAATGTGATGTGCTATCTTGACATGTCCATGACATCTAGTGGCCTGGCTGCAACACTGCCTAACTATCCTGAAAAACATATCCCACATACCAAACGTACCACCCTTTGTCTGCATAACCCTATCATCAGTGGAACATATGACATCTATGGGTGTATGTCATATCGGACAACACAGACATGTGAAATAGAGGCCTGTCACAATAGTTTGGCCAACACATGTACACACATGGCCATGGAGGATGGCCAGAGATATGAAGCAACACACACAGTAGACATGATGTGCTTGTGTGTACACCCTGTCATACAATGGCTATACATGGTCCAACTATGGCCTTTGTGTAATGGTTATATTGCAGATGTGGATCACTAGACATCCTACAGGCATGTGCACATATTGTGTAGGCGTGACATCAATCCACCACATAAGATGTGTTGAACATCTTGAGTGTGTCACGACATGACAGCAGTCACCTGTACAGTATCCACATCAGCCCACAGATACAGTACATTCCCCTTGCTGGTGTTGGACATCAATGTCATACTTGCTCCTCGTGTGCGTGTGTGTGTGTGTGTGTGTGTGTGTGTGTGTGTGATACACAGATGTCATGCGGGACATGGTGTACCGATGTGCTCACCATGTCTGGCCATAGTTGCCAGGCAGCAGCAATATGGTTGCAGATGTGCAGGGGTGTCATCCGTATACCCTTCAGTGACCTGTGTCACACAATCCACATCATGGTTTAGTGTGTATACACCTCAGTGACGTGGGTCACATTCCACAATATATATGTATTGTATTTGAACACAGTCATGGCTATGAACTGTGTCTGTAACTCACACTGTATAGCAATAGAGATGCCTCATGATTCCCTGCAATGGCTATGCACATCAGCTAAATGTGCAGTATATCTCTAGGGTGGACAGACAACACTGCATTGGGACACCATTACCCCACTGTATATTTGACAGGACACCATTTTGTTAAACATGTAGGCATGTCATTGCACATATCAGCAGATCACATGTCATACTACATGTGATTATCAAGGTCATATGCCACACATCAGGCAGGTGTACTGTTAACCTGTGCTGGTCTGCATGGTGTAACACAGGGATGTATGCTAACTACTACTATGATTGTGTAATTTGCATGCATTCTGCTATGACACATGCATGCTGTTGTGTGCATCCCAGGGATGTATGATAACTACCACTATTACTGTCTGTGCTGCATGCCGTCTGTCGTATCACATGCATCTTGCATGCCTTCTGTCATATCACATGCATGCTGGGTTCCATAGCGTGTGTGTCTGTGAATATTGTATAGATTGTAATATACAGTTCTTGCCTGCCCCTCACAGGTGATGTAGGTGCGTTGCCCTCCTGCGGTCCATCTGATGTTAGTGTCCCCACAGACTCTAGCAGTGATGATGAACGTATGATTGAGGCAAAGGCATGGTTGTCAGGGGCTGAATCTGTGCCATTGATTGCCATTCCACCTATATCCCCCTCATCCCTGCACACAGATCCCATGCCTACACATACCCTACACATACCCCATCACCAGTGGCCATAGAGGAAGAACAGTTGGGGTGTGGTAGCTTGGAACAGGAAAGTGTGAGGGCTATGGAAGGTGTGCCTGCACACCATGGTGTCAGACAACTGACTGGTAGTGCCCCACACAGGCACATGGCCAGTGCTGCTTGTAGGTGGACCTCTGGCCAACATGCCCCTGCAGGACAGAGCGCAGCAGCTGGTGTCACCAGATGCATGTTTCAGGCTGTAATGGAGGCACAGGGACGTGCTGAATGGCACAACAGAGATGATCAGAGGCTTCAGAGGGCTGCTGTCCATTCTTTAAACAACTACATCCAGGTAATGGTAAATGCTCAACAGCAGATTGCTGAAGCTTTGGATAGATGGTTGGGTGACATGGTTGGAGTCCTTGACCATGGCATGACAATCCGTGAGCTATCTGTGTTAGAACATCTGGTTGGAGTGAGGCTTCAGGCACATGGACGTAGGCCTGCTACATCACCTGTTTCAGGTCTACGTGAACAAGCTACCTCACATGTCCACTCCCATAGTGGCGGTAGCAGCAGCAGTGCAGCTGGTGCTGTGCTGTCCAGACCACAACACAGCAGGCCATGTGCACATGGCCCTGGATGGTCCCAACAGGGACACGGTTCCAGTGGACAAGTGTCATCAGACAGTACCCAATCTGCACCTCAGCCTGGTAGAGCTCATGCAACCCCTGGCAGGCACAGGTCACATGTCCTTGGCCGGACACCGTGAACTGTAAAACTTGGCCTGTACAGTCCACAGCTTTCAATAATACTCCTGTGTAGGCCAGACACATGCCAGAACTGTGTGTATACATACCCGCACACACCGGAAACATATGTAGGGCACCGCAACACACACATGCATAACATCCACACATGCCCAATTAGATCAAAAGCCTTAACCCACACACATGATGTCATCAAATGGTGCAGCCTAGGCCTCTGGCAAACATTATCACCCTGTGCATATGATGATGCCTGTGCCACCTCCCTGACATCAACACCATCGTTGCAGGGACATGCTCATATGGTCTGATGCACAGGGTGAACAGACTAGGAAGATAAGTGTAGTTTACAATTGTTGAGTACTGTTGACAGGCAGCAGACATACCATGTACCACAGGTGTACAATGCATTTCATACAGTTAACAGTACGTGTCTTGTGTAACAACAGTAACTGCCTGTTGGTCATGATGTTCTGCTTTCCTCCTTCAGGTCTAATTGCACATGCCAGTGGATGTCAGTGTTTGCAGTTAGTGTCCCATATGTCAATGTGGACTACTCACAGGTATGTATGAATATACCAGCATGCACCATGTAGCTGCCACATAACAGTGAGAATGTCCCACATTCCAAACACGTCTACTGATCCAAGAACATGATAGCTGTGTATTAAGCTACTGTGGCTACAGACGTGACATCCATACTGGGTGACATCACAGGTACAGTTACATGGAGTGGTGAAGTAAGAGAGTGGTCTAGATGATTACAAGGGTAGGGGCCAGTGGGAAGTGTGATGCCTCATTGGGAAGCAGTCATACATGTTCCCATGACAGGATGCCAACACACAACTGCACCCACACACTCAGGTATTGACACACATGTATTCAGTGACACAGTAATACACCCACACACTCACGGATTCACCGACACAGTAACACACACTAACACACATTTGCTACTGTTGAGGTGAGGACCCCTGCTTATGTGCAAATCATCATTACAGTACTGTACACCTACATGATGTGCCACAGAGAATACACATGTACAGGTAGTCAGTATGGCCTAAGATCGGGGACATCAACACGAATAGTCGATTGCATCGCCTGGATGGGGGGAGGGGTCTTATCAGCTCAGTATGGTAACATACATCCTTACTCCAGGGACCAGACAGCCATACACACACACACACACACACACACACACACACACACACACACACACACACACACACACACATATACATACACACAATGTGGCATTCACTATTGAATACACCTATGTCACGCACATACAGATACCTCACATGTGTGAGATACACGCCCCTGCCTATGTCCTACTTTCTACATTGCAGACTGTACAGATGTGTACACTAGTGTACAGGAGAGTAACAACTGAGATGTATTCCCCACCATACGTGACATATATGGACACACACGCAACCGCACATGCCAGTACTGTGAATCAAACACCTGCCTAACTCATGATATGTATGACAGATGTACAACAGTATTGCATATGTTACAAAGTGTACTGACACTTCCTTTGGCAACAGTGCTGATATATGCACACAGGAGGTCTTAACTGTTACAGGTGTCAAGTGATTTAACTTCGGTGTCACCCTGACCGCTGTCTATGTTGTGAGTTATGTCCTTCAATTAACAAAACCATTGCTTACCTGCTACACAGGTTATTGTAGGACTGTTTGTGACACACCTGTGAGCTGTCCTCAGCAAACATCCATCTGCAAAGATGCCCCACCACTTAGTTATTTCCACACATCTGTCCATACCTGAGGTACATCTTTCCATACATTTAGCATATCACTATATACAGGTGGCAAGATACACATCACCTGCATACATCAGCAACTGCACACACATGGTATCTGAACGCACACCACTACATGTACATGTGTGTAGGTCCTACAATCCTGTCATCTGGGCATGTTTGTAGGCATTGCAAGTGGTGGACATGTGTAATGACATACATGACACATCGACTGTTGTATGATATGATAGGTGTAATGGGTGACCAGTACAGAGGGAATGTTACCTCTGTCAACATTGATATCACACCTTATGTACTGTTAGCATTCAGCAGCCATGGACCTACATTCCATGTGCATGTGTGTAATGGCTGTAGCCACCTGTCTGCACAAAGGATAACAACAGCTATGTTATTTACATGTATGTTGTGTGTGTGTGTGGCATGTACATATCCAGGGCAGGTACATGTATGTCATATCCAAACATGAGGGTGTGTACTGGTGTACAGCAACAGGTATCTGCTAATGCTGTAAATAACTGAGGGCCCCTGGTATGTGTACAGCTAACCTGGTTACAGATAGTGGTATCATTGCATTGCATAACACATGATGCAACTGTGTCAGTACATGGGTAGTCTCTACAGTTGATGTAGAGCTTGGTACAGTCCACTGATCAAGGGTCACATGGTGGTGTACGCTTATATGTCCTACAACATGTATGGATGTGTGTTGGTGGTCCGAGGGCATGGTGGTGTCTGAGGTTTACATCCTAGAATGCAGCATTTGACACTATGCCCTGCACCTGACTCATCTGTGATGCCTTTTGTGGGGATACCGGTCAGTACATGTGAGTGGCCTCTATGTATGTGGGGGCACCACCACCTGGAGCAGTCTGTACCTGTGTTATGGCCCACTTGTCTGGTTCTGAGGTATATGGTGGGTAGTGCTATTGTGCACTACAGAGCCTTCAGCCAGGTGTTCCTTACTGCACAGATGTCAGTGCTCCTCATTGTATCTACATTGAGCAGCTGTAATTATGGACACTACACATCTAGCACTGGTTAGCATAAGCATACAATGCAGTTGTCTTCTAGGCGTCAGGTTGTGATCCTGTATTTAGGACATTTGCCTTGGAATGGCACTATATGGGCTGATGCAACTTGGGTATTATCCCCACTCCCTTGAATCATGGATGCATGTGATATGTGTCAAAGGCCTGTTTACTGTCAAGTCATGTCATCCCAGAATGACAAACACTGGACAAGCTCATACTTACAGCAGGACATTGGCTCATTGTGTTGGTCAAGCAGTTGCCACTCCCAGCAAGGCTCATTGTGTTGGTCAAGCAGTTTCCACTCCTAGCAAGACATCACTGTGAGTGGTGGTATTGTGCTTGGTATAGGATGGTACATCTAAGGCGACAGACAGCAGCAGACATTGTGTAACAGATATATGTAGAGCAGCGTTCCTGCTAACAATGACAACTACTAACACAAGAGCCCATTACAATGTGTTCTTTATGTCTCACTGTAATAGCATGGCCACTGTGGCCTTCCATGTTTAGAATCAGAGTGCATCCCAGACATCCCTGTGCTACTAAGTGTATGAGCATGCCCAGTATAACCTTGTGTAGATGGACACATAGTGCATTCCGAATAGCCCTGTGCTACCAAGTGTGTGAGCATGCCCAGTGACACTTTGTGTCGGTTATGTCCCTCTGTGTATGGGCATGTACATTGTAATCCTGTATAGTGATAGTAGTCATCCATTCCACAGATGGGCATACTCCAGGTCAGGATGGATTCCTACTTTAAACACACAGGTTCACAGGTATGTACATCTTAACTGCCAGCATCCCTGTTGATGTCCGCATTCCTAGAAGGTCATAATGACAGCTTTGAAATGTGTAGTCTGTGAGGCGTGACTCGTAACTATGTAGTATTGTAATAGTGATCTGTAGATAGGCAGGTGTTCCGTTCCCACCACTGGTGTGTGTGTGTTTGTCCCCATCTGCCTGAGGACTGAATAATGCTTTTATGCTGCTAACACTCCATACAATTCTTATACCCACCTTTGGCAAGGCTGATGATGTCACCCACCTACAAATACATCTCTGGGAGTGCTATTTCCCAGTAATCTCAGTAGCACGTTCTGTAACTGCATAATGCTGTAGTGTAATAAAAGTAGTTAGGTCAGTGTTCTAATCCCAGAATTGCCATGTGTGTGCTTGTCCCCGTCTGCCTGAGGACTGAACAATGCTTTTAGACTGCTCACAATCCATACAGTTCTTATACCCACCTTTGGCAAGGCTGATGATGTCAACCACCTACAAATACACCTCTGGGAATGCTGTGTCCCAGTAATCTCAGTAGCACGTTCTGTAACTGCGTAATGCTGTAGTGTAATAAAGTAGTTAGGTCGGTGTTCTAATTCCAGACTTGCCAAGTGTGTGTGTGTGTGTGTGTGTGTGTGTGTGTGTGTGTGTGTGTGTGTGTGTGTGTGTGCGCGTGTGTGTGTGCGTGTGTGTGTGTGTGTTTGTGTAAGTTTGTCCCCGTCTGCCTGAGGACTGAATAATGCTTTTAGACTGCTCACACTCCATACCATTCCTATACCCACCTTTGGCAAGGCTGATGATGTCACCCACCTAGAAATACACCTCTGGGAGTACTGTAACCCAGTAAACTGGGTAGCGCATTCTGTAACTGCATAATGCTGTAGTGTGCTAAAGTACTTAGGTTGGTGTTCTAATCACAGACATGCCAAGTGTGTGTGTGCCTGCCTGCGTGAGACAAGTACAGTGCTTTGTAGAGTATGCATCCTCTGTAGAAATCACATGACCACCTTTGTCATTCCTGCTGTTGTCACCCACCTAGGGATACACCTGTAGGCATGCTGCAACCCAGTATTTACCGTAGCATGTGCCCTAAAAGGATATTGCTGCAGTGTGATACGGTAGGTAGGGGCTTGTATACAGGACATAGCAATTGTGTGTTTGTCTATCAGAGCCTGTGTAGATGTGGCTGTGAGTGTCTTACCATTGGACATGTTGGGGAGCGGATTTTGTAGTTTTCCTATATGGTGTCCGTCGTATGACACATTAGCCACCTCACGAGGAGTATAGCTGTCCGTCAGCCACGGGACTGTATTGGCAAGCCATACCCCTAATTCTGGCAAAAGGCCTGGTGAACAAAGTATGCAACCCTACTAGTACCTGGTATATGTCCCGCACCCATGTGCCATGCACAAATAAACTTGCCTAGGATATCCCACTATGTTGCTAGTACCATGCACATTGATGACAGATAGTAGGCATGGTGTGAATCTAGTGGCCTGCAGAGGACATGGTATCCTGTACAGCGGTACAATAGGCACATATATGCGGACATTGTGCCTTCACTATGTTCCACACTGGATGCCTGCAACATATATGGTGCCATCAAATGTGATCCACAGAGGCCATACAATGCTGTACACATGTGTCCTGTATGGACCCATGCCACTGACACCACAGAATACCTGTATCATACTACCAATGCAGGTGCAGGGTCGACCTGCTCACTATAAGCAGGTTTTGCCACACCAGGCCAGCACTGGCATATTGGGGATAACAGGCTGTGTACACAACATGTACATGTCACTGTACAGTATTGTGGGACATGCACATCCCAGGCATTGTCCATGTGAAGGACTATCAAACACAGACATGGCATGCATTGCAAAGCTATGGCCATACACAGGGTTGGGAGGGTGGCCTAATGGTTAAAATGTTTGCCTTACAAATACAAGGTGCAGGGTTTGAATCTCACAAGGGATAATTGGCTAGGCTTAAAATGGCTCGCAAGGGCAGTTAGCTTAGTACTAATCTATGAACCTATGAACATTGGTAACCAGGATGTCAGGGCAGATCATGCAGCACCCATCTGTGTGGGACATTGCAGACACTATACCCTTGCACTGCACACCATTGTCGGGTGACACAATGCCAAGGATTACCCCTCACCCAGCCTTGTACAGCCATCGTGCACAGCCATCCACTACACACCCATGAAGCAATGCATACATGCATGCCAGTACTGGCACCTTGTGTCTGCATGTGAGTTATGATGCTTCCAACCACAGTCACTCCCAGTATAACCCTCATTGGCATACCAACAGATGTCAAACACTTTAACATGCCCTAGCCCATAGAACCTCCAGATATCCCCTGTGGTGCATGTCGTCCTGTGCATTACTGCAGTGTGGCAAACTAAGTAGTTAGGTTGTGTATTTGTGGCCCTGGCAAAGAGTGTCAATGCGTGTCCATTAGAGAGTGTGGTTGTGGTGACAATGGCACCCCTTCATGTGGACAGCCATGTGTGCCACACCTAATGTATATCTGCTATATCTCTGTTGCAGATGTCACTCACCTACACACATATATGTTCTTACAGCACAGCAATGTCGCCTTTGTGGCACATGCAGTAACGTCATGCACATGTAATAGTAATGAGTAGTCAGTCAGGGGTTTGACGCCTGTACTGTTAGGCGGGTGGCAGACGATGCTTAGGGTTAAGCCTTGAAGCCCTTTCCTGGTATACTTTGCCTGTCCCACCCACACACTCTCTGGTGGATATGAAGGAGTATACCTGCTCAGCAGCAGCATGTGTATTGTAAGTGATGGACATGGTCAGGTGATGGCCTCTACACCTATTGCAGTCTTCCTCTAGCTGAATGCATGTGGAACAGCTGTGATGGTGTTCCCATAGCCATTTGCATGATAAACACAGTACACTATCTAGGGAAAACATGTTGGTATTTGGCCATGACAGTCGCTGTGAGTGGTACCTGGATGTGGTGTTCTGAAACGGCATCACAGATGATATCTGGATGTACCTCAAACATCATAAACAGTGGGAAATAGCCTAAAGACAGGAGGGTGATGTGCCACAAATGACTACAGCATGTAAGTTTAACTATGCTGCATTGAGACTACTACCTGTTTAACATGTTGCGTGTGGTAATGACTATTTCGCATGTTTTAATACAGACATGACAGTACTCTGTTTGTGAGGGACCCCCATCTGTAGGGCCATCTGTGAACTGGTCAGTGTGTGGAACCATTTGTTTCCTGTGTTACACACTGAACACACATCTGTGCACAGCAGGAGCATAGTGTGAGGATTGCAGGCAGTACATGATGATAGGGATGTGTTACTGCCATCGCATCCCTGAGTGGACATATGTCACATGAAACAGTGGTAAGACAGACAGAGTCTGGGGTTCCCAGTGACAAGCCAATAATGGGCAACTGTTCATAGTTGTGGTCACACATCTACTACACATTGTACAGATGACATGCAGTATATATGCATGTGTTGTGCTCCCTCTGCAAATGTATTACATCTGTTGTATTGAGTTGATGGTGATATCTATACATACTGTTGTAGGTAATCCTGTATGCTGTTGTCTATCACTAAGCCATATGTGGGTTTAAGCAGCAACACCATAGGCTGAATGGCTTGGAAGGTCCCAGCAGCACCTCCTGTCCCACTTCAGTTGACCATGGCACCAGGCACCAGCACATCTGGGGCCCAGCCTTGGAGATCAACCTTGGTTGGATTTGCACTACCTTCTGGTGGTACCACCACTGAGGATGGGGCATGTCCCCCTGGGGGCAGGATCAGAAAGTTGCATGTCTGCTGTCGTGCGGTCCCGGACGTTTTGCGTTGTGGGCTCACTAAGGGGTTCCGAAGCCAAATACGCAAGCTCAAGGGTGGAGTGTCACATTTACAGGGTGATGCTGCCCTTCCTGGACAGCCCCCAGCACTGCCTCCTTTGCAGCTGTTTAGGTGCAGTGGCAGGTGCCCATGGCTGGGGACCTCTGTCTCACTGTTCCCATGGGCTTGTGAATGCCGAACACCCATCCCCATCCGAGGTGTATCCCCCCACATATGTCATATACCAACCCTGTATGCTGTCTTGTCTGTGATCCTACCCTACCTATCCTCCACAGCCATACCTACACTCCTTCCCCCACATCCGGCCCTCCCCCTACGGAAACATAAGGCTAATCGGCTCCTTCTGCCCTATACATAGCTGTCCATTTCACACATGTGCCCACTGGACACATATACCCTTGTAATATGCATCACAACCTACTCCTGTTATCCTCACCCCTGTCCCTCAGGCACACGATCCTGGTATGCACATCACTCCTAAATGGTCCAGGTACACGTGATGAGGATGACCCCATTGTACACACAACACTACTGGTCCCTCAATGGTTACCCCATTTACCTTTATCATGATGAGGATGTTGCACACAGCACCTTGCATGAGTACTGTTCACACATAATGATTGGGCAGGTACTGTTGTGTTAGTGTACATTACATGCACAGAGTGATGTATACGGCCAATGTACAACTGTTTGCTTGTATGAATGACACATGTCTGTCTGAGGGAGTCTTGAGATTACATAGAACAACACCACTACATAATACAGGTGTCGCTGATGTTTCCCGTTCTATTCATTTATAATGTTTTGTTGCCACATGGTATGTTCCTGATATATCTCTAGATATGTTGTACCTATATGCTGGACATAACCACTCACATATACATCTACATGATGGGATACATTCCTATACTGTTGAATGACTGCTCTGTATGATATGCTTGTGGTACTGTCCATTGTCTGTATATCTGCCATGGCGTATTGATAAATCACATTAGCTGTGTGTGCAG
>NC_056732.1:1676457150-1676459650 GCF_019279795.1 Protopterus annectens | reverse complement strand
TTTATTTATTTGCTTAAGGTATTTGAACAGGTTATTTATATAGGTATATTTCTACCTATCTATTTACTCATTCACATATTTATATGAATATGGTTATTTATTAATTATTTATTATTTATTATTTATTAATATATACATGTTAGTTCCTATATTTGAAATTGAATACTTTTTTACAACAAATAAATTTACATTTTATAAATAATTACTACAATTTTAAAGGAATGTACTATAAAACTGATTGACATATTATTATACTACATTTTTAATATATTACATATTTTTATTGTATATAATTATGACATTGACACATTACATTTTATAATTGGGTAGTTCACACACTTTTTGGTATGAAGATAGCACTATCTTGTTTATCAGAAGATAGTGATGATGTTGTTTTTAGTATATATTCATTCCCCGGGATTCATGAAGCTCGGCGCAAGGCCGGTGTAAGGCTTGCGCCGGCAGTGCAGTGTATAATCGGCGTAGCAGCGCCACATGCATAGTAATGAGTGTGTGCCGCAACCACAGACACGTGCAGAGGGCACGCGTCGCCCAAGTAGGATGCCCGTAGGCGTGGCCAAGTCGGCAGGCGATGAGCAACCTAAAGTGCTGACTGTCACAGGCCGCCTGCAATAGTAACCGCACCAGCCAGGGTCCGTGGATAATGAAACGTACGCAGAGTATGCAACATAGTACCCGTTCACACAAAACGGAGAACCAAACATTAACCCACGAAGTCCAAATTGTACCCGTGCAAGGAACAAAGGATACGCATAATACCATGTCCGTCACGCAATGCACTGTCAGTGGGCATACCCAGTGAAGGTGTACCGCAGCATGTCAGTGTGCCACACCTACACACAAGTAGCCCCATGGGCATGGTCACCAGCAGTAGTGAGAATACACAGCCGGGCAGCCGTGTCGATATAACAACCAGAAGGAAACCAGATATCCTAAACACAGACAAACATGTGCATAGCAACATGTACTACACCCAACAACGTGCCCATCGCATACACATAGGATGGCATATGCCGAAGCGTAATATCCAGAAGCAGAACCCATGCATGCAAATGTAATACACAACAGCCCCGTCATAGCACGTAACCCGCACCCATGTGCGACGTGCACCCAACCCAGCTAGCAGCCTTGCAGCTGCACACCTACACACAATGGGTATACCTCAAATGTAGTATGAAGTATTGTCCTAGGCAGTGCCACGCAGGCAAATATGTACCCCACATGTCAACATCCCACCTCAGGTACTGATATCCAAATGGCTGCATGTGAATGTGTCGGCAGAATGTGTACATCCTGCATGTGGTATGGACCTGTCGAAACCCCATAGGCGTTCACACGCCACGGTGTCCATAACTGTACACATCTGGACAAGGCAGTATGTTCAGCCACTGTACTGATGATTAGCTATGCAGACATGTCAAACACAACACATATGGCGGAACATCTGCCCACCAAGCAGGACGCTAACAGGGTGCCACATGCACAGAAGGTGAAGGTGGGATATCACACATTGAGAATAGCGTTGCCGGATGGCCAAACACCTACGGCCAATGCAAAGGAAGGAATAACATGTATATGCCTGGATGAATGGGTATGTCATAGCATGGGAATAGGCTAAGCTATCCAACATAATAGCCATGCGTACCAGATACAAACTGCCAGTAACATGCAGTAGTAATGCAGGAAGGCATACACGACTGTGGGAATATCACAGGACATATGGCACGTGCAAGTGTTGACGCTTATGACACAAATGTCCAGGATGGGGCTCCTGCAAAGAGGAACATGTGCCAACCCCACCCCCCACAGATGTACCGGCAGTGGAAACACAACCCAAACACACACCAACACCACCGTCCATCCCATGATAGCAACGGAGGCTGGTCAAAGACCACCATGATGCGTGCACAAACAGGGACACATGTAACCGTTGCCCTGACAACCCCCCACAGGCCAACGAATAATAGTATGGACATATGCATGTAATGCTGTGAAGGATGTGTGGTAGTCCTCAGTATCACAGAGGTAGGTACACAGACACAATGTAATCAACCGTGACGTATGTGCACTGTACACAGCATACCTGCAGGTAATACATAGTTCAATCATGTGCCACAGAAATATACACATACGAATGAGGACAGGGGATAGACAAGTGTGAATGGGACAAACTATGAACATAGGTTCATAGGTCCATAGGTACATAGTAGGCTATCCGCCCAAGGGCAGCTACAACCCTAGCCCATAGTTATGTTGCCTTTGCCACCCCTCCAGTTCGAAGAAAACAATGCCTATTATATTGCTGTACCTCTGTCAAGCAGAGACATTGAAGTAATCCCTGGGGTATATCTGCAATCTCCCATCCATTGGTTAAGATCCCCCTCGAACAAGGCCAGCAAGGTGCTCTGCCTCACATGTACTGGGATGTTGTTCCACAGCATAGTGAGTGTCTGGGCGATGAATCTGTCCCTCCAGCACA
>NC_056732.1:1676426817-1676456650 GCF_019279795.1 Protopterus annectens | reverse complement strand
CAAAAAAAATGAAAATTAAAGTATGTATATTAATATTTAAACTTACACAAAATTAAAATGTATTTTTTACAAATAATAAAATCAAATAAAATCAAATTGTCCATCAAATGTGTATAAAATTAAAATATGATTTATTTAAATAAAACTTAAAATCACATAAACTCTAGCTACTAAACTTACATCAAATTAAAATAAACACAAATTAAATAAGCTTTGCTTACATTTTCTTCTGTGTTTGTATCTATGTGTGTGTTTTGTGTGTGTGTCTGTCAGTTTGTGCATGGACATTTGTGTGTCAGTGTCTGTCTGTCTGTGTCTGCACATATCTGTCTGTCTGTTTAGTATACTTTCCACACATTTCCTTCAAGAAACGTACATAGTTTAGCACTAAAACCATACTTCATATTGTAGTCTCCCTAGGTCAATTCCATGAATACTATTAAACTCTCTAAGTAGCCATTCTTTAACTGGCATAGAACCTGAGAACTAACATAATGATAAGAAAATCAGTCACTCGTGTCAAATGTCATGAGAAACAAACAAATAAGTTAGAAAAAAATGCTTTCAGCCAGAAACTGGCATTGGCCCTGAATGTCACTTACTGTCATAATTGTCCCTTAAAATGATTGTTCATATCTTTATAAAGTCCATCCACTGAAAGGACATACAACTTTAAAATGTTAAGTAAAGGGAAAATGAACATCATTTTGAATGACACCAGTAGATATAGTAAAGTCTCTATCAATAAAATAAATATATCTTACAAAAAATAGATTTGGCACTCAAGGATCTATTCGATCAGGGAGTCATAGATTTTGATATATACAATTATTTTGTAAATAATACACCTAGGGTACCATCCATTTTTGGGTACCCAAAATTCATAAGAGTGTAGAAAATCCCCCCTTAGACCTATTGTTTCCTCAGAAGGTGCCAAAAGTGCACCCCTGTCTAAATTCTTGGACTAGAAACTCAAGAAACTGTGGGGAAGACAAACAAACATGCTAAAGGATTCCTGGGAATTTTTAAGTATGGCTAAAACAGAACATTTTTCTCCACAACTGAAATTTGCTACAGTTGATGTCATAGATTTGTTTTCAGTGATCCCGCACGACACCGGATTGGCTTGGTTAGAGGAAGCACTCAGGACTAACCCAGACATTACAAAAAATGACATATTCCTAAGTCCTAATTGGCTGAATTAGTTCTTAAGAACAATTGTATGTATTTCGAAGGTGAGTACTTCAGGCAAGAGACAGTAGTAGCTATGGGGGCCAGTTGTGCCCCCATCTTTGCAGATATTGTCGTTTTAGTCTGGGAAGAAAAGTTTGTGTACAATAGTACATACCAAAAATACTGGAATTTATATACCAGCTTTTTGGGTGACGTCTGCATTTTTTGGGTGGGAGATATACATCTTTTTGAAGAGTTTTTTCAATATCTTAACTCAACCACCCATTTTTTCAAGTTCATCTACCAAATTTCCCAAGAAAGTGTAAATTACTTGGACGTATCCCTGAGCAAATTTGAAGAAGGTTTCAAATCTACTATACATAGAAAAAACACTTTTTCCAATACATATATGCACTTTTCAAGTGCACAGCCATTTTTTCAAAAGAAGGGTATTGTCAAAGGCCAGTATGTAAGGGCCAGTCACATGACATCAGTGGATGTCGATTATGAACAGGAATGTACAAAATTGAAATATATGTTTTTGGAACGTGGTTATCCTAGTGAATTGATATCTAATATTTACATTGAAGTTACACAGGGTAGAAAAGATAAATACAAGCCTATTTTGGGTGGAAGTCTAGAGTTCAATAACCAACATGGTGATACAATTAACAAGAGTTTGGGATACAACAGAGTTTTTGCAACCAATTTCAGTGGTAGTGCAGATTTGATAAAAAACATAATAGAAAAAGAATACAAAAAATTTTCAGAATTTACAGATTTACCTAACCTCAAGAACAAACCTATCAAAGTAGCGTTTAGAAAAGGACAAAACATTAAAAATCTGCTAGAAAAGGCCAACTATAGCAGTGTTTTTTCACAAAAAAAGGAAAGGTACATATAAGTGTGGGGCTTGTAACCAGTGTTCATATATTATACACAATGAACATGTTAAAATAGCCTTGAGGAATAAGGTATTGTATTCCCACAGTTATTCCAACTGTAATAATTCTGGGTTAGTCTATTTGGTTTGCTGCAAGGGCTGCAAAAGTTTTTACGTGGACAAAACCGAAAGACAAAGTGTAGAATATATGAACATATGAACAGTATAAATAACAGAAATCATCACAATGCTTTATATAGACACTCCTTGTCATGTCACAAAGCAAATTATTGCTTTTTTGTAATAGAAACAGTACAAAAAGATCCCGGGGTGGACCTTGGGAATCAAAGTTGGCATGCAGAGAAGCATATTGGCAAATTTTCCTGAAGGCTAATAAACCTCCAGGTTTAAATGATAGCATTTCCCTTACACCACTATTAAAACTTAGATTAGCCAAACTGTAATAATCGTATTTGGTTATAACATTTGCTTATCAATTGTCTTTTTTAAATCATGTTTTTAATTTTATATTTTATTAATCAAATGTTTAGTAATCAAATGTTCTTTGTAGTAACAAAATAATTTATTTAAACAAGTACAAGCACTTGTATTTTAAACAACTTTTTATTTTTTGTTATTCAATATACTGGCTTTCAGCATTCATTATTAAGGCATTTTTTTTAAAGTAGTAATTAACTATTATCAAGTTAATTGATTAATTATAGGTGGGATGTTTTGTAAATGGTGTGTATATATATTGGCTTATCATCCAATATATATGTATCTGAAGAAGTCTGATCTGTATTCAGACGAAAATGCTGTGTTTGTATTTTGCTTGCATTTATACTATTAAAGCCAGGGGTTTGTTTTACAAAAATCCATGAGCAGTTTGGTTTTCCTTCCTTCTTGTCCAATACTTGGGTTATAGTTTCTTGCTCTGGACTTGCTCCTCATTTTTTTGGTAAGTAAAGTATCTTACTTCTGGTCCTGTTCACAAATAACTAACAAGCAGTCCAATATTTTACATGGCAATGCATTTAGCATGAAAAGCTTACTGTAAATGTCAAGAAACAGTCAGGTTGCATCTAAGTGATCTGTCACCTTACTAATCATAGCATAATTAATCAAATAATAATGCAACACGTTCAGATAAAATGAGTACGTTTTTGTTCTAACATTCATTGTAAAATAGCCTTACTTTTTACAAATTACAGCATTTAACGTAGAAGAAGTTTATTGAACTTGGAGCAAAATTGTTTTAAAAAATACCCTTTTGTCAATAGGTACTCCTCTAATTTTTTTTTTTTTAAATCATGACCCCAATAAACATTGGTCTGTATTACTGGGCATTATATATTGTAGTGTCATCACTTAAAACCACATTATATTTTAAAATTCATTTTGAAATGGCTTCCCATTAGCCATTTCTTTCATTAGGTCTAGGCCATTCTATAGGGTTGTAACTCAAATTACACATGGTGAGCAATATAAAATTAAAGTTATACAATCCTTACATATGCAATTGCAACAAGCCCAGAGAGAGAGTAAAAAAATAATAATTGTTTCCATACAGTACCAGGTTGTATGACCTGTATCTCACTTGTGGGGGACCAAAATCAGATATACCAAAAATGTGAAATTTTAACTTTGAAATATGGCAACTCCAAATTATTTATCACTAAACCACAAATTGCAAAAACAATGACCAAGCTATTTCCAACTTTCACACAAAACACAACCACTGGACATCTGTTCAGGCAGGGAATAATTCATCTGTACCTCAGCCCCCAACCCTCTGCTAACTATTATACCAGGTCTAAGATATCTGTACCTCACAGTAAAAAAATATTTTGTAAGTAACACTGGATGACTTCAAACATATGCAGTTAATTTAATGTAAAACAACAAAGTACCTAACAGCAAACCATTAATCACAAAAAAGTCCATATTATAAGCATGTATGTTTAGTTTTCAGATAAATAATAGACAATCATATGATACCTTGCAACATTTGACACTATCTGAATCTTTTTATTTACACTTCCACATCAAATTCAGTAAATATATACACTACATAAGAATGAAACACATATGGTGCGTGGTGCATGGTCAGACATTTGTAGAAACATAAACATGTTTGATGAACAAGATGCAATTTAATTTGAATCCTTTTACCAAAGATCAAAAGTTATTATCATTGTTCATTTAATGTGGTGCTCAAATGTGGTGATAGTGTAATGCGTCAACAGTTTCAAACTCTTATGATTAAATGATGTTACCTTAGTAGTCTATTTAAATAGCTTTTGCTAATGAAGGAGCATATTCTATAGAATGATGGCAATACAGTTTGCACCATATACACATTGCTACAGATGGAGATTTATGCTTGAAGCCAGCAGAGACTGCAGTTGCCCAGGATGTTTTTAACAAAATATTTTTTTTTGTGGAGGTGCCTGTCACATATCCTGGATGATATTAACATCACTTAATCTGCGATGTAGAGCTTAATCTCCCTATTCAGAGATTCATGAGCAGGTAATAATTTTGTACTTTTAGTAGCACAGCAACATTTTCTGTTTCTGTTCTTAATGTTTTTTTTAGATTAGACCAGTTTACCCTGCCTGCAACTTTATTTTGTGACATCAAAAATAAGTTCTCCAATAAAAATTCTTGCTTATTTTTTTATAAATTAGCAGGAGCAAACATGTTTAATTAAAACACTAGTGTTAAACCTGATAAGAAAAATGTATATATATTTGCCCTGATGCTCCATATCTGCATCTTGTTACAAGGCAGATCTGGCATACTTCCTTCCTGAATATATATATATTAGAACAAAATGGTCAGTCCTACTATCAGTCCATCCTTGAAATGAAAGCTCATTTTCCTAACCTGCATGTTTAATGACTGAATGAAAAACCGTAAACAAGCTGAGCAATGGATGCCTTGAAGTATGGTCAATCAAATTTCTGTAAGTTAAGGAAATCCCAAAGCATTTGTGGGCTATAACAACCCCTTTATACAGACACACACACACACACACACACACACACACACACACACACACACACAATGCCTACAAGTAAAATGGCTTCTCTTCCTAAAAGTATTTGGAAGAGGACAATCCAGATCACATCAACAAGCAGAAACAAAACCAAAGCAAGAAGGAAGCCTTCACATCACGCTGCCTCTTTAAAAAGTGGCAGGACCAGTTACCACACATTGGACATAAAATAATTTGTATGTCTATAGTTCTGGGACAAGTTATGGGCCACATATAATGCTTTGGAGGGCCAGATTGTCGTCTGCAAGCCACCTGTTGGACACCCCAGTCCTACTCTGTCTTCAAATAGGAACAAAGTGTCACAAAACTCCCCTCACTAAAGGCTATTTATCACCAAGATGACAACAAGATCTTTCCAAAAGGAGGGATAAACTAAAAAACTAAAAAGAAAAAAAAAATAACAGAGCTGACGTGCGTGTGCATTTTGTCACCTTGACTAGGAGTTAATTATTAGTTCTGCACGTCCGTTTATTTGAACTTTGTTTTATTAGTATTCTTTATGTTTCTTGTTTTAGTTTGAATTGTAAAAAATTATTTGTGTTGCATTAGGCTAGCTTTTAGTCATAGGCTAGACTCATGTATAAGGTTGCCAATCATTATTTATAGTCTTTTGTGATTTATATGTACATATTAGTTTTCCATGGGTTAAAGCTGACACTGAAAAGTTGATCTGATGAGATCCAGTTGGTGGACAAAAAGCTCTTATCATAAATTAAAGCTGAGTTATTCAGATGACTAAGTCTGTTTCCGTTTGTTTCTTCAGTACCTTCATAGAAAAGCAATTAATATCAGACGTTTTGGACTGTTTATTACTGTTGCTTAATAAGTAATGTTTAGGTGTTTTTATTTTTCATGTTTCACAAATAACAAGGAAGTGATGTCAGTTCTCTGCCTTAATGTTGTTAATCTCTGTTGTTGTTTTTGTACTAGTTCATTCTCTGACTCACTTTTTATGATACATATGGATCTGGGATGTGAGGTGGATTTACCAGAGCCATTGGTGATCTTTGTCATTTGATCATTCAGCTAAGTGAAGGACTTTTGTCGACCCATCTCTCTCGTTTCACCTCCATATGAATAATATTGTTAGAAAATGTTATAGTTAAATAACATATTTAGGAAGTTTACATTTAGGGACAGAATCATTAGAGTCAAGTAATTCTCAGTTTGCATCTGCCAAATAAAAGGATATTGTGTGTTGGGGATATCACAGATGGCAAAACTTTAAAGAACTCAAAAAACATTTTCTAGATACATAGTTGGTTGTGAACTTTTACCATATGCTAAGCAACTTGAAAAATTATCTTTGTATTTGGTTGCCTACAAAATGTTAAGAGCTGATTTGATATTGATATATACATGTTCCAAAGATGAAGCTATGCTGAGTATTGATTTTTATAGCTCATGGAAGGAGTAACAACTTATTAGTTCAATTACTAAAAGTTAGCTCAGAACTGAAGTCTTCTTTTTGTCACACCAAGGCGGTAGATTATGGAACACTCTAACAATGGATAAAAATTGATTAATGATCAAGTCTGTTCTTTACTTATGGTATAATAAATTGTTTTATGTAACAGGGTCCAATTTAAACCAAGTCCTTAACTGGCTAGAATAGGCTCTGGGCTTGAAATATTTTTCAAGGAATCACTGAATCATTGATTACAAACAACACCGCAGTGAAGATCTTACCCCAGTGCAAGCTGGCTGTGGTACCTTGGGAGATAGTTTTTCAGCATTGTTTAACCCTTCAAGCATTGTACATTCTGACAGAGAAAAATGTAGTGGCAGACAAGCTAAGCAGCACCAGGACAGCATCTCATGAATGGAAATTGAATGAGGTGGTCTTCCAGGAATTGATCCATTTGTGTAGGATACCTCAAATAGGTCTGTTTGCGTCCTTTCAAAACAGACAAGTAAACAAATTCTTTACCAGGATGACTTGCAGGCAGGCCAGGGAAACAGATGAATTTTCTTTCTCATGATCAGGAATGTTGATTTAGGCATTTCCACCCTCTAAACTGATCAGCAGCAGCATCAGTTCCCCTTTCCCATTTTTTACAAGGGGTCAGAGTGTCATGCCAACTGTCACCATCTGTCTCAATTCAATGCTATTCTCCTACCTTCTTCAGCACTTTTGCCAGATTGTCACAGGTCTTCCCTCACACAATCCATTCACCTCTTTGCTGGATGCCTTTGTTTCCTCTTGCCTTCTTCCTGTCTGTCCCAAATCTTCTTCACCAGATTGTCTTCTGCTTTCCTGCATGTGCCTGAACCACTGTAATCTGTACTCTTTGACCTTTTCTGCAACCGGGGCAACTTTGGCTTCTGCTCTTATGTTCTCATTTCTTTGCCTGTCCCACAGTGTGCATCCTACCACCCATCTTAAGCCCTTTACTCTTGAACACTGGCATGAGTATGCTTATTCCAGTTATCTTGAATATACAATTTTCCCCATACTGCTACGAGTTCCTTCAGGAGCCTTTTTTTCCCCTAACTCACCTGACATCTTTATTATATCTGCTGTGCCCCATCTGTGCCTGCTGATTTCCCTAACTTTTGTAGATTTGCTGTAATCTTTGAAGGAATAGTTGTGTAAAATCTTACCATAACCATAGATGTCCTTCTCTTCCATGTTGCAGTATTCCAAACTCTTGGGTTTTCTGCTCTTGCTACCCGAGCGTCCGGCCAGCATACAAAAGCTTCTAGTCACTGCAGAGTACGTGGGATGTCTGACATTAGCTAAGGGGATGTGGGCCATAAAAGTGATGTCTTCACATACCAGACCTCAGAATTGAGCATCCCAGTCAGACCCCTGCCCCAGGAAAACTGTAACTCCAGTGCAATCCAAGAAGTAAAAGTTTAAGGGGGGAAGAAGAGGGAAAAGAGGGAGGGAAGGAATACTGCAGCATGGAAGAGAAGGATGTCTATGGTAATGGTAAGATTTTACACAACTATTCTATGTCCTTCTATACTCATGTTGCAGTATTCCAAACTCTTGGGTGAGTGCCAAAGCTCACTGGAAAGAAGAGGGTGGTGGCTTGGAACTATTTTCTATAAATCCATGGAGGATTTCCCTGGCAATTACATCCCTGGATTTGGAAATGTTGTCGAATTTGTAATGTTTGGTAAAGGTGTGGATAGATGTCCATGTAGCTGCCTCTAAAAGGTTGGCAGTGTCCAATCCTTCAAAGAAAGCTCCAGATGAAGCCATAGCCCTAGTGGAGTGTGCTTTAACTTTGGACCGCAAAGATTTCCCATGGTATACATAGCAGAAGGAAATTGCTCTGGAAATCCAGGCTGAAATTGTCTGTTTTGTCACTGCTTTCCCCAGGGCCCTGGGATGAAAGGAGACAAACAATTGGTCTGATTTTCTGATAGATTTGGTCTTGTCTAGGTAAAACCTATGCTGTCTATGCACATTAAGGGAATGGAAGACTCTCTCGCTGTCACTCTGAGGATGGGTAAAAAAGGTGGGCAGGTGAATAGCTTGGTTTAAAGATAGCTCATTGACTACCTTGGGTATGAAGGAAGGGTTGATCCTAAGGGTTACCCTATCCTTGTGGAAGATGAGGAAAGGGGGAATGGCCATGAGGGCCTGTAACTATGACACTCTTCTAGTTTATGTCAAGGCTACTAGGAGTATTGTTTTCCTTTTCCAAGTTCAGTGTTTTAGAGAGGCCTTAGAAGCTGGTTCAAAGGGTGCCACTGTGAGCTTCTCCAAAATATAATTCAGGTCTCGGGGATGGGTTTCCTGGGGGGCCTGAGTTGCAGCACTCCCTTTAGGAATAACTTTGCAGGCAATTGAGATGCCAAAGGAGGATCCAGAGGCAGACAAGCTGAAATACCAGCAAGGTTGGTTTTAACAGAGGAGTATGGAAATCCTGTTTGCAAGAGTTCACACAGGTTTGACACTCCCAAAGGGACATCCCCCTGGAAAGGGTCCAACTGTCTTTGTAGACACCATATGGAAAATCTTTTTCAATTAGACATATAAGATCTCCTAGTATTACGTTTCCTGGCCACCTGCAGGACTGTGAGCACATCATCATTGTAAAGGTGTCTGTAAGGGATCAGAATTCTATCACCCACAGGGTAAGGTTCAGAGATTGTAGGTGGGGATGGATTAGAGATCCCTTGTCCTGTGTGAGAAGGGCCACTCTGTGGGGTAACTTGTGGTGATTGCCCCTGGCTAAATGCAGAAGGAGGGGGAACCAGTGCTGTCTTGGCCAAAAGGGAGTCACCAACAAGATTTTTGGTTTGTCCTGTTGAATTTTCAGTAGGACTTTCTGAAGTAGTGAGATGGGAGGAAATGCATACAGAAACATTCCCTTCCAAGAGAATGGGAAGGTGTCTGTAGCCCTTGCCAGAGGACTGGGCAGCCTGGTGCAAAAGGATGGAAGTTGTCTGTTCATAGGGGAAGAAAACAGATCTATCTGAGGTGTACCCCATTTGTGGACTATGTCCAAGAACATATCCCTGTGGAGCATCCATTTGTGGGACTGTGACACGGACCTGCTTAAGGTTTCTGCCTATGTATTCTGCTCTGAAGGAATATACACTGCCTGTAGTGTGACTCCCTGTTTTGTGGCAAGCTCCCACACTTGGAAAGTTAGTCTGCATAGCAAGTAGGATTTTGTTCCCCTCCTGCTTGTTCACATACCACAGAACTGTAGTGTTGTCTGTGAACAGTTTTAGCAGGCCTTGTTTCAGCATATGTTGGAAGGCTTTTACAGCCAAACAATTGCTCTCATCTCTCTGATATTGATATGTTCCTGTTTGATGGAGCCTGGCCACGTACCCTGGATTCTTAGGGAATCCATGGCTACTCCCCAATTCAGATCTGAGGCATCCATGTACATCTCCTGCACTGGCAAGAGAGCCTGTAAGGGGAGTCCTGGGGTGCAGTTCACTTGATTCAGCCACCAATGAATCTCTTTCTTGAGGCAAGGCAGGAGGGGTATTTTGTACTCTAGAGGATGAGACTGCTGTGTCCATATAAACCTTAGGTACCATTGTAGTTTTCCTCATGTGGAGCCTTGTCAATGTCAACATGGGAATGGTCGATGCCATATGACCCAGGAGTCTGAGATATTGTTGGCAGTCAAGTCTGTGGCCTGAAGGACAGTGAGCAGGTACTGCCTTAGGTTTTCCAGCTTTTCAGGTGGCAGAAAAGCCCTCATGACACCTGTCCGTATCCCTCACCCCAGGAATATTAGGTCCTGAGAGGGGCTCAGGTTGGACTTGGAGTAATTTAACCTGAAGCCCAGTACTTGCAGGAGTGATATTACTGTTTGTAGATGGCAGTGTTAGGGATTCTGTGCAGTCTGCCTGGACGAGAATGTCATCTAGGTAAGGGAAAATGTGAATCCCTTGGGTCCTGCAGAAGGCTACCACTGATGCCAAGCACTTGGTGAAGACCCTTGGTGCAGTGGAAAGCCTGAAGGGCAAGGCAGAAAATTGAAAATGTGAGGAGGCCACACCACAGAGAAGCACAAGTATCTCCTGTAATTGGGCCTTATGGGGATATGCAGGTAGGCATCCTTGATGTCCAAGGTGGCCAAGAACCCTGAGGGAAAATCAAAGGAAAGAGGGTCTGCAGAGTGAGCATTCAAAAGGTGGTTACTTGCAGGAAGAGATTGAGGTGGGAAAGATCTAGGACTGGTCTCCAGGGGCCATATTTCCTTGGGACTAGCAAGAGCCTGGAGTAGAAACATTTTCCCTTTTCTGTCAGAGGTTGAATTGTTCCCTGGGCAATGAGTTTGTCTATAACTGGTGGAAATAATGGAAGCTGTTGTTTGGGGGGGCTGTGGAATGCCCCGCAAGGATGGAGTTGTAATTCAGGTAATGAAATAACCTTTCTCTATAATGGATAGCACCCACCTGTCTGTGGTGATGTTTTTTTCCAAAGAGGGAGACTGTGAGAGATCCTTAGGGATAGAGGAATGGAGTCGAGAAGTTTTTTTCAGGAATGGCAGGTAGTCACAGACTACCTGCCCTGTCTTGAAACTGAGGCTTCTGAGCTGGAGTCTGAGCAGGCCAGGAAGGAGTTGTTTGTTTCCTAGCAATCTTTCTGCCCCTGGAAGGGGGGGGGGGCAGAATGTTTCCTGATGAATTGTGTTTTTAAGGGGTAGGTCCTGTGTAATTTGAGAACAGGAGAAACAAACAGGTGTTTCAGGTCTTGTAACTCCTTCCCCTTCTGTTGTAGAGTTTTGAATAACTCAGCCACCTTTGACCCGAAAATGGCAGAGTTATCAAGAAGCACATCCAAAAGTTTTGCCATAATGTCATCAGGTAGGGACTGTAACCTTAGCCAAGAATATCTTCTCAGGACTGAGGCAGATGCAGCAGACCTGGCAGAAGTTTCAGCTGCATTGTAGCTGCACTTAATGGAATGCCTAGTGACCTGAGAGGATAGAGACACAAGGCTGGATATCTGAACCTTGGCAGGAGAGTTTGGGATTTCACTCTGAAATTTTGTGGCTTGTTCTAAAAAGGCTAGAGCATATTTGGACATATGGTATTGGTAATTTATTGCCCTAAATGCCACGGCAGATGAGGTGTAGATCTTCTTCCCATAGTGTTCCATGGCCTTGCTGTCTTTGTTTGTGGGGAAAAGTGGGGAGGATGGAAGGAGTTTAGATGCCTTATCAGCTGACACTGATACAGTGCCAGGGTTTGCTGAAGGGCACTTAACAAGGAATTTGGCTCCCTCAGGGACCTTGTAAAATCTATCAAGCCCTCAAGGCATGGGAGGCTGAGAATCAGAATTAAGTGACGCTGCATTAATTGCATCCAGAAATGCTGGTAGTACTAGCAGTATAGCTGAAGGGACAGGGGAGTCCATCTGAAGAAGTTCATAATATCTTTTTCTGAACTTCTGTCATCTCAGAGGAGTCCCATTTGAAATGTTTCCTCATTTTTGCAATGGTCTCCCCAAAGGTAGCCAAGGAGTGATGGCAACTGGGAGAAATAAGACAGGAAATCCTCTGAGGAAGAGTCAGAGGATTCCTCAGCTTCAACATGGGAAGCATCTAAGGCCTGAGGACTAGGACTCATCATAGGAGGAGCCACTGGAGAGGCTAAAGGTGAAACAGACCTAAGAGACATAAAGGCATTGAAAGGATTTTGAGAAAAGGCCAGCCAATCTGTCTGTCTCTCTACTGGGGGAGCATACCTCTCAACCGTACCAAATTCTTCGGTGTTTACCAGTTTTGAGGCAAAATAATGGGGTGCCATGAATTCCTGAGTGGCCCCCTTCAATTCCAATTTTTTGATTATTTATTTATTTATTTTTACAGGTTTAAATAATGATTGATGTCACCACGCAGAGGCATGCGTGATGACATTCAGCTTGTGAAGCGGATGACTGCCTGTTGGATTTGGCTGGAGACTCGGTCAGGCTGTCTGTAGTTTGGATAGTTTGTGTAATGTATTTATTGCAGCAGCAGGGCACAGACTCCGCTCTGGAGTTGTACTGTATTAAATACATTTTATTTAAGTTCTGTAGAACTCAAGGATGTGTCTGCCCAGCAACCACCCCCCCCGCCCGTGTCTGCACTTGCTAGGAGGAATCCATTCCATTTTTAGGATTAGCAGATTTACTTTCTCCAGCAGCTCCACTTCCAGTTCCAGGTAAGTAAAAAGAAAACAAAAAATGTGCATATTACAAATGATCCTACTGCACTGTGTGAAGTCTGTGATCAGTAGCTAGCTGCTGCTAGTATAAAAGGGCACAATCAGTTTGCTGAGTCCTAGTTTTCCAACATTTAAAATTTCATGTTTAAGCTCAGAGACTTGTAACGCCATGCCGGTGTTGAATTGCATTGGTGGTAATATTGTTGGAGGCTGTTAATTACACTGTCACTGAATGGTATGTTTTCAAGGTTGGGCTATTCAGAGGAAAAAATTTTTTTCTTCTAGCTTAAGTTTAATACTTTACTTATTTATTTAATATTTATATGCATTTCCTCAGGTTGCTCAAATTGGATGGTATTTGTATAACGTAGTTACGTGGCAGCAGCAGCAAGCAGATTCCAGTCTGGAATTAAAAGTTCTGTAGAGTCTGTGTGATCATTAGCTAGCTAGGAGAATGAAAGGGTGCACTATAGTTTGCTGAGTCTTAGTTTACCAACATTTAATGTCATGTGTCTTTAAGCTCAGTAATGCCGTGCCTGTATGTTGAATTGCATTGGTGATAATATTGCTACTAATTACACAATGAATGGTGTGTTTTTGAGGTTGGGGCGGGCTACTCAGAGAAAATGGAAAGTTTTTTTTCTTTTTTAATTTTAATACATTGCTCTTTTATTTATTTTTTTAAATTGTTTAGCATTTATGTGTGTTTCCTCCCGATGCTCCGGTTTCCTCCCACATTATAAAGACTTGCATCTGGACTCTGGAGCATTTCTCCCCTCTGAAAATTGGTTGGTTCCAAGTTGGACTTTCCCAACAAATAAATGTTAAATAAATAAAAATAAATAAACAAATCTTGTTAGCACTCCAAATGGATGTCTGAAAAAGTGGTCTTTTGTCACACTCAACAGTCATTTTTGCACTGGTCTCTACGGTTCCTGTTTGAAGTACTTTGAAAATTCTTTCAAATTATAATGATAGCTTTTCTACCAAGGAATTGTTATATTAAAAACTCAAAACTGATAGTCTTTGTAGCACTCTTCTAACCATAGTAATAGCAAGTGCTGACTCAACATTAACAAATACAGTGGAGAAAAAAATATGTATAGGAGATGCCAAGGTTTACCTATGCCAGTGGCTCAACAAAAGCCCACCTGCCTTTCAGAATGGAAGCTCAGTTGTCTATTGGCTTCATTCCTACCTGAGAATGTTAGATTTATTTTTCCATAAATCCATAATGGAATTGCAGTACTGTGTGTCGGGGGGGAGGGGCTACTGCACTTCTGAGACATTAAACCAAGGCCCCATCTGCCCCAGTAACTGGCAGCTCTGGAGAATGGAAAAGATCCCGTTGTACTTATCAAAAAGAGTATGTCAATTTCCCTGATGCCCTGCCCAAATTTCTCCTAATCAGTACTAATACCAACTTTGATCTCCCCTGAAAAGAGTCCACTAGTCTAGTGAGACAAACCTGGTCAACAAAACATAAATAAGTAAATAATAATATATATATGTGATCTAATTCAGGAGAAAGCAGTAACATTAAGACAAGTGATGACATCATAAGAGAACTTAGAAAATTAAGTAAAATGTCAAAAAGAGTTTCAGATTTGTACATGCGCGGAACATTGCATTTAAGAACAAAATGAGTGAACATATCAACTTCCTCCCACACAGTTTATGGTGGCATTGACCATCAAACTTATACATTCCTGCCCTGCTCTTCTGGTGTCCAAAACACTGCTTAGACTCGCATCATCTGAGTCATAGGGCTTTATGCCTCACTGCAACAGTGCTAGGCTGTTTCTATTCATTACATGGATTGTCTGTTACATAGGATTTTATGCAGCTCATGAAACAGTTCAGGAATGTGCTACTATTGGACGAGCTTTCTATTGTACTACTGAAGTAATTTTTTAACATTCTGTGGCTTTGTTACTTAGTGTGGAGAGGGTTAGAATCATATGTAGGCTACTTCTGCTTTTTAGTTAGTTTAAAAGGATTAGCAGTGTTTGTCTTAGGTCCAGTTTGCCGGAAATGTTACTTTATGACAAATTTTCCTCTTTTAATTTAATTTATTTTTTATTTTTATTTTAAGTGTAGGTACCAGTCCATAAAACATATTGATGTGTGTAGCAGGCACCGTGGTGTATTTTACAAATATGTAACAAAGTTATATTTGATGATTTATAATGGAAGGAAACCCAAGTAGGCATTATAATAACACTCACAGGATGCTGAAGCAGTTGGCTGACAGTCACTAACTACTGCTTATTAAGCTGTAGTCTTTAAATGTAGTGCCATTTGCCCCAGGAAAAGAACAAACATAATGTTTTCATTGGACTAGATGAAGTAATTGATACCCACATGACCAATACACTAAACTTTGCTCCCCAATTGAAAAAAACATGTTCACACTGTCAACTTTGACATTTCTTTATCTCACATTATGATACAAAAACACTGAGAAAGGGACATATTTTTCTTGTCTGTTCTTCAATTTGCATTTGAAAGTTGGTATCCCAAAATTCCATTGGAGTGGGTGGGGGTTACATAATTATGTAAGCAAACTTTATGTTAACCAGCATACAGATTTGTACCTAGTTTTCATGGGCCTTTGTCCAAACTTTTGATGTTTCCAGGTTGAGAGGTATGTTGGCGAGAAATATATTTTCTTTTCTCTTTCCTTTTAAGGGAAGGCCTAGTAGGTGTTGGAGCCAAGGTAGGCCTGGGATCCGTACTCTGCAAAGTAGTGGAGGGATCCATCTGGGTGGCCGGTACAAGCCAAGGTTCCTCCTCACCGTCGGGAGCCAACATCTGCATTACCCCTCCAAGGATGTGCCTTCCTCTCTGGGTCCTGCAGCTTCCACAATGGTACCTGCTGTACCCGTATTGGCGGCTACCAATTGTTCCTCCAGGCTGACATCAGCCACAGGAGTGAAGCTGGGTGGAGAAGGTGCAGCTACAGATTCAGGCCTAAACACATTGGCCTTTTTCTTAGGTGGCTCAATGGCCTAACTGGACAGCCCCTCCATACCTAAAGCTAAGTGCTTAAGGCACTGATTCTCCAGATTAATATTCAACATGTGCAGATGGCCATGTAGGATTTTTGGAATGAAGCCCTGGCAGATTGAACAGGACTTATGGTCATACGTAGGCCCTAAACAAAAAAGGCAAAGCGTGTGGGCATCTTTATGGAGGATCTGACAACCGGACCTACACTTTCCCTTCCTGGATGACATGAACCCACACCGGCATGCAGTGACCCCAAATAACAAAACATCCCCAATGGGGTGCTTATCTTAGAAATTTTGATACAATGGCCAGTACAGCAGGAACAGCTCATGTTCAACTGGTGGCAGAGAAGTTCTGAGGTCTGGTATGCGCATACATCACTTTTATGGCCCACGTTCCCTTAGCCAACATCAGACGTTCCACGTACTTTGCAGTGACTAGAAGCTTTTGTATTCTGGCCAGACATTTGGGTAGCAAGAGAGGAAAACCCATGAGTTTGGAATACTGCAACATGAGAATAGAAGGACATCTGATGCATTGACTGTATTTTTGCTTTTCGTTGTTATAACCTTATTGTTTGCAACTTTTTCATCTGTACCTAAGCCTCCACTAATATCTTAAACTATACTCCAAGGAATCTTACATTTTTTATCTTTCTGCCTTGAAATTGTAATATGATTTTTTTTTGTGTGGAGGTTTTCTCCCCAGGCCTCCACTGAAAATGGGTTGTAGCTCAGTCAGACATACCAGGTTAACAAATGTCAAATAAATAATACTTTATTTTCCTTAGTGCTGTTCTTACTTCCTCTAGGGTGGTCTCCTCCTCTTCTTTCATCATAGGCTGTGTCAGGGGCAGTACATTTTCTGTAGAGTTTTCTTCATTCAGAAGCTGCTGGAAGTGCTCTTTCCATCTGCATTTAATGTCTTGTAGACTGGTGAGCAGGTTGTTGCTGGCATTCCTTATGAAGGGTGTCTTACTGTCTTCTTTATGTTTCTGCTTTGCCTTGCAACCTGATATTTTTTTGTGCCATCTAATGAGTCACTTTCCAAAAGCTGATGGAGTGCCTCTGATGCCTTATTCTTTGCTACAAAAACTCCTCTGTTATCCTCTTTGTCAGACAACCAGTATTCCTTCTTAGCCTATGATAGCTAGGGTAATTCTGAAGATTCAGAAGGACTATTCAAAAATCATTGTGGGGAATCCCTTCTGGCCAAGGCAACAGAAACTCTTCCTTTTTATGGAACTGACAAAGGACAATTACCACAACCTTCCTCACAGATTGGATCTATTCACACAAGGCAAGAAGAGTCTGATACATCTCACTCTCAAACATACTTCAAGCAACTGCCTTGATGATTCAGTTTCGATAGTTTTGTAGGTTCATAGGACATTCACTTGGAACAAGAACAGATACACCCACTATTTCCAGATGCAGCTTTCTGCATCAAGCACAGTTTTCCTTAAGAGCACACAGGGAACACACACAGCCCGGGGTCTGGGTTCTCTTTCTGTCTCTCCACAGGTCCCCAGTAAGGCTCCCCACTGACACAGCTGTAGAGTTAAGCCCTCAGCTGAGTGTCCAAGTCAAATCCTCCACTACTCTGTCTGTGAAACCAGTGCTTTGTGTTCCATTTTAAACCTAGCCAGTCACCCCATCTGAGAATTAATCCCTGCACCTTGTGTTTGTAAGGTAAACACCTTAACCATTATGCCAACCTCCCCTCCTTTACCCATCTTTTTCATGAGGACGTGCAGAAGGTACTAAAAGAGGCAAGAAATCCTGCTACTAGGAAAGCTTATGATAAACACTGCAAGTGATTTTCTAGATGCTGCCTCACCTGTTACCAGGACCCTATCCAGCATCACCTGTTGTTCCAGGACCCTATCCAGGATCATTACCTGTTGTTCCAGGACCCTATCCAGGATCATTACCTGTTGTTCCAGGACCCTATACAGGATCATTACCTGTTGTTACCAGGACCCTATCCAGGATCATTACCTGTTGTTACAAGGACCCTATCCAGGATCATTACCTGTTGTTCCAGGACCCTATCCAGGATCATTACCTGTTGTTCCAGGACCCTATCCAGGATCATTACCTGTTGTTACCAGGACCCTATCCAGGATCATTACCTGTTGTTCTCAAACATTTGTACAAGTTACTATCCTACAGAATGTTTACTCCTTTAGCGAGGAGTAGTTATGAGCTGTTTCAGCATGTCTGCCCATGGATCCTCCTCTTTCTTTCAGACTTTGCTCTAGCTGTTCTACAAAGATATTTATTCTGTTGAAATGTGAGGTCACTTCTTATATGGGTGATACTTAAATGGGATCTTTACTTTTTGCTGGAAACATTTTTCTATGTTTAAAACAGCTATTCTGGCTGGTTTCGGGTCATTTTTGGTAGACTAACTTATTGCTTTGGCATCTGCAAGAGAATATCTGAGTTACAACTATTCAGAATGTTAATCCTTTTGGTGTTCCATGTATATAGAGTTATCTGTATAACAAGTTCCCCATTCATGCCCTTACATTTTACAGAGCACACCTTGAATCCAGCCATCAACCTCCCTCATTTGCTTCAGAAACTGATTGACAGGGGAACATGATTCTATATAGTCTGGCCATGCTTTTCCAACTCAGGAATTATCCTGAGAGTTCTTAAACCTTTAGGAAAGCTGAAAAGCTGTGGGCTTCCTAATAGGGGATTGTTAAAAAGACAGCTTTGTCAATTGTACATACTTTACAAAGCAATACGAATTGGATTCCTTTTCCAAGCCTAGAACTGGTTCTGCTAGAACCATTCTCCAGGGGCTCCTGGTATCTTATCTTATCCCTCCTATTTCCAGGGTAGATAAGCTTTGGTAATCAACCCAAATAGCCAAAGGCTACTGCAACAGTAGAATGATGAACAAAGTACAGTTGAGTAAGCTGCACTTATCATAACAGTAAATGTTTAAATCCTTCACTGCCGCTGTAGCCATAGCCTTCTTCCATTCCTCTTCTCTAGGTTTAATTTGTCCAAGACATTTGGGTTTCTAACACCATGATAGGAATGGATCCCATTCATAAGTCAAAGTATGATTAATGTTCATGAAGTTAGGATTGTTTCAGTCTTTCATGTTAGCCAAAAATGTTCTTCTCAGCACCTGCAATGTGCCCAGAAATGACTTCTTCTGCAATACATATGGAGTTGCATGCATCGATAGCACATATAAATACAACTGTAAATTATTTTTATATGACACCCATTGCTCCTGCTACTATTGGAACAGTCTAAGTATCCTTCTTCCACATTATTCTCATTCTGCCAGCAAATCCTGGTATTTTATGACTTTGTCCCTCTCTGTACATAAGACACTGTAATCATTGGGTGTAGCAGTTTCAATGGTCAGTGCTACTTTTGTCTTCTTTTCATGGACCCCTATATCTGCTTTTTTTTGTTGTTTTGAGCTGTTGTTAATTAGTGATCCCATTGCTATAAACTTCATAATTTCCTATAATACTTTGTGGCTCATGTTGCCAATGCTTCTCAGCTACTTCAGTATTATAATGTTTGCACAATCCTCAGTGCAACAGTCTTGCCACATTATTATGCCTTTCAGAATACTGCCCCTCTGCCATTAATGTATCACATCCAGCAACAAGATGTGTGACTGTTTCCAATTCTGTTTTACAAAACCTGCATTTATCTTTTTCTCTGATATGTTCAATAGACTTTGTAAACCAATGTGTACATAGCCTATTATCCTGGGCCATCAATATTAACCTTTAGTCTTGTGGTTCAAATTCACCTCTACTCAACCATTCCTGCATTTGATCCTGAGCAACATGAGGTTGTTCCAGGAGTTTTCTATACTTGCAACTATATTTATGCATTTTCAACCTTTCTTGCCTTCTTATCTGATTCTTCACCTTATACTCTTGACTTTTTGGCACATTCAATTGCTGCCTGACTTTTATCTACTTCTGTGTTGATCTCCATTCCCACTTGACAGTGGCATGTTTCTGCTAAAGTAAGCAGCGAAGTCATCTTAGACTTGTTCTCATGTTTTAAAACATTCACTCTGTTTGGATCTTGTGATGTCAGCAGATATGTATGCAGTCTTTCGATTGCAGGTCTATACATTTAATCAATTTCAAGGAGGCCCATACCTCCTTTAGAATGAGAATATATAATCTCGGTACATATTGATTTTTATAAATCATTGACAAGCATGAAGCATTTTTTTGTATTCCTGTCCAAATAATCCAGTACCTTGTAGGGCCAGTCAATCACCCCAAAACTGTAAGTTAGAATAGGAAGAGCAAACTGGTTTATAGTTTGGACTTTGTTCCTACATGTCAGGGTTGTTTTTAGGATTAATTTTAGTCTTCTAAAATATTCCTTACTAAGTTTTATTCACATTTGTTCATGGTTTATTGCTGATCCTTCTTCAGCTCCCAAATATTTATATACTCCTTCTTGCTCAGGTTCTTTTATATTACATTCTTGTCCCAAACTGATGGTTTCTTGGTGCTGCAGTTTTCCTACTTTGAAGGTTGCATTTGCACATTTATCAAAACCAAATTACATTTTTATATCACCTGAGAAAGATTTGACCACTTGCAGTTGTGTTTTTAGTTCCTCATCTGATGAACTATACAGTTTTAAATCATCCGCAAAAAGATCATGAGAAGTCTTTATATTTTGTTGTTTTCTGGGAGCCAAATTGTTGGCATGACCTAATCTGTTAAGTAAACAGTTTAATGGGTTAAGGGCAAGACAGAAGAGCAGCGGTGACAGAGTCACCCTGGAACATCCAGCTTTGATTTTTATCTCTGGTCTAATAATTTGACCTTTATCATGGTTTAGCTGCAAAGTGGTTTGACATTGTTTCATCGTCACTGTAATGTAATTGATCAATGCAGGGTGTAACTTATACATTTTAAGCACTCTTTTGTGTATGAATGGGGGATGCTGTCAGATGCTTTTTTATAGTCTACCCATGCCATACTTAGATTATTCCGATTCTTTACAATTCTCCACTATGACTTTATTTACCAACAAATGACCCTACATTCATTTTGAATTTCTTTTCCTACCCTTTTGTTCTATTGCCATGATTGAGTTTTCTTCTGACTATAAACTTCATCTGCATTCATTCCAGTATATAGTTTAAACATCATTGGGAGGCAAGTTATTGGTCTATAGTTTTTAGGATATCTTGCAGGTCCACTCTTAAGGAGTATCATTTTTCCTGTTAACCAGGTCACTGTCTGTTTAAGGTGTGCATGTAAATAGTTCTTACTCATGGTTAAATCTTCATGTAAAGATGTTAATACTTTTAGACAGAAGTTACATACTGCATCTGGGCCTGGGGTTTTCCAATTAGGAGCTTTTCTTAATTTTGTTTCAATTTTTCTGGCCATTACTTCATCCCATTTCATATCCTGTATATCTGAACTTCTTATTTTTTTCTTTTACTTCTTCTATCCACTCACCATCTTTGTCATATTCCACAGGATCTTTGTAGATATTTCTCCAAAATGTGTTTGTCTTGTTTTGGTGGTGTTTCTAATCCTTTTGCCTTGTTTCCCAATTCTCTATAAACTTTTTTGGGTCATCAATTAAACTGTTTATTTTGTATTTTTCTTTCATATGTATCTGCATATATTCTAACTTTTTCTGCCCGTGCTGATATCTTTAGTTTATTATTTGAATAGCATACAACATATACTAGTCTGTTCTGATACTGCATGTTGCTTTTATCATATCTTTCTGAGTATTTTTGTTGACCTGTTCCCTTTTCTGTACCCTTCTAATAGCGACACTTCTTGCTATTAAATCAAGCAACTCTTCCTTAGATCATTTTCTTCTAAACTAAGGGCACATTCTTTGTTCTCCGCTTCCTGCGGGCATTCTACAGAAAGTTCCAGAATTTCTTCCTGTGCCTCTCTATTGCTCTTTCATATCGGAACTCACCACCCTATCACTCTACAACATTGACTGTATCAAAGTTGCCACAGTTGCCTGTTCCTTCCCTTGCTATGCAACTCCAACTGAACTTTTGTACTGGTTTCCTAGTGAAGGCTCCAAAGTCTCTTCATATGGCAACTGATCAGATGTTTCCCATTCCACTGATGTCTCCTTAATTTGTGGATTCATTATTCTATCATGCTGCGATGTTATCTACACTAAATCCTTTACTTCCCAGGTAATACATAAATTCATTATCTGTTTCTGTAACTTCTCCATTACTAATCCTCTTTTCTACTTTCCCCTTTATTTCTTATTTTTGGTATTGTAAAATTTTTCATATCTGGATGCCTTGCTTGTGTTTCTCTTCAAATATCCTTGGTGGTGCTTTTTCATATTGATTAGTTTTGCTTACATTGCATAAATATTGCACTATATTAAATCTCTTTTTCTTTCCCATGTCCATATTTCTTCTTCAGATGTCTCCTTCTACTGCTGTTTCTTACTTTGGAGACTCGTTGTTCCATCATGCTGTGATGTAATCTGTGTCAGACTTTCTATACTAAATCCTTCATTACGCAAGTATTCCATAAGGTTAACCTCTATTTTAACTTCTACTATGTTAATCTTCTGTTCTATGTTTCCTCTTTTTTTATCTTATTTTGTTGTATTTATGTATTTATTTTACATTTGTTTACCAGGATGGTCAGATTGGGTGCAAGCCCATTTTCAGCAGAGGCCCAAGGAGAAAAGCTCCATTGGTTAGAGACAAATGATCACAATTTAGTAGAGGAGTTACAAGTTAACAGAAGGTTCACAATCATACAGTTAGTGCAGTAACATACACAATCATTTAGTATAAAAAATTGGTTAATCGTGCAAGAATATAGTAATATTCAGATGAATAGATATTCATACATATAGTAGACAAGCTGCCCACAGTACACTGTTAGGGTTGGGAAAAAGCTAGCGAGATCAGTTGGGAAGATAGGTGGTTAGACAGGGGTGGAGTATGGATAGCAGGGAGGAGGGAAGTAAGGTGGGGGGAAGTAGTATACAGATATGCAGGAGTCTTGAGAGAGGGGATGGCGAAGGTGTATTGTCAGCCAAAGTGTGGAATAAGGAGAGTAAATAGGCATTGTGAAATTTTCCATATCTGGGTACCATTGCCTGTATTTTTGGCTTTCTCTTTTGCATAAATATTGTACCATATCAGATCTCTCTTTCCCATGTCCATTTCTCTTGTATATACCTTTCAAAAATCTCTAGGTTTTGTTATTTATATTTTTGCACTTCCTCGGTTCCTTCTTTTTCCAAATGACCCAAGGTTTTTTTGGTCTATATAATGTTTTTTTATTAATCTGTTGTATTAATGAACACAAATTTGTATTTGAAGCTTTTGACAGTTTTTCTTGTGCAAGTTATTTTTCTTTCCTCAAATTTCTCTCAATCTTTTTGTATATCTTCTGTCTGGAAATTCTGGCCTTCTTGCGTAATAGTAGCAATACATTTCTTTCTTATCAATAGTCCACTCTATCATCTTTATTGCTCTTTTTTGGGCAGTCAGTTTTTTGTGGATTACTACTTCCTTCTGCAACAGGGGGGCCATCCAACAACAGAGGGGCCATTCACCTTCTCCTTTATATGGTTAGTTGTTGGGATAAAAAATAAATGTTTATAACTTTTGGGTGGGTTCAGGACAAGTAAGCTCTTTTTATTTGAGCAAGAAAGTCCTGAAGTTGTCTACACTAAACAAGTAATCTCCGTGGTATCCCCGAAGTCTCAAAACAACCCACTAAAGTGTAGTGGGTCTAAAAACAAAACAGTGTAAGAAACTTCTGTGTGTGGAAGATTTTCAGTCCATATATTTCTAGTTAATCACTGTATATTAATCAGATCAGACAATAGTAGTAGAAGTAGCGAACGTAAACTCGTCAAGTCAAAAGGTAATAATAGAAAATATATAATTCTACAGCATTACTAAGTATTCGAAAGTAATCCAAGCAAGGCAGGCAGTCTGTTTCCAGTCGAAAATCCTTTATTAAGTACACAGACAAGCGATCCAAGTAAAACAAAAATAGAGTAATAATTTCCTCACAAGCTTTCTAAATATATTTATACTATTTATCAGGCATGGGAGTGGTTTATTGTGCTGTAAAACAAAGTGTTATTGGTACACATGTTAAATTCACATCCCTTCCCCCATCAGTGTGATATTCGAGCTGGTCCTGCCCTACCTAGTAGCTGTCATAATAATATATAGCCCTAATGTACTTTAATGGTACATCTTATTTAACCAAATCATTAAGTCTGTGATTTTATACAAGGTAATATACTACATGGCTGGAAATATATCAACCTTAGTTAATTTTGCGATCAAAAATTATATATAAATATACACATATACAATTTGCATGTAAAAATCAGTTTCTATTTTCATTACCTATTGTTAACAAATCGCTTTCGTCCTTCTAGACTTCTTCAGGTCTGTGTACAAGAACCCTAAAAACCTATATAATTGTATAATTAGTTAGTATTGCTATTACCATCATTTTGAATAAAGTGGAAAAAAGAGAACCAGAAAAAAAAAAAAAATATATATATATATATATATATATATATATATATATATATATATATGTATGATGATGGAAACAAAATATAAACTTAAATTTCAAATTATTTAAAATGGTATTTAAAATCAATTTGTAGAAAATAATAAAATAACAATTAATCATGTAAACAATGTGGCAATTTTCTAAGTTCCAGTGCACTTTTAATTGAACAGTAGTAGTTTAGTCCAGGCTTTCTAAAAGAGTTCAGCTTTAATTGCCACATGCGTTCCTGTTTCTCCAGAATATTCGGGATGTCTCCTTCAAGATCACCCATGTCTATGTGATCCAGGATCTGGAACTTAAAACCTGTGTGTCTTTTATGAAGAGAAAGGTGTTTAGATAGTGCATTATTTTTACATCCAGAGCGGATTTCTGACAGATGACAAGAAATCCTTCGCTTGAGTTTATTTACAGTCTTGCCCACATAGAATGCATCACATTCATTGCACTGTGCCCTGTAAATTACTTTTTTAGTGTTACAGTCACTCCCTGCACTGGTTTTAATGATCTTCTTTAAATAAGGGCAATAAAAACTATCACCTTGCTGTATAAATATACAAAATGTACAATTAGTTTCATATATTTTAGTGCTTTTCTCACATGGTCTAGGTTTAAATTCAACAAAACGTCTAATATTTCTGGCCTTCCTATAACCAAATGATGGGGCTTCACCTAAGATGTTAATCAGAAAAGGGTTTCCTGTGACAATGTCCCAGTTTTCTTCAATAATATTTTTGATACTCCGATAATCCAAAGTGTATGTCAGGATGCAGCTATTTTTGCATTTGTTATTCTCTGTGGGATTACTTAACATTTTTCTACTGGGGAGGTTGAGTGAAGGTGATTCAGTCCTTTTCAGTTCTATAATGGGTTCCAGGATGTTTTTTAACATCTGACTTTCATAGCCTCTCACTAAAAAATCATTCTCTAAGTTGTTCAGGTTTCTCAAAAATGGTTCCATCTCTGTGGTAATTCGAGCTAATCTATAGCCTTGGGATTTCACTACATTATACTTGGTTTTTGTAGGATGTAGACTTTTACTGTGGAGTAATAAGTTAACCCTCGTTGGTTTTCTGAATAGATCAGTGGTGATTCTGTTATTGTTGATGTCCTTGGAAAACAGGCACAACTCAAAAGTTAAGCAAGCTCATTAATCTTGTACTGGACTTCAATTTCTTTACTTTCAATGGCAAACACTACAAACAAAAAACTGGTATAGCAATGGGGGCTGCCATGGCTCCCAGCATAGCTAACATAACCCTGGGCAAATGGGAGGAGGACTTTGTGTTAAACAACACAGACTACATGCAGCATATCACATGCTATTTACGTTTTATTGACGATGCCTTTATTGTGTGGGAAGGTGACACCTTGCAGCTTGGAGATTTTATCACTTACCTCAATTAAACAACCCCCTTCCTGAAGTTTACCTCTTCCCATAGCTGTACTTCAACCACTTTCTTAGATATGCAGATTTCCAAAGACATCAACAATAACAGAATCGCCACTGATCTATTCAGAAAACCAACGAGGGTTAACTTATTACTCCACAGTAAAAGTCTACATCCTACAAAAACCAAGTATAATGTAGTGAAATCCCAAGGCTATAGATTAGCTCGAATTACCACAGAGATGGAACCAAAACCTGAACAATTTAGAGAATGATTTTTTAGTGAGAGGCTATGAAAGTCAGATGTTAAAAAACATCCTGGAGTCCATTATAGAACTGAAAAGGACTGAAGCACCTTCACTCAACCTCCCCAGTAGTAAAATGTCAAGTAATCCCACAGAGAATAACAAATGCAAAAATAGCTGCATCCTGACATACACTTTGGATTATCGGAGTATCAAAAATATTATTGAAGAAAACTGGGACATTGTCACAGGAAACCCTTTTCTGATTAGCATCTTAGGTGAAGCCCCATCATTTGTTTATAGGAAGGCCAGGAATATTAGAAGTTTTGTTGAATTTAAACTTAGACCATGTGAGAAAAGCACTAAACATGTGAAACTAATTGTACATTTTGTATATTTATACAGCAAGGTGGTAGTTTTTATTGCCCTTATTTAAAGAAGATCATTAAAACCAGTGCAGGGGGTGAGTGTAACACTAAAAAAGTAATTTACAGGGCACAGTGCAATGAATGTGATGCATTCTATGTGGGCAAGACTGTAAATAATCTCAAGTGAAGGATTTCATGTCATCTGTCAGAAATCCGCTCTGGATGTAAAAATAATGCACTAGCCAAACACCTTTCTCTTCATAAAAGACACACAGGTTTTAAGTTCCAGATCCTGGATCACATAGACATGGATGATCTTGAAGGAGACATCCTGAATATTCTGGAGAAACAGAAACTCATGTGGCAATTAAATCTGAACTCTTTTAGAAAGCCTGGACTAAACTACTACTGTTCAATTAAAAGTGCACTGGAACTTAGAAAATTGCCACATTGTTTACATGATTAATTGTTATTTTTTTTCTACAAATTGGTTTTAAATACCATTTTAAATCATTTGAAATTTAAGTGTATATTTTGTTTCCATCATCATACATATATATATATATTTTTTTCTGGTTCTCTTTTTTCCACTTTATTCAAAATGATGGTAATAACAATACTAACTAATTATACAATTATATAGGTTTTTAGGGTTCTTGTACACAGACCTGAAGAAGTCTAGAAGGACGAAAGCGATCTTTGTTAACAATAGGTTATGAAAATAGAAACTGATTTTTACATGCAAAATGTATATGTGTATAATTATATATAATTTTTGATCGCAAAATTAACTAAGGTTGATATATTTCCAGCCATGTAGTATACTGCCTTGTATAAAATCACAGACTTAATAATTTGGTTAAATAAGATGTACCATTAAAGTATATTAGGGCTATATATTATTATGACAGCTACTAGGTAGGGCAGGACCAGCACGAATGTCACACTGATGGGGGAAGGGAAGTGAATTTAACATGTGTACCAATAACACTTTGTTTTACATCACAATAAACCACTCCCATGCCTGATAAAAAGTATATATATATTTAGAAAGCTTGTGAGGAAATTATTACTCTATTTTTGTTTTACTTGGATCGCTTGTCTGTGTACTTAATAAAGGATTTTCGACTGGAAACAGACTGCCTGCCTTCCTTGGATTACTTTCGAATACTTAGTAATGCTGTAGAATTATATATTTTCTATTATTACCTTTTGATTTGACGAGTTTACGTTCGCTACTTCTACTACTATTGTCTGATCTGATTAATATACAGTGATTAACTAGAAATATATAGACTGAAAATCTTCCACACAGAGAAGTTTCTTACACTGTGAAGTTGTCTACACTCTGACTGCTGATTTCCCTCCAAGGGCTTGTCCAATCAGCAGTCAAAATATAGAAGTGTGAGGGCACCAAAGCTTTTTGAAGACTGTCAAGTTGTTTCTTAGGCAGGATATTACCCAAATAGCCAAAGGTCAACCCTTCAAAAGCTATAGGTACCTACATTGGGAAGTAATACCACCTTTGCGCAGACACTTACTGCAGAAACCATGTGATGTTCACCAGTGAGAAGCATGTCAGTGAAAATGTAATGCAATGTACCAGCAGAGTCATGTGACCATAATAGATATGTGCAAAGGGAAGTAGGGCAGAAGTGCATTCACCATACAAAATGTCACTCCTATACAATCACTTTTAACTCATTAAAGCCTAGTGACGCCTCCAGACATTTCTTTGGTTGCATCCTAATGAAGCTTGTAGGCATGTAATATTGCCTATTCGTATTTAATTTAATAATTCTAAAACCATGCTGCATGCAAGTTATTTAAAGATTTTACCCTAAAGATTATATGACAGACAATACAACAGCAATAGTAGTTAGCCTTTGTCTTATTCAGGTAAAAAGATATCAATTGATTTTCATATAATATTTATTTTTATTGTCATAAATGTCATACTTCTGTAATATTACAAGAACCAACTAGCACAGACAGAACTGCTTAGCTTCGTATGAATGCTCTTAGCTGGGCAAACAAAATACGTCTTGAAAGTGGGTGCGTAATTTGAGTAGTTGCTGAAATATTGTACATTGTTTACAAAATATTACAAACTTAATAGTTACTGTGTTTATGGAGACTTATAAAGTTAAAAACCTAGAACCTAAAGAATATTACCACTATAAAATAGTTTGTGCTGAAAAGTTTGACATTCACACTTCTTTATTCACCCATATGGTTCCAGAGATATGAGCATTTGTTTGAAATATGAGGCCAAAATTTGATTTTATAAAAAAGCTCGGGGTGTACCCATTGAATGTTACAGTGCAAACATCAAGAACTCCATTGGAAGAATGAGTCAATGCAGAACAGCATACTAATTTGCTGCAAAACATGTGATTGATATGCCATCACACTCCTATAGGCCATGGTGTGGACTGCAAAAGCTCTGCACTCCTGTCAGTGTCACACCCCCAGATTCATGAAGCTTGCGCCAGGCGCCGGAGTAACGTCGGCGATCTAACACCAAATATGGCCGCCGAGCGATTCAGGTACAAGCTGTTTCCATGTGCATTACCAGCGTACACCAGAGCTGCGCAGCTCCCGGCGCATGTATGTTATTTACCCCATGCGCAGCAGTGTAGCATGCAAATGAAAGTATATAGCGATTCATGAAGTGGTGTAGGCGTAGCGCAAGCAAGAAGAAATGTAAACCAAAAAAACGGTTTACATTTTTTCAAACATAAAATCGGAGCCATGAAAGCGGACCAGACTTGTGTATTATAATGTTAATACATGCCAATGGCTAAATATATAGCCAATAGCATAAAAAAATGCACAACACATAAAAAATAACATTTAATGTCATAGCTACACTAACGCAAAGTTAAACCGCCATGCATAGGTGCGTAAACGGGATCACAATGAAAATATATTTAGATATCATAAAACTGCAATGTAACACAATTCATTAATTCCCCATAATAGTCAATGGCACGCATGCTACACCACAACCATGGCGCAAGGGTTGCTAAGGGTCTGTGACAGTGTTCTGCATGGTAACTAGGAATTAGTAGTCAATGCCATGCAAATGAGTCAATTAATACTGAATCCCAAACTCCCTGCCGGTGTAAGGATGTACCACACAGTGTAGCGGTAGAACACTGAGGTGTGGCCTGGAGGTAAACATGACATCAAGAGAGGGGTGCACCACCATAGCTGTAAGCACATTGAAGCATTGCTAATCCGGGTTACCTGTTGCTAAGCAAAGCCACAGGATAGGGGTGTGGAAGTAGCCATAGCTTTGCTTAGCTAAGAGCACACAAGGTAACCAAACGTGCATGTGAACGTGGATGAAAATGAGCTCCAAACCTGGCAAATGGCTGTGCACGGCGTGCACCATAGCTGAAACAGGAAGGATATGGGAAGACAATAAGGAAATGCTGCAGCATGGTAATTGGAGTACAAATGAGTAATTAACACCTAGGAAC
>NC_056732.1:1676385571-1676426317 GCF_019279795.1 Protopterus annectens | reverse complement strand
TGTGAATAAGCTAGGGTGGATGTCTGAGTAACTTAATAATTGTGGATTATAGGTGCTGGTTGTACAGGTATGTGCAAGAGGTATGTTGGGTGCCTGGAAAGTTGTGATTATTGTTAGGAGAGAGAGTGTAAGTGAGAGAAGCAAGATCAAAGTAACAGTTGTGATGGACATGATGGTAATTGAGTGCAGTGTGATAAAGAATATGAGCAGGATAGAAGTAGTTTAGAGGATGGAATACTATATGGGCTTATTTAGAAATGGGTGGGGAGGTAGAGTACAATAATGAGGAGGTATGATAGGGGAATAATTAGGGGGGTTATGGGATAGGTGGAAGAGAAGTATGGGAGGGGTCAGGCTAGGTATAAGGTTGATGTTATGGGGGGATGGGGGCAGGGAGCGGGTTCAGCCCCACAGGGAGAAGACCTGAAAAAATTATCAGCTTAAAGGTGAGTACTGAGCTTAAAATATCAGTATCTAACAAAAGCTCTGGAATACTTTAAAACTGCCAAACAGTCCTGTTTATGTGCCTGCAGTGTAAATTAGACAGAGTTGTGATTAGTCTAGAGACTATGCTGAAAGTAAAAGCAAAATTTACTAATGTAAACAGTAAAGGCTTGGGACTGTGTGTGTGTGTGTGTGTGTGTGTGTGTGTGTGTGTGTGTGTGTGTGTGTGTGTGTGTGTGTGTGTGTGTGTGTAAGGCTGATTCAAGGTATTGGCCCAATCTAGTGTCAATTGGCTGGAACCCTTCACTGATGTTGTCCATATACCTTTTAAGCTTTAAAACCTAACAAAAACTAAGTTGCAATTCACCTATTACAACAGAAAAGCTGTAGGGTGTCAGGGTCTTGCTTCCTGGAGTTTTATTTAGTTACAAAAATCAGCTTCAGTGGATGAAGTGGAAAATGTGTATTGTAGTTAATCCCAAGTGGGAGTGGGGGTCATGCATGAAAGAAACCCATGCAACTGAAAAATAAAATTAAATAAGACAGAATTAGTGCAAACACCAATAAATCTCCAAAGGAACTCCAGGCAAGAGCAGAACTGAAGTCAAACTTGTTAAGCAACAATTTATTTCCACAAAGCTTTTCGTTCAACTGATAGCCAAACTTCTTCAAACAAACAGATACATCTCCCTTTACAAACACATGTTAAAACTAATTAACATTTAAAAGGGACTATAGCATAAATAAGACTGCAAGTTGAAAATAAAAAGCTTTTATACATGATCAATCAAATATTACCCACTGAATAAAAAACAACATCCTCATATGCTGGACATGTAAAAATCCTACTTAGACTAATATAAAATAAACCTAATCCAGTAAAAAAAAAAAATCAAACTATCATAAAATGTTACCCCAACGTTCACATTTCAAGATTTATAAAAACATGCTGTTAATATAATGCTTTCTTAAATCTCATACGAACATGTACACACGTTCACATTTCAAGATTTATAAAAACATGCTGTTAATATAATGCTTTCTTAAATCTCATACGAACATGTACACACGTTCACATTTCAAGATTTATAAAAACATGCTGTTAATATAATGCCTGCTTAAATCTCATACGAACATGTACACACGTTCACATTTCAAGATTTATAAAAACATGCTGTTAATATAATGCCTGCTTAAATCTCATACGAACATGTACACACGTTCACATTTCAAGATTTATAAAAACATTGCTGTTAATATAATGCCTGCTTCAATCTCATACGAACATGTAGACAAATGGAAATAAGTATACACCAATATATGTGCAACTACTATTGACACAAACATCAGATGGCCATTGCTCTATCTCAATAGACTTCTTAATTTCAGTATGCACGAAAGAGAAACCTTGTCATTGAGACACAGAGCTCTGTAAGAATTCAACCTCAGCTGCCAAATCAATTCCTGTCTCTTTAACAGTAACTGGTAAGGACCCCCTTTTACATCGTTTTTTGTTGCTTAACAAGTTTGACTTCATTTCTGCTCTTGCCTGGAGTTCCTTTGAAGATTTCTTGTTGTGTGTTCCAGTGTACCTTGTGGATTTAACTGGAGTTTCTTTGGTATACCTAGTTTGTGTTGTTTTTTGTATGACTTCTGGCAGCACTGAGAATTTGTTTCCTGGTTCGCCGGTAATTTTACCTGCTTCTACACAATTTGGAGTGATAGATGTTGGTAATTTAACAGCTTTGTTGAACATGTTGAACGAGAAACTGGAGGTTTTGTCTGCTAGATTGGATAATTTATCCCAGTCGGAGAGTGGGCATAGAGGAGTGGAGTTTAATGAACAGCTTAAGAGCAATTGTTCGGCTGGTGTTAATACTATTGGTTTAGCAAGAACAGGTTCCCAGAAGCAAGCATTGAGTATGGTGGTGCCGCCCACAATGACATCGTTGCCTGTTTCATCTCCCACAAGGACATCGGAGTTCCCCGATGTCTCTACTTGGCTTAAGGCATGTCCATCTATTACTGAACTTCGTGGTTTACCTTACAAGGATCAGCGAGTCGAACACAGTGTTTCCTTGGTAAACCAGTTAAAAGTATTATATCAGAAGTCACTCGTAGCCAAAAAGTTACAACTTGAAATTAGTTACTTTGATGAATGTAGGAAAGCTGGTGTGGTCCCTAAAGGCCTGCGCTTAACTGCAGGGTCTGCCTTTCACATGGACCTGATGAATTTGTTTGACAAATATGGATTTGAGTTAATGCAGTTAATGTGTCAGCATTACCAATGGACAGTCGACAGTTTGTCTCTTGAAACAGTAGCATTGGATCGAGACATTAAACAACATGAGGACTTTACCCGATACAGGCATGACTATTCGCAAATTTTCTCTACAATTACTCAACATTTGAATAAGAATGCTGAGAATAAGCTGAAGAAGTTAGAGAGAGACATTGAGGCATACAAGAACCACACAGCTTACCCAGTACCCCCTCCGTCACAGGATAGGAAGTTTACAGTTATCATAAAAGCACCCTTCCATGGCAGTGATGACAACGGGCATGGAGAAGTCCAAACTGCAGCATTAGAAAATATGATAGGGACCGCTACAGGAGCTCCTTCTGGAGACGGTAATGGGCAGGTGTTTGTTGACGATGCAGAGTCTGAACTTCCTAGAGCTGTGAGGGATAGTGATCAGAGCCCTTTTCCAAATTGGGGGCAGAATCATCAGAGAAGGTATGTACCTTAGAGACCATTACAACATGAGGGGACAGAATTTCTGCAACAGCAATACGTCTGTGACCAACAAAAGGAAATGAAACACAGTAACGGTCTAAGGGTTATGTCGAACAGTGAAGGTGACTTTAAGATATTCAACTTTTCCAGTCATAACATTGACCAGGTTTTGTGTAAACATTTTCCTAGGGGCTTGACTTTCTTGCCAACCCAGCACTTTGATTTGCCTAGAACATTAATTGACCTTAAGTTGTTTACCAGAAAATGAACTTGACCTTACTTTTGGGGAACAACCATCATCCAGGTGGAGGTATGAGGGTACCTAGTACTTTCAACCCTCCCACACACCCGTCTCTTGTCTTGTTCGAACACGTGTGAAATAGACATCAGGAAATTATGCCATGCTAAATGTAATTGTAATATAAATATGTCTAGGGATGAACATGAGGCATTGCAAATGTTTAAATCATTACCGGTGCGTGTGTTGAAACCAGACAAGGGGGGGGGGGGGTTGGTGTTAATGGACATGGAAAATTACAATGAGAGGATGAGGAATGTGATTAGTGGTAAAACTTACGAGGCACCTAGCGTCAGTGAACTGAATACTGCGTATGAACGCATTAATGGCTTTTTGGGAGACCTCTTTTTGGAAGGAGTTATAGATGCAGAAATGTTCAATTACTTATCGGTGGTTTCACTGAGAATTCCCACATTGTTTGGATTGCCAAAACTACACAAAAGTACCACGGACCCTCCAATGAGAGTCTTAGCTAATGCTAGGTTTTCCATCACATACGCCAGTGCTAAACTTGTTGACAGTATTTTGAAAAAATAGGTCAAGATGGAGACCCAGATTTGTAAGGATTTGTGGTCCTTCTTAGCAGCTATCGAACAATGCCCTTATCAGGACAACATTGGTTTGTTGACTATAGATGTTACTGATTTATACTTTTCAATACCCCACAATTTGGGTATTGACTGGGTGGTGGAGTGGATGCAAGCCCATGGAGCAGAGAGTAATGAAGTGCATTTGGTACAGGAATTGTTGGACATCATTTTAACCAACAATTTTGTAATGTTTGACAATGATATCTACATCCAAAAAGTAGGGGTGGCTATGGGCTCCCCATGTGGAGCCAATTTTGCCAACTTGGCTGTGGCACATTGGGAACATCAGCATGTGTTGAACACACTTGAGATTAGGACTAGGGTTAAGTTTTACACAAGATTCCTTGACAATGTTTCTGTTTTGTTTGATGGGGATAGAGTGGAGGTAGATAAATTTGTAGAAATGATTAACAACAGTACTACTTTTTTGAAGTTTACCCACACTTTTGCAGAGGACAACATAGCCTATCTAGATGTTTATTTGAAGAAGGATTTTGTAAATAAGTGTTTCGTGGCTAGCATCTACTGTAAAGAAACATATTCTCACACAATTCTCCACTACTCTAGTGCCCACCCCCAACATCAGAAGAACTCTATAGTCAAGGGGTAATTGGTTCATGCTGCTCAGATGGTATCAGATGGTATCAGAGGATGTTAGTTTTGTTGAAGAATGTGAGGTTTTGAAGGACATGTTTACCAGAGAGGTTACTCTGAGTCAATGATTTTGGAAATAATAGAGGAGGTACAAAACAAAAGAATAATGGGAGTTTACAAACCTATTTTGACAGGGCAAACCATGATATCTAGTACTAGCTACACTAACACAGGCTCCCTCTCTGTTGTTTCCATTGATGAAGATAATGTGGAGGATAATGGGTTGAGTTTTACGATGAGATTTATTACCCCTTACAGTATAGAGGCAGATTTAATAAAGTGTATCCTGGTGAGAAACTGGGGTTTATTCAGTTTTGATTCTGACATAATAAGTAAATTGGGTGACAGACCTTACGTCACTTACAGAAAAGGTTATAATTTAAAGAGTATCATGGAGATGAATAGTGGAATGTGTCACCGGATTGATGGGGCTTTTAAGTGTGAGGCGTGCAGTTATTGCAGGCATTTGGCAACTGGGGCCAGTTTTTCAATTGCTAATAACACTTATAGGATAAAGGGAAGATATACATGCTCTTCGAGGTCTATAGTTTACCTTGCTACCTGTCAGCTTTGTCCCGCATTTTACGTGGGCAAGACTGACAGGAAATTGAAAGAAAGGATCTATGAGCATGTATACAGCATAAGGAAGGCTAGGTTAGAGAATGCCCTGGCCAAACATTGTAGTGAGAATCCCACTCACTCTTTTGTGTTTAGGGTTTTAAATCAAATTACATAAGATGTAAAAGGGGACCCTTACCAGTTACTGTTAGAGAGACAGGAATTGATTTGGCAGCTTAGGTTGAATTCTTACAGCGCTCCGGGTCTCAATGACAAGGTTTCTCTTTCATGCATACTGAAATTAAGAAGTCTACTGAGATACTGCGGTGGTGGTGCTGCGGTAGCGTTGTTGCCTCTCAGTTAGACATTGCCCGTTCAATTCTCAGTTAGAGCGTCTTCTGTGTGGCGACATGCATGAATGGGCATTCCTTCGTTGAAGGTTGTGCGTTAGGCCTGGCAAGCCAGCACGTAAAAATCTACTGCCAATCATTAGCGGACCGGAGTTCCGCTGTGGCGACCCCTAACCAGGAAAAGCTGAAAGACACAACAACTGAGATAGAGCAATGGCCATTTGATGTTTGTGTCGATGGTAGTTGGAAATAAGTATATACCAATATATGTGCATTTGTCTATATGTTCGTATGATATTTAAGCAAGCATTATATTAACAGCATGTTTTTATAAATCTTGAAATGTGAACGTTGGGGTAACATTTTATTATTGTTTGATTTTTTTACTGGATTAGGTTTATTTTATATTAGTCTAAGTAGGATTTGTACATGTCCAGCATTTGAGGATGCTGGTTTTTATTCAGTGGGTAATATTTGATTGATCATGTATAAAAGTTTTTTATTTTCAGCTTGCAGTCTTATTTATGGTATAGTCCCTTTAAATGTTAATAGGTTCATAGGTTCATACTAGGCTATCTGCCCTGGGGCAATTATAAGCCTAGCCCGATTTTGTTTGGCTTACACCACCCCTTGATTTGAGTATACTGTGCCCTTTTTACAGTTTAGTTTACTGTGCCTCTGTCTAATAGTGACACAGAAGTAATCCCCGGAACAAACCTACGATCCCCCATCCACTCATCAAGATTCTTCTTGAAGAGATTCAATGAGGTGCTCTGCCTAACATGAATTGGAATTCTATTCCAGAGTGAAGGGAGCCTCTGGGTTATGAATCTGTCCCTCCAGCAAGTCCTATTTATTTCTGTGGTGAGATTCAAGTCCCTCGAGCGTGTGGTTCTAAGGGATTTAGATTTACTGAGGTGGAGCATGTCCATTAATTCTGGAATGGACATAGCTTTATATGTCAGGCATAGATCGCCTCGAAGTAGGCGGTATGCAACTGAGTAGAGCTGGAGTTTTTTTAACAGCGCAGCATATGGCATCTGTTTGAGTCCCTTGATCCTCTTGGTGAGGTACTTTTGGGGTCTTTCTAATTGCTGCAGGTGTCAGGTAAGGTACATCCCAAAAGGGGCATTGTATTCTATGATGGGCCTGATGAGGGATGAAGAAAGGGGCACGATTACCTCTCTTGATCTAGATGTGAATCCTTTCATGATGAGGTGGGCCATGTAGAAGGTCTTTCTAACCACTTTGGCAATGTGGTTGTCAAAGGAGAGATTGCTATCAACTTGGGTCCCCAGATCCCCAATTACTTTCTCTGTACTTAATGGTTTACCGCCTATGTGGTAGTTTGTGGGCACATTGTTTTTGCCAAAGGGTATGACTATACACTTTTTGGCATTTAGCTTTAGACCATGGCTCTGGCACCAGTTATCCGTCTCTGTGAGACCTTTTTGAAGGATGTTTGTGTCAGCTGGAGAGTCGATTATGGCACCCAGTTTGCAGTCATCTGCGAACTTGATGAGCCATAGTCCTCCCACATTGGCCTGTACCTCGGAAAAGTATATACCAAACAAGAGCGGTCCCAGGACAGAACCTTGTGGGACACCACTTGTGACTGGTTTCGAGTCTGACATGGCTCTAGCAACTCTCACTCTGTGGGTTCTGTCTTTGAGCCAGTTTGCGACCCATCTTGTGACATAGGGGTTTATATTTAAGCTGGATAGCTTATCTATGATGCCCGCGTGGGGTATTGTGTCAAATGCCTTTGCTAGGTCTAGATAGGCTGTGTGGACTATATTCCCTTCATCTATAGCTTTGGTGACTGTTTCAAAGAAGTCAACCAGGTTCAAAAGGCAGGATCTGCCCTTGACGAAGCCGAATTGGGTAGGATCTAGTGTCTGTAGGTCCCCGATGTCTTTGTTTATGAACTCCATGATGATCCTCTCCATAGCCTTGTAGACTAAGCTAGTCAGGATTATGGGGCAATAGTTTCCAGGGTCTATGGATGCTCCACCTTTGTGGAGTGGGACCACTGTTGCTGTACGCCATTCTGTGGGCACATATCCTGTAGTGAGGCTGAGATTATACAGCTGTTTTATTTGAGGGATTAGTTCTTCTTGGAGTTCATATAGGATGCAACCCGGGATGCCATCTGGTCCCATGGAAGCAGTGTTTTTTGCTTTGGAGAGGGCAGCCTTCATCTGAGCATCAGAGATGTTTGGGAGGCAGCCCCCTGCCGGGATAGACACTTGCTCTTTTGGGGGGGGGGGGTGGAGAAGTTTGCACTGAACCTGTCTGAAAGGATATTGGCAATGTCTGTGGGTTCACTGTATTTTTTGTCATTTAGAATCAACTCAGAACAAGTCTGGGAGTTGCATCCCAGGTTCCTAAGATAACTGAAAAAAGCCTTATGATTGTCTTTAGTGTCCTGTGCAATTTTTCTCTCAAAGCTGGCCTTGGAGGATTTTATGTGGGATCGTAATTTTTTGCTAGTACTGATCAGAGATGCCTTCCCTATTAGGGATTTTGCTCTATCATGTAGTATCTTCCTCCTTCTGTTGTACAGTCTATTTATGGCTGGTGTCCACCAGACTGGACACCTGCCTTTGGATGATTGGGTCTTGGTTTTGTTTGGGATAGATTGATCCATGCATTCCTGGAGATGTCCGTAGAATGCATTTATATAGGATTCTGCAGTTTGGGCCGTAGTTTCCACTGGCCCTGGGGCCTTGAAAGATTTCACTTCGGTTTTGAGAAGTGAGAAGTTCGCTTTTGAGAAGTTTTTCACTGTGGTTTTCTGGGCTGGGGGTGGGGTCGGGATGTGGATATCCAGTGAAATTAATTTATGGTCTGATCTTACCAATGAAGGATATACTTCTAGTATGGAGCATAGAGTCCCCATGTTGGTAATGATCAGGTCTAGTATGTTATCCCCTCTTGTGGGAGTGGTGACTAGTTGCTCCATAGTATTTGAGTTTATAATTTCCAGGAACCTTTGGGCTAAGGTGCTGGGGTTTGAGTAGTGCTCCCAGTCTATGTTTGGGTAGTTGAAGTCACCCAATATAATGGCATTCAGAGAGATCTTCATGTTCTCCAATGTTTTCTGGAAAGCAGAGTGGGATTCCTGACTTTGAGAGGGTGGTCTGTAGGATGCTATAAACTGAAAAGCAGTTTTGCCCACTGTTAGTTGCACATGGATGGTCTCTGATACTTCATGCAATGCCACTAACCTGGAGGTGTGGATATCCTTGATAAATATGGAAACTCCCCCTCCTTTTGTGGTTCGGTCTGGGTTTTGGGGCCGAAAAGCATGATATGAGGTATAACCTGGTAGTGCTGGGCTGCTCTCTGGAGCCTTGAACCAGGTTTCTGTCACTGCACAGATATCGATGTTCTCCATACTGAGGAGAGCTTTGAGTGCGTGCATCTTGAGGTTAAGACTTCTGGCGTTTAGCAGCATTACCCTTAGTTTCTTGTACCTTGTGCTGTCTATGGAGGTGGGTTTGACTTTTGAGCCTTGCCTAAAAAAGGCACCATGGGGGTGGCCAGAGCCTTTACCAGTATCCGAAAGCCCAGTGGTGATAGGTGCAAGCCACGTGGCTTGTCGAGCATGTCATCCCAGGCTGATAGACACTGGATCCCCTTTGAATGACACCAAAATTTTAGCCAATTGTTAAAATCGATCATTTTGTCTTTGTACTGTGGCATCATTCTAGGTGAGGGTAAGATGCTGCTCAAGGTCAGGGTCATACTGGCCTGGGCTACATGATCAGAGAGCTCCTCTATGTCTCCTTTCATGTAGTCCATGGAGGTACGGTCATTCACACCAGCATATACAATGACTGAGTCATATTTGTATTTGCTTTGGAGTGACCTGAGTGCTTGTGTTATGTGGCGGATCCTAGCACCCGACAGGCAACTCACTGTGACCTTCTCCTTGTTCAGCCTGGTGAGTGGGACGTCAGTGTGTCTGATAATAGAGTCACCTATTACAAGAGTATTGGGTGCATTATTCAGCCTTAAGGGCTGTGGCTGCTTGGCATACTGACTTTGTGGGCTATGTGTTGTGCGTGTTTTGTTTTGGGGTGGCGTTTGCTTGGATGTCTGCTTTGGAGGTCTCTGTTGCTTAGGTAGATTTTTATTTAGCGCCTCTGAGTATGTTTTAGGGTATTTATGTGTTTGGTTCGCTGATGTGGTGGGACTATGTGATACTGGAATTGTGTTGTGTGAGGTTACCTTCTCCTGCTGACTAGTTATACCAGTTTTGAGATGAGAGAGCTCAGCCTCCAGTTTGGCTATATGGTTGCATCTCTCACATATATTTGAACCTGTTTGGAGGAGGAGAGGGTTGTCCGTGTACATGAGACAGTTGTAACATTGCCTCAAAATTCCCAGATTCACCAGCTAGGCTGGAGAGGAAACCATTGACTGACCTTTGGACATGCTAGAGTAATATAGGGACCTGAATTAAGACGGTCAAGTAGGGGACAAGGTAATCGTAGAGAGTATAAGAGCAAGTAGTGCTTATGGCTTAAATTGATAACACAGCACCACTGATTCATTTCAGATTACATCATTTCTTCCTGGTTCCCCGGCTAACAGACCCTCAGTGGTTAATAGCCCTTGATGTTGCAGCTGGTCAGGAAGCTAGAACAATAAAATAAATTATACATGCAAATTCTAGCCGTTAACTCTGGCCTCAAAACAATAGGCAGAATGCCTTTACCTAGACCTCTTGGCTCCGAGTTTTGACATCAAAGAATTGACTTATCAGCTTTGTTACAGCAGAGTGCACTGTTGTTACATTTTTGCAGTTTCACATTTAACACCATTTTTTCCCATTTAAGAGAACAAGCCTGTGGCTTATATTAATATTTACAAATGACAGAATTATCTACAAAATCTGGCTAAGCTGGCAGCCTTTGGCTATCTTCAAAGATGGGTCCAGCTTCCTCATCATCGTCATTGTCACTGTCATCACTGGGAGACTGGCTGTGGCCTGGCATTCATTTGTCATATGATAGGAGAATGTCCAGAGGTCCAATGCTCTGTCAAGATTAATTGCAAAGCACAACAGAAAAGAAAATGTCTATCACATAGAACATTCCCATGAAGTACATAGCAGAAATTAATATGAAAATGATGAAAATATACAGACACTGACCCACACCCATTATGAATCGAGGTACTTTATAAACGCCTGTCCCATGTCCTATTTATAAACAGGACATGTGTTCTTTTGTGAAAATCTGTATAGACTTAGAGATACCTACCTGACTCATTAGAGCTGTAAAAATGTATTAATGTTCAAATCTAGTGAGTGGACTACATGCATGTAATGATTTATATAAACAGCCACTAAGTGTAATTGTTAAAATGAGGAGAAAGTGATATGACAATATTGTTGACAATAAAAGACAAGTCATATGACAAAACATCTGAGCCAGTCAGCATAATAATTGGATGAACACACATTCATTTAATGACTACAACAGTAACAAATATGTTATATTCTCAATCGCCACAGCTTATGACACATGAGGATGTAATATATGTTGTACTAACAGCACTGTATGTGTAGAACTGTATGCAATATCTACCTACAATTAGGACCGGTCAGTAGCCTGGAAAATACAAACATCTTGATGATGCTTGCTGACTGAATTGCTGCAAAGAAATGTATATCTGCATAAGTGTCAGTAAACCTACACCATAACTGTGTTTTAATAAAAACACCCAAAGTGTTGCAGGTTCATGCAATACTAATGAACTGAAAGACGTGCCACACAATCTACAAACAAGTCACACACTGATAAATCCAACCAACTATAAAAGTATACTAAACATATACAAGCAGCAATCAAAAACTTGTATGCAAAACATCCATCACAAAACATTCGTGACAGATACACCAACACAACTGTCATTTAGGTTGTGGAGTGGAATTGAAAATCTGTGTGCTAAAACAGTTACTTAATTCTACATGATGGTTCAATATTTTGTATTTAAATCACAGTTGTAAGCACCGCTATAGTGTGAGAGTTTCACTTAACTTACAGATGTGTGATGGGTATTCCTTCATTCTAATCAATATACATGTTATTGTGAAAAAAAAAATGTCTTGTAAAGAGGATCTGATACATTTAATTTCATAAAACAGAAAAGTAATCAACATACCTCTCCCTCCACTGCTCCTCAAGACTGTGCATCCGCTCAGTTCTTGGTCCAGTCTTCATCACCTGAAATATGTAGGGAGGTGGAGAATAATTCTTTAGCTAAATATATCATAAGCTCAGATAAAACACATAGTTTTACATTTAGGGTTATAAAAAACATTGAAAGAAGTGTTAGAGGAGGGGATATTGTGTTGAATACTGAGAATGTTAACTATAGATGGACTAATTACTTTCAAGCAGATGTGCCCCCTAGGCTGAATAAAACTGTGAGTTTAAAACCTATTCTTAAGAGAAGGTCGCTTTTCCATGAAACAAGAACTTAATTGTTTATTTTAATTATTTTATTGTTGAGGCGCTTTATTAGTTTGAATTTGTTCATGTAGCGTATATATGAAAATATGTTTTAGCATGACTTTAAGCACCGAAGAAGAGTTTTATCTCAAAAACTTTGCAATTAAACTTATTTTTACACCACCTTGTGAATTCCTTTACTTTTTACTCATCACCTGGAAACAAAAAAGAGAAAGTATGAATGACATGTTCCTCAACAGTGATATACATTGCTCAGAACAGTTGCTAGACAATTTATTTATGAAGAACTTTAGATAATCACTATAGACGATTGTCAGTGTTATGCACAGGTTTTATTATCTTCAAACACAGATTCAAAAACATGAGGTTCAAACCTGTAACTACAGTGTACATCCAAGCCCTAACCCCGACAGCTAGCTGCCCAGCTTATCCATGTTGCCTGAACATGCATGCTTTGATTGCAGTGAAAAGACATGGTTTTATGACATCACCTGGATGCTGGATGTTCTACTAATATGGATCCTGGCATAGAATTTCAGAGTATGGACATGTGCTGGTCATGTAGGTAAAGAGTTTGAAAAAGTCCATCATGTGAGTGCTGTGTTCCAAAACTCTAACAATAATGGAAATCATTCATTTCTCAACCGGTCGGACAGAGCCGTTGAAGTTGCTGTACGTAAAGGACACAGTAATGTGTGTGTGAGGACAATGATATTTCTTGACAAAGTGCACATCATTAATCAGTAACCACAAGTGTAAGAACACCACTACCACTCCGATGGAACGGGAAACACTGTCAATGTAGTGGTATGAGACGAGAATACACAGCCAAAATGTTCAAGATTACAATAAATTCCACAGCTCCACAAGCTCAAAGGGCACGTTAAATAAACTGCTCCAAAGGCCAATATATGCTCCAATTAATTAAATACCAAATTACATTAAAAATGCAGTTGATATAGTGCATTGCAATGCTATACATTTAAATCATTAATCAAATATATATAAATAATATTTTAAAATATATTTTGAGATACATCTGGTATTAAATTTTATATTTAATTAATGATTTAAATGTATAGCATTGCAATGCACTATATCAACTGCATTTTTAATGTAATTTGGTATTTAATTAATTAATTAGACGCTGGCAATTGATTTTGCGGGTACTATTTAAGTGGCTTAGTTTTCTATTTGTTGTATTCTGATGAAGTCTGTGGAGACGGACAAAACCTAGGTCAACGCTTTTTTGGTGTTCGTTTCTGTAAGAAATAAATGTTTTTTTGGAGCGTGAATTAAACAAAGATAACAGTTTCAGATATGTTTAACATGTATGGACTGGAACCCACAACACACCAAAATGTAGGTATGCTGGCTTGTTTCCTTATAAGCAGAATTAACATCCAGCATGCATTCATCATCAACAAACAACCCTGTTGTTAGAAAGCTGAATTCAGCAGAGCATTAAGAATTATGGGTATATTGGTTGGAATTAAATGACTCAGTTAAATGTAACTATGTACAAAATAAACATTAATATCAATTACTGGAATATGATTCACCAAAGAAATGCTATGGGTGAAGTAAACTAAGATAACAATTGCAGATATGTTTCCGCTATGTGGAGTGGAACCCACGACATGCCAAAATGTAAGCATGTTTACTGGTTTTCTTACAGAGCAAGCTAGCAGCTAGCAGGATTCTTTTTGCTCCAAGTGTTTTTTATTAATCTTTCAAATAATTCCATTGTATAATAATCTTAATACATTTTCTGATAAGTAAAACAGTATGATTAACTATATACAATATTTGCAGGTGGCCTGAAATTAAATTATTATATTGATCAGTCTAGTCAGAGTAATATCATATTAATGAGAGATCATTTGTTCCTTTTTCTTTTACTCTCATTAAGAGTTTGAATTCAAGTTTAGTGTCTCAATAAGTGATAGTATTTTTCCCATGGATTCTTGTTCCATCGTCTTGGTGCTAATCTTAATTCTTTGACTCTGGTTTCCAGTAATGCAGTTTTCTTCAATATTAGCAGAAATTCTTTAAATGATGGTTCCAGATTTGATTTCCATTTCCTGGTAATACATTTTCTAGCATTTGTTAGAATGTTCCATAGTAGGTAGAGATTGCTATTATTTAAATCTAAATTCTCATTAACATTCAACGTAATTAGAGATTTACTTACTACAAATGTATTTGAGGATATGGCTTGTATGAAATTGCTGACATCTTCCCAAAATTTTTTAACTTTAATACAGTCATGAAATACACGTATCCAATCTGCTGTACAACTCTGCAAGCATCTCCAACATGTAACATTATTAGAAGTATTACATTTTTTTAATCTATTTGGTGTAAAAAAAGATCTGTGCAAAAATTTCCATGTGTAAATTCTCCAGAATTGTATGTTGGATGTCAATTTAACAGAATTTAGTATTTTGGTTTTGTTTTCCAGGGATAAATTTATGGAATGACCTTTTGTTATATGATTCCAAAAATTTTGATTGATTTTAACTTTATAATTTATTAAAATTTTATATAATTTTGATGTCAAATTTTCCCAATTTTGATTATTGTATACTATTTCATATAAATGAGTTATAAGTGTAGGTTTACCTCTAAAAGAAGAATTGTTAATTATTCTGCATAGATCTTGTGAGTATTGTAATATGCTTTGTAATAATACCCAGTCTGATGTAGAGAGATTATAAGTTTTTATTATATGTTGACTGTCCAAAACCTTATGTTCATTAATGCATTGTTGCCAGCAAATTAATTGTTTCTTTTCCCAAGTAATGAAAAACCATCCTATGCATTTTGTTTGGAAAATTTCTTGTTACATTGAAAGGATATAAAAGTTCTAGCCATAACTTTATATCTGTATTAGAAGTTACAAATCTTCTAAATGAATTATACATACCATTTAAGTATTTTAGATTAGTAGGTTTTGTTAGATTATATTGAAGGCTAGCGCATAAGATATGCCATGGTTTATTAATATGATTGTCTATCATTAAATTCTTTAAAATGGTATTTTCATTTGAATAAATAACAGTGTGGAGAGATTCCCAGTTAGAAGAATAGTACTGATCTATCCAATTTATAATTATTTTTGAAAATGGAGGCTCTAATATAAGTTTCAATATCTGGAAAATTGATTCCACCTAGTTTCCATGGTCTAATGTGGTGTGTATAAGCTATTCTGTTTTTGTTAGGATGCCAAAGAAATCTTAATAATAATGTATTTATTTCTTTTAAAAAATATTTGTCTGGTATTACTGGAATAGATTGTGCTATATATAGGATTTTTGGAAGTAATATAATTTTTATTACTTGCAATCTATCTTCGAATGTTATATATGTTTTGTTCCATTTTATTATATTTGACTTTATTGTGTCTATGATTTCCCTGTAATTTATATTTACAATGTTTTCTACTGTTGTAGTTAATGTTAGCTAGCAGGATTCTGATTTAACAAACAGGTACTGCATGTGTTTATTCAAACTCCTGTGTAGAATGGATAAATACAGGAATTGCAAGCACTTATTAGACATTTTATTGTAAAGAAATAACAGCTATGAGTACATAACTGATAACATATGTGTAAGCAGTCAGACATGCATTCCTTTTTGTCTTAAATATATGTGATTGTTTACTTTATTGGGAAGAATGAATTAAGAAGTTATACATTAGTTTTTATTCAAACATATAATGGTGCAATAGGTGATACTGTGGTACTATAATGGAAAACTATAAAGTGTGCAGTCATACATGGCCTAGGCACTATAGGCATCAGTGATGCTTCAGGACAGTGGCAGTGTGAAATGGTGTCATTGTATGTTGTAAAATATATGTACATCTACAAGTCATAGTTATGGATATTATAAAATGATTAAATAAATTAAGAGCATGGAAATCAAACACACACTTATAAGGACAACAGTTATCACATCTACTTAATCATCCCTTGAGCTATTTGTCACAGCAGCTACTCAATGCATATAAAATCATCTATCTGCAATATATAGGACAGAGATATAGCTCTAAATTATTTAGGAATTCTCAGGTATACATAAATAGTTACACTTGCTGTAGGGAACTATGGGCTGCTTCCATACCATGACAACCCTCCGTTGAAGCTTCTCCATGTCCCGCCACTACAGGTCATCATAGCAGTGGCAAAACTGCTCACCAGTGCAGTAGATCCCTGTCCATCTTCAGTGCTCCCTTGTAAACTGGTTCCATACATCTATCATCCTGAAGTTCCTTGGCCTGGCTATCATCTGTTGCTCCACTCCCGCATATCTGTGTGGTCTCTTCGGCATTCCAGTTGGACACACAGACATGTCTCAGCCTACTCAATGTAGTCATTATGATCGTCAAATGGAAAAAGCCTGAACAATGCAAAAACAGAGACATGTTCACTGAGGTACCACTCAGCTCACAATTAGCAATGGTCTGATCTGCGAATGTATTAAAAGCATTATTTGAAAGTGGTGCTGATGTCATGTTATCAGATCACTGGCAGCTAATAGGTACATGCCACGCATGGTGCCATTTATCGATAACTATCGGGCATTTATGCAGTACACCTGCGGTGTTACAGCACATGAAGCCAACTTATGTGGAGGTATGCAAATGGGATTCCAAATCCTTGAATTTTAATAAACCTCAGTAATTACATATGGTGCAAATGGTACTTAAAAGTGGGTGCAAATTAGGTTCACTTTGTTTCAGTGATTCAGAGTGAGAGGTACACTGGCAATTGATGGCACTTTTTTTTTGGTGATTATTAAATCTGTTCCAGTCAGTCATTTCCAAAGGGACTTGTTTAAATTAATTTTTTACTCAATAATGATCTTTAGCAGAAGTTGTTATAAGTTGCTGGCCTGATGTTTGACTGAAATGTATGCATATAGGTGTTGCTGTTTTAAATAACTGATTTCAGTCCCATATGCAGTTATAAAGACAGATTTACACTGCAAATGTCAACAGTATATAATCCCAGATTTACCGGTCATCCACAATTCTTATTGGTAATTCCTTTCACTCTGTGATGTAACTATGGAAACCTATGAATTCCAATGCTATCCATATATACTATGTTATGCTGATATCACAGATATTACTTAATTCATGTTTCTTAATAAAACTATTAAAAATATGTCCTGTTGCTCTTATGCATATTTCTTCAATGATCTTTCTCAACAAAGATGTTCTCACTACTTGCTCAATACAGAAAGGATCTGTACTGTACTGTGCTGATCTCTGCCTACAGATAATGAGTTTTTTAACACATTCTATAAGTTGTCCAATTGTTACTTTCTGTAGTATTTTCATGTAAAACGCATGTAAACTTTTGTGGCATGATGATGATGTCTTTAGACCTCTATTCAACATGAATGTAGTGTGACAGGTTCTAATCCCCCTCAAGGTCTTAATGATATTACAAGTTATGTTCATTTTACAAGTGTTATGTATGAAGGCATTGTTGTTATTATATGTCACATTAGTATTTGTATAAATGAAAAGAAGGAAATAGTGTAGAGAGCACACCTGTGCCTACTATTCCACCAACAAATTCAACACTGTCAGAGGTGCAGAGGTGCAGTAATAGATTTTCAAAAACCAAGCCAGAAATCCAGTCCAACGTTCTTTAATAAATATCCACAATACACACGGAAAACACAAATAACACTTTAAATGCTTAACTTAATTCACTGCATTTTTCGTCCCTTAAATACTGAGACTTCTTCATAAATTCCCTACTTTTATAACAAGCCCAATTCTAATACTGTTAAATGTAAATTCCTGTAAGCAATACTCTAGCCTTTAAAAAAAATACACTAAAATGTAAAATGTTTAATACACACAAGCCTTTTAAAATAATAAAATAACTATCTCTTACCTATATTGTTCATATTCACAATTATTTGTAACAACTATAAAGTTTGATATGTGGGTATTTAACTAGGATATGTAAAAATACTTCTTTCGATAGAACAAAGAGCATCAGGTTATTTATCTAAAACTCTACTGCCATCTACTGGCCTTTAGTAATACAGTATCTCCTTCTAAAATTCTAAAATGATAATATAGCTCTCTCTATGTTGTGTCTTTCGGCTTTTAGGGGTCGCCACAGCGGAACTCCGGTCCGCTAATGATTGGCAGTAGATTTTTTACGTGCTGGCTTGCTGGGCCTAACGCACAGCCTTCAACGAAGGAACGCCTATTCACGCATGTCGCCACACGGAAGACGCACTAACTGAGAATCGAATAAATACATATAAATAAATAAAGTACTAAAATAGTGCCTTATATATATATAGTCTTTAAACCACTTTACTTTTAAATAAAATGTTAGAAAAATGAATGATATAAAGAATAAAAAATAGAAACAATATAAAAAGTAATAATATAAAAAATAGTGACAAGATAAACATTTTTTTCAGAAACACTTTATGGTCTAGCTGCTCTCATTTTTAATGATGGCATTATAGATATATTGTTCTTGAGGCCAGGAGTCTTGTTGGCCTGCAAAAATATTTGCCAATATGTTTCCCGAAACTCTATTTTTTTCCTCCAATAAGCCTCCCCTAATGTTCAAAGGGACATTCTCTAGCACAAAGAACATAAACTTAGATTTGTCACACACTAATGAATGTCTATATAAAGCATTATTGTGGTTAGATGTTGTAATACTATAGGTGTGTTCATAAATTCGCTTCTTTAGGGTCCTTTCTGTTTTACCTATATAAAATGCATTGCATGATAGTTTTATTTACTTACTTTTTGTTAGCTTTGTTAGTCAGGGAAAGTGGGCAAGAATTTCGGCAGAGGATTATGGCAAGCTGACAAGGAACCATTTGGCTGAGACATGCCAAGCCAAAGGACTGGGGCATGCCAATCTGACTAAAGGTGAAATTACTGCAGCCTTAATCACAGCTGCATCACAGACCAGCAACCAGGAAGACGACCAGACTGGCACTGGGGATGTACAGCTCTCAGAAACAGGACGGTTCAACTTTTCCTCAGAGGACTTTAAAATCCATCTGGACTTAAAGGGACTTGAGCTGGAGTCCAAACATTTGGAATTAGAAGATGCAGAGAGAATGTGACATTTGGAGGTCGAAACAGAATCAGCAGAGAGACTGCCACATTTAGAAGGTGAAGAAAATTAGAGGCAGAGGCAACATGAAAAGGAAATGTTGACTCTTCACCAGGGTCATGGATGTAATGAGGAAGGGAGTAACCATACCCCACAAGTAATAAAGGTCAGTATACTTCTTCTTCAGTACCAAAGAAGAAGGTGGTAATTTTGATAGTTTTATTCATATATTTGAAAGAGTATTCAAATAGTATAATGCTGACCGAGGGCTCTGGGTACAGTTCCACACCCCCTTACTCCATGGTAAAGCTGTAACTGTTGTTTCTAAATTGTCTGGTACTGATTAAGCACTGTTTATTACAATGTTTTAAGTTATTAAATTATAGAAGCTTACAGAAAAAAGTTTTGTGAGCATAGACACAAGTCATATGAAAATGTGTGTGATTATATAGCTGAACTAAGCACTTATTTTCATAGGTGAGTGAGTGGGTGTCAGGTCACCACTTTTGAAAGGCTGGCAGACGTTTTGGTGAGGGAACAAGCCATTTGCACCTTTCCTGAGGACATGAGAATATGGTTGGCAGACAGGGAATGCAACTCTGCAGATGAGTTGGGGGAAAAAAGGGCACCTAAAAATAGCAAGCATGGCATCACTGCACAGGAAAGGGATGCCTAGTGCTGCACATGGATATAAGAAAACCCATGATGGGTAGCCTAAACCACCCCCAACAGAGTCTGCCAGTAACAGGGGAAGCCTCTAGTTCAGGTACATGGCCAGGATCAAGGGTTAATGTTGTAAATGTAACCAGTGGGGCCATGTAACATATAGATGTCCATGGAGGCAAGGTGGGGAACAAAAGGTTGGGGGAACCAGTAAGTGGGAATAACAGAATGCCAGTGGTAGGCTGTATGGAGACAACAGGGGTTTATATCCGATCTTGGTGGATGCAAGACAGGCCATTGCTAAGAGAGAGGCAGCCTCTGACCTCACCATTGTGAACCCTGTAATGATTAAACAGTAGAACTTGCTTGGGCAGTCTACTCCAGTCAGACCTTTAGCAGGGATCCCATTCCAAATGCATTTGGCCAGGATTCACTTTGACTGGGAGGATGGAAAAGGAAGCAAGCAAGTAGGAGTGTTTGAGGATAACCCTGTAGATGTCTTGATAGGGAATTATTTGGATAATTCAGTACCTTGTGTGCATCCAGTGACACACAGTCAGGCTTGGAGACAGGCATGTGGGTCTGGTAGCCTGAGGGAGACTGAGACAGACCACACACCTGCAGCCAGGACTGGTGAGGTGGCTACTCCAGGGAAGGAGCTACTAGCAGTGAGACTGAAGGTGAGCCACAGCTGTTGGTGGGTACTGATGTTCCCTTGGACAGAGTGACTGCAAGGGCAGCGGTGAGTAGTCGTATTCAGGCTGACAATGAGGCACCACTGTCAGAGGATACCAGACTTCCTGTGGAAGAGGAGCTGGAAAGAGTTACAAAGAGAGAGTTAAGACAGGCTCAGCTCTTAGACTCTACATTACAAGGCTTAAGGGAGATAGCTACAGAGGCACCTGATTCTCAAGGAAAATGGAACTCTGTATACTGGAACAAAGGGTTACTGTATAGAGAGTGGACCTCTGAGGGAGGGCTAGAATGTGAGAGAATACAGCAGTTGGTAGTGCCCAGAGCCAACCATCTGCCACTTCTAGCCATAGCCCATAACATTCCCTTTACAGGTCATATGGGCATAAAGCATACCAAGAGATGTATTATGCAGAACTTTTACTGGCCTGGATTGCTGGAGATGTAACAGGGTACTGCAGGACTATGAGCAGTGCCAAAATGTAGACAAGGCAGGAGACAAGGTCAAAGCTCCTTTGATGTCTTTGCCTGTGATAGAAGACCCATTTCAGAGGATAGCTATGGATATTGTGGGGCCTCTGAGTACCCCAATTTCCACAGGGAAGAAGTATATCCTAGCGGTAGAAGATTATGCTACTAGATATCCTGAGGCGGTGGCTCTGTTCTACATCAAGGCAGAGAAGGTAGCAAATGTTTTGCTAGAGACTTTCAGCAGAGTAGGTTTCCCAAGAGAAATACTACTGTTTAACAGAGGTACCAATTTCATGTTAGACCTGTTGGATTGTCTGTGGGAGTGCTGTGGGATGAAGCACCTAAAGACAACCCCCTACCAACCCCAGACTAATGGCCTTTTGGACAGGTTAAACTCCATACTCTAAAGACCATGCTACAGGCATTTTGCAGACCAGCTTAAAAGAGAGAATATAATAGAGACAAATATTTTCCCCATCTATTGTTTACATACAGGGAGGTACCCCAGAAATCCACAGGTTTTTCACCCTTTGAGTTGCTGTATGGGTATATGATGAGAGGGCCTCTAGATTTGATTCATGATGATTAGAAGGGTGAGTGTGAATTACATAAGGAGTCTGTTGTGGCATATGTCCTAAACCTCAAGACAAGGCTTAGGGAGCTCATGGGTTTGGCCCAGGAGAGTCTGGCAGGAGCCCAACAGCAGAGAAAGGTCTGGTATGACTGGAATGCTCGAGCCAGAGAGTATGCTGTGGGGCAGCAGGTGATGGTTCTCTTTCCTGTCAGACATAATAAGCTGAAGGCAGCTTGGGAGGGACCTTTTAAGGTGATAATGAAGATCAGTGATGTTAACTACCTGGTAGAACTGCTAGGCAGGAGGCAGGGACACAAATAGTACCATGTTAACATGATGAACCCTTACCATGACAGGGAGGACCTTGTGCTAAGTATTTGCAGTGGATGGCAGGAGGAGTCTGAGGGGGATCTGGTGACTGATCTCCTCAGTGAGGCTCAGACTGACATCTCAGTGGAATGGATCGCAATGTCCCAGTGGCTATCCTCTACCCAGGTTTGAGAAATCTGAGCAGTGTTACAGGAGTTTGGGTACATATTCACTGGGAAACCAGGGTTTACCCACCTGGGGCAGCACCATGTGGATACAGGACCCAAAAACCTATAAAGCAGACCCCTTACAGGGTGTCTGAGTTAGTCAGACAGACTCTGAGGGAGGATATACAGGAGATGTTGGAAATGGGAGTAATCCAAGAGTCCAGCAGTCCATTTACCTCTCCAGTGTTACTGGTACCAAAGAAGGATAGCAGCACCAGGTTCTTTGTGGACTACAGGAAACCAAATAATCACACAGTCAGATGCTTACCCCATGCCTAGGACAGATGAAGCCTTAGAGCAGCTGTGTGGGGCTAGGAATCTGACCACTATTGATCTTACCTAGGGCTACTGGCAGGTGCCCTTGACTTCTAGTGCTAGAGAGGTGTCAGCCTTTGTGACTCCTTTCGACTTGTATGAGTTCATGAAGATGCCCTTTGGGATGAAAAATGCCCCAGTGACTTTCTAGAGGCTGGTAGGTCATATCCTAGCAGGAGCAGGAGATTATGCCCTTGCTTACCTGAATAATATTGCCATCTACAGCCATTCCTGGCATGAGCACCGTCAGCATGTCAGGGAGGTCCTGGGCAGACTGCAAAGGACAGGGTTGACCATTAAGCTCAGTAAGTGTTAGGTGGGTATGGCACAGGTCTCCTACCTCGGACAAAGAGTGAGGAGTGGTAAGATCAGACCAGAACATGTCAAAGTTGAAGCCATTTAGGCATGGCCTGCCCCTGTTACCAAAAAGTAGGTGAGCACATTTTTAGGGACAGCAGGGCACTATAGAAAGTTTGTCCCCAATTACAGTACCATAGCTGCTCCCCTCACAGACCTGACAAGGAAAAACAAGCCACATAAGACCCCAGTATGTGAGCAGGCATTCCAGAATCTTAATGGAGTTTTGGGAGGTCCCCCTGTGTTATCCAGTCCAGACTACATTGAATACTTTGTTGTGCAGGTGGATGCTTCAAACCATGAGATGGGGGTTGTACTTAGCCAGGTTTCCTCAGAGGGGGGAAGCACACAGTGATATATCTGAGCCATAGACTCCAACCCAGGGAGGAATGTTATGCAGCTGTAGAAAAGGAATGTCTAACCATAATATGGGCACTGCAGAAACTGCAGCCTTATCTGTGTGGAAGGAAATTCACTGTAGGTACAGACCACATTCCCTTAACATGGCTGCAAAGAGGCAGCCAGCAAAATGCCAAGTTATTAAGATGGAGCTTAGGATTGCAGGCAGATGACATGACAGTACAACACCATAGTGGGGTCAGCAATGCCAATGCAGATGGGCTCTCTAGACAGGGAATGGGGTAACATATTCCCAGATAGGCTTATTTCTCTCAAGCCATGTTTCTCAAGGGTGACTTGAAAAGCTAGACTGAGTTTTCAAGGGGGGGGGTGATTATATGGGCAAGTGCCAGCATAGTCAGCTGGAGTTTTGTAAAGAACTATATGTTCTTTGAATATCAAATTGATTTATATAAGATGCTTGTGTCATAGATGTATTAGAACTGTATGTCATTTGTATATCAAACTGATTTTGTACATATGCTTGTGCTGAAAATGTATTTGTGAGCTTTGCTTGTGTTGAAATGTATCAACAGTGCACTCTGCTGAAATGAAGAGACATGTACATGCACTACTGCAGCTGAATTAAATGTATATGTTTTAATACAAGATACTGGCACAGCGGAGGTTAACTTTAAGAAAAATAAGGGAAATGCTAATGAGCTGTTAAACCATTAAAAGTCACCTCACAGTATTGAGTAGGACCGGAGATGCTGGGTCTGGGGGAAGAGCCTTTATCCATTAGCTCAGTGAAAAGAGGGGAGGCCCAGGCACTGCCATAAACATTTGGATGTGTATTATGGCTATCTGTGCTAACTGCCTGTCTCAGCTTCAAAGGGGAATACTGTGAGAACCTAGAGTCAGGTGACCAGATGAGGTCATTCTGCCAGCCCTCTTGGAAATTATATTTTAGATATTACAATGAGAAATCTCAGCGTATTCAATATTCTGTTTGGGAAGCCTGACTAGAAAGACCCTCACCCACAGCTTCTTGCCTTGTGGTATTAGTAGCTAACTACGGAACAGTAATTCTTGGAATTCAGTCAGGAATATAGTGAATCTTAGTTCAGAGTGCTTTTCTTTATTTGTATGAGTCTGTCCATCAATGTTCTTTTCAATATTTTCTGTGGTTTACTGTAAATATATATTCAATATTTCTGTGTACTTTTATTATTTATTATTAAATATATTTAATTATTTATTGTGGCTGGTCCTTGTAGAAAGTATCTAATCTTTAAGAGTACTTACATTTATTTGGTGACACTGTGTGGGACACTCCAGAGAGCAGCCGTCTTGGTGAACTACTACAATTTGTATTAGTATTAACAATATTACATAGTATAATTGGACACCCTTTGTTAAGGGCCTTAGAGTAGATGATTAGGGAGTGTCTGGTGACAGTGATAACTACCTTATAGTCTGGACATGGCTAGTAAACTTGTGCCAACCATTCTCAGGTGTGTGTGTGTGTGTGTGTGTGTGTGTGTGTGTGTGTGTGTGTGTGTGTGTGTGTGTGTGTGTGTGTGTGTGTGTGTGTGTGTGTGAGGTTTACAGACAGGGTGTTGGAGGACATGGATTGGACACTTGGCTGCAGACCTAACCCTACAGCTGTACCAGTGGGTAGTTTTATTGGGGACCTGGAGGAGGACAGATAAGAGGCATCCAGATCCCAGGCTGACTGCTTTCCCTGTGTGATCTTAAGGAAATTGTACTTGATGCAGAGAGGTCTGCATCCGAAAATACTGCGTGTATCCATTTGTATTCCAAATGCATGTCCCACTGCAGTGCCAGTGGTAAGGATTCAGGCTCCTTGATTACTGGCCCACCATGGGGATGACACATATTGGTGGCTGTCACATACTGGTAGCAGTGGTGGGCATCACAACTCATATGTGCACTTGATGAGGATGATGCAGACTGGCCTAGCAGTACAAAGAAGGACACTGTATTAATGGAGGAAAACAAGAGGATTAAGAGCAGCATGTATGAAACATAGTTAATAGCATACCACTGAGAGACTCCCACTGTGGACAGGTTGTGGGTTGTACTGTGGGTCCTGCAGTGGGGAAATAAAGAGAAAGACAACACAGGCACGTATATATCAAAAACAATACTGACAGCATCACATATACAACAAAGTAATAAGGGCTGCAGAACTCACATGACAGAAATTGAACCTGTACGCCAGATGGTCCTGTGTTGAAAAATATTGAGGGTTGGGAGGATGGTGTAATGTTTAAGGTGTTTGCCTTATAGACACAGCGTACAGGGATTGAGTCTCACAGGGGGTAATCAGCTAGATTTAAAATGGTCCACACAGTTAGCCTAGTACTAATCAATGAACCTATGAAACTATAATGTCAGGTATCACATGCATGCTACACATCAATGCAAGCTATAAAACGTTTGCAGTAACATACCTGTTCTGTCTTGACATGAACCTGCATGGCTTAGGCCCCTCAATGGATGTACCTACAGTGTACAATGATAGAAGAAAAAAACAATATGGCAGTAAACAGCAGTACCATGAAATGAGGCTGAGGCAATAACAGGTAGTGGTCATGGTAACAGTATGGAGACACTCTCTGGCCATTCCTTGGTGTTGTTCTGAGGTAGATGGACCTGTGAATATTAATTCAGACAGCATTACACTTATTCATTGCACTGTTCTGTCTGTACTTCAATTACATGAATAGATGTCATTAGACTTACGTTCATCATCCTCATCCTGCCTGGATCTGTAGGCATGGCTCAAATATGCTGCTGTAAATCAAAAATATCAATACATGAATATGGATGCTACAGCTCTCTATATACAGCCATGTTATGGAAAGAAAGACACGCATGTTTGGCTGGAACTCCAGCTTTAATCTTTCAATCAGGTATCCATTGCTCCCCTCCTTCTGTATTCAGTAAGGACCAGAAATATTGTGATGTCATCGGGGGGGTCAATGGTGGTCCAACATCGGCAGTATCCCTTGATCTCTCATATCTTCTTAATCTGTTGGATGTATGAAGGATCGTGTCTGAGCAGCTTTACCTTCAGGCATCATGGGATGGATTGGCTGTGACCTCCAACTGCATTTATCATGTTGGTGAGGCTGGTCTAGATTTCATGTCTCCAAACTGTATCACCAGAATGACCAAGTAGTTTCCATCCATGCTGCCTGACAGCATCAAGTATGATTTCATTCTCCTGTTGAGAGAAGTTGTCACTCCTTGAATGGTTGGCCATCTGAAAGACAGTGACATTAACATGGGCATATCCTGTGTGAGCTCATTTATGCAGTTACATACATACCTAAAAATATTTCAAGCACAGGCATTAATATCCTTCAAGCCTGCCAATACACCAAAACACTTGTTCCCATAATAAGTGCCCAGGCTGTTCTTAAAATATCTAAACTAGTGCTTGTTTTAATGTAATTTGCTAGTCTGTACCATGCATCAGCTGCTCTCTCAGACAACTAATTGGTACACTTCTCATTCCTACAGAATCTTCTACACAGGTTGTCTGATGATTCTCTACTACTTTTTGATAACCCTAAACATTCCCAGAGGTAGTTGTCCCTAAATATCCTATATACCCGAATAAGATCTCCTCTTAAATATCTATGAGACACTGTATAAGTTCAGATATTTTACTCTTTCATAATAATGTACATTTTTACAGCCATGATTACCCTCGGTATATTTCCACTGTACTCTTTCCAGTTTACTCATACTTGTTTTCTTATGAGGTTGCCATATTGTTATTCCATACTAAAGTTTGAGTCTAATGTATTTAACAAACAATGACTTCATCATTTCTGATTTCCTAGACTTTTTAATCTTTTTTAAACAATCTGTAGTTCTACAACTATCATTAACCCATTGGTTGATATGATTATAAAAAACTAAAAGCTGGATCTACCCATAAACCCAGATTCTTAAATTAATCTACAGTTTCAATCATGGTGTCCTGCATTAAATATTCACCTTTCAGTTTATGTCTCCCAAATCTCTTATGCTTAGTTTTTGATGTATTTATCAGCATATTATTCTCCTGTGTCCAAATGGTCAATTTAGTCAAGTTCTTTTGCAGACATGCCCTATCTGTATCATGGGTCTATATTATTTAAACTAAGATTTCTAACTTCAAATACCATATGGCCGACACTATATGGTTGACGTTAGAAAACTTCGAATTCGTAAAAAAAAAGAAAAGACTAAACCCTAAACTAAGGGTTGTAGGCAGGGGCCAAGCCCCCTGCACCCCACATCCCCCACCCTTTGAATATAACAACTCCGAGACCCCACTATAATGTGGTAAAGGGAAGACTTCACTTTACTCCACTGTAGTGCCATCTCAGAGTTGGTATATTTAAGGAGCGTGGGGTGGGGGGGTGCAGCTCCCCACGTGGGGGGTGCAGGGGGGTTTGCTGCTTTAACATCTTAGCTGACTTTTTTCCGTATTCAAAGTTTTCTAACTTTGAACATATGGTGTCGGCCATATGGTATTCAAAGTTAGAAATCTTTGTTTAAATAATATAGACCCCTGTATCACATGTAATCAGTTTACCCAATTTCAGGTCATCTGCATACAGACTGTAGAACACCTCAGATGAAAACGATAGGTCTGAAAGATAAAATCTAAACAAGTATGGGCCTAGAACAGAACCCTGTGGGACACCATGACTCTAACAAAGAATTTTACGTGTCAAATTGCTATATAATTATGATATGTATTTCTGTGGCAGGGCTAGCCACCCAACAGTGTAAACTTTGGCTCGAGATGATTGTCACTGATGAAGTGACACCCTGACCCCATGTGCAAAATGGAAAAAGGGGTTGAGGATGGATGGATGGATGGAAATTGCTGTATGATACTTGCCATGTCTTATTTGTAAGCCATGCAGCTATCCATCTTATCAAGAATAAATCAATACCTAGTTGCTCTACTTTATTGATCAGTGTTTTATGTATGACCCTGTCAAATGCTGAAGTTAAATCTATATAAATTACATCACACCACAACTTTTCATTCATAGCTGTTATTATATTATTATAAAACATCATGTTGCAGGTGATAGTAGAGCTATTTTCAACATATTCATGCTGATATATGGTTTTGAGTCCAAACTTTTCCAGTTCTGGCAATAACTTATCCAATACTATCTTCTCCATTATTTTTCCACAACATGAAATTAAACTTAAGGGTCTAAATGACTCTGGATTTGTCCTATTCTCCTTTCCCTTAAAAAAAGATTTAATAAGACCATCCCCCGGATTCACTATGCCCTGCACAACATGCAGGATCAGTGCAGGAGCTTGAGCAGGCAATATGTCTGCCGTGAGATCCAGGAACAGCCTGCAGGGGCGTGCACGAGAGCTCCTGCACTAATCCTGCACGGACTAAGCCCTTGTATGCAAATCACCCCATTTGCAGGAGAAATCCATGGAAATGAGGTGATTTTGTGATCCAGGAAGCTTGTGACCATTCGTGCAGGACTAGTGCAATCAGCAGAAAGGTACTCAGTTAGTAACCGAGTACATTTCTGCAAAATCCAAAACGGAGCTATGACAGCTCCAGATAAAGGCTGCATATCATGTAGTAAGCATGCCAATGGTCAAGTATAAGGCCATTGACATTGTAAACAATACAAAAAAATAAAAAAATCAATTTTTATTTTTTTTAGCCGATCTCGGCTGTTTAAGCATAGGGCAGCGGCGTGCAAATGGGATCGGGGGAAAATATGAAAATAAACCTAAAATAAGCATTCCAACTAAAATCAACATTCTGTCATTCAAGTTAATGGCAGGCAGAAGACAACCTGGCCAGTGAATAGTTGTTGCTAAGGGGGGGGGGGGGGGCACAGTGTGACACATGTAACTATGCATTAACAGGCAATCCTATGCAAATGAGGGGAAGGATAGTGAATCCCAGTTTTCCTCAGCATGTGAGTCAGGTCCCAACAGTGTAAGAGTATGAATAGCTTAGTGCAAGCCTAGGAGGTAGGTGATATCATGGGGGGGGGGGTGTCAGGGATACTGTAAGTGGATTGGAGCCCTGTGGCTCGGGTCTGCTCCTAGCTTAGCACAGCTAAGCTAGGGTGTGTGTCTAAACCTGCTTAGCACTCTTTACAAAGCCTAAGTGGGTGTGCGTGCTGCATACCGGGATTTACAGGACAAAAACAGAAGTTAAACAGGAAATAGCAGCAATGAGCACATTTGAGCCCTCTGTTTGTATGGCGTGCCCCCTGGCTTAAACAGGAAGGCAATGTTAAGAGAAAACAGCAGTAGGAAGTTAATCAAGGAGTACAAGCTTAGCTGGCAGGTGAAATGTATCAGAACTAGCCAGTTACACAGGCAGCAGACCAGCCCAGAACACTACTATAAACTATGCAAACACCTACCCCTCTGGTTTTTCCCACACACTACACCACTGGTGTAAACAAGCGGGGAACTTTTAACACTCACAACAGCAAAATGTTAGGGGCTGCAATAACTATCATACAACTTGTGGAAGAGGCTGAGGGTGGTGATGATGTGAATGCTGCCGAGCAACCCACAGTAAGGAGATGGAGAAGAGTGTACAGACCCAGGGTAACCTACCAAGGGCTACATGAGCTGGAGATAGTGGAGCGCTATATGGTGGACAGGTACCTTCTACAGCAAATAGTTGAGCTGTGCCAGCCATGCCTGTCACACAGAACTAACAGAGCGGAACCCATCCCAGTGGATACCAAGGTATGTGTAGGCCTAAGAATACTAGCTACAGGTACCTTCCAAAGGCCAACTGGGGATATATTGGGGATTTCACAGGCATCAGCATCCAGGTTACTTCACCAGTTCCTGGATGCCATGTCAGCACATGTTGGTGAGCATGTATAGTTCCCCAACACCCGTGAGGCATTGGCCAGCAATTGGCGTCTCTTCCACCAAATAGCAAAATACCCTGAGGTAGAGGGTGCAATATACTGCATGCACATATGAATCAAAGCACCACCCAGTGAGCAGGGTAGGGTCTACATCAACCGCAAGGGCTTCCCCCTACATCAACTGCCAGGTCGTGTGTGATGCCCGTGGCATAATAATGAATGTGTGTGCTGGCTGCCGTGGAAGCTATCATGATTCAAACATCTGGCATCTGATGCAGCTGTACCAGAGATTTGCCAATGGGGACATCCCACGCAGTCACCTAGTGGGGAATGCTGGATACGCACTGGAGCTGTGACTGATGACACCCATCAGAAATGCACACACACCGAACAAGAACTCCATAATGAAGCACACGTGCAAACAAGAATCATAATAGAGCATGTGTTTGGGATGCTCTAGTCATGGTTCTGGTGCCTGGACACATCCGATGGAGAATTGCAGTATGCACTAGCTACATGTACCCAAATTGTCCTTGTATGTGCCATGCTACACAATATGATCCTGTGGAAACAGCTGCAGCAGGAACAGCATGGGGCAGGGCCACACAGCCCCCCACCATTGCCAAGGCCTGCTCAGGCACAGAGTGACTCGGAGGAGGAACAACCGGACCCTGCCCCAGTAGGCAGAAGGAGGCATGTCCAGAATGGCCTGGCCTAGGCAAAGAGGCAATGCATAGCACATACACTGACACAAGAGGGAATAACACCTCTCTCTAACTCTCACATACAGTAAAAGGGATGCCAAACATTAAACTACCTGTGCCTAACCATGTGTTGGGAGTGTACTATGTGCATCCGACATAGGCAGCCCTGCAGCACCACCCTCAGTACTGGGACACCCACAAGGTAAGTGACTCACACATGCCAGTCGGTGGGGGGGGGGGGTCACATACCCAACAACAGTCACAGCCAGCAGGACAGGTTTAGACAAACACAAACAAAGGCTGTACTATGGTCTCTGAATGAGGCCTATGGGTAATCCCCCCAGGCCTACACAGACAGACTACAGCAGACCAGGCAGTGGGATGTCAGTTGTGAAGGCTAGAAAGTCAGAAACTAGTATGTAGGTAATTAAAAGCTAAAATCTGTAGTACACAGGCATGCCTCTAGCCAGCAAAATGGGTAAGACTACAGACTGAAATGGAATACCCAACATACCAGTACAGTCCTAGCAAATGTGTACAAGTGTCAGGTGTGCCCCCCCATCCTACGTAGACATATAATAACAATCAGGTGTGCCCCCCAATCCTATGTAGAAACGTTGAAATAGTCAGGTGTGCCCTCCTACAATCCTACATAGAAATATAGTAACAGTTAGGTATGCCCCCCAACCCTGTGTAGAAATGTAGAAACAGTCAATGCTAAATTATCAATGGATACCCTGCAGAGACACCATGCTACCTGTCAGTGTACAACACAAAGGTCAGCACTGCAGTACAAACTACCTGGACTTGATCCACACATGCAATACAGATGGCCATACTGGGCATGCTCACACACACAGAGAAATAAAGGCAATGTCAGTCAGCAACATACTGAAAGGTCATACTGGGCATGCTCACACATGTAAACACATGAAGGCCATGTCTGCAAACACCAGAGGACCAGACATATCTGGCAGTTGCAGTTGTTAGTGCAGACACTTGTCGGCATGCACCACTCATGCCTTGCACACACAGTGGATAGGAATACAGACATATATAGGTTCATAGGTTCATACTAGGCTATCTTCCCTAGGGCATTTATAAGCCTAGCCAGAATGTGTTTGGCTTTCACCACCCATTTTAAATTAATTTTGCTATGCCCTTTTTTGAGGTTAGTATACTGTGCCTCTGTCTAACAGTGACACAGAAGTGATAACCGGGGTAAATCTATGATCTCCCATCCACTCATCAAGATTCCTCTTGAAGAGAGTCAATGAGGGACTCTGCCTAACCTGGACTGGGATTTTATTCCAGAGTGAAGGGAGCCTCTGGGTTATGAATCTGTCCCTCCAGCATGTCCTATTTATTTCAGTTCTGAGGTTCAAGTCTCTCGAGCATGTAGCTCGATGGGATTTGGATTTTCTGAGGTGCAGCATGTCCATTAATTCCGGGTTGGACATGGCTTTATACGTCAGGCACAGATCGCCTCTGAACAGGCGGTATGCCACTGAGTAGAGCTGGAGTTTCTTTAACCGGGCAGCATATGGCATCTGTTTGAGCCCTTTGATCCTCTTGGTGAGGTACTTTTGGGGTCTTTCCAGTTGCTGCAGGTGTCTGGTAAGGTACATCCCAAAAGGGGCATTGTACTCAGTTATGGGCCTGATGAGGGATGAGTAAAGAGGCACGATGACCTCCCCTGATCTAGATGTGAATCCCTTCATGATTAGGTGGGCTATATAAAATGTTTTTCTAACCACTTTGGCCACATGGTTGTCAAATGAGAGATTGCTATCAACTTAGGTCCCCAGGTCCCTAATTACTTCTTCTTTACTTAATGGATTACCACCTATGTGGTAATTTGTGGGCACTTTGCTTTTGCCAAAGGGGATGACTATAAACTTTTTGGCGTTTAGCTTAAGGCCATGGCTCTGGCACCAGTTGTCTGTTTCTATGAGGCCCTTTTGGAGGATGCTTGTGTCGGTTGGAGAGTCGATTATGGTGCCCAGTTTGCAGTCATCTGCGAACTTGGTCAGCCACAGTCCTTCCGTGTTGGCCTGTAATGCCGAGAAATATATACCAAACAAGAGAGGTCCCAGGACTGAGCCTTGTGGGATGCCACTTGTAACTGGTTTGGAGTCTGACATGGCTCCAGCAATTCTAACCATGTGGGTTCTGTCCTTGAGCTAGTTTGCAACCCATCTAGTGACATAGGGGTTTATATTTAAGCTGGTGAGCTTATCTATAATGGCCAAGTAGGGTATTGTAGCGAAGGCTTTTGCGAGGTCCAGGTAGGCTGCGTGGACCACCTTCCCCTCGTCAATGGCCTTGGTGACTGTTTCAAAGAAATCAACCAGGTTTAAGAGGCAGGATCTGCCCGTAACAAAGCCGAACTGGGTAGGATCCAGTGTCTGTAGGTCCCCAATATCTTTATTTATGAGGTCCATGATGATCCTTTCCATAGCTTTGCAGACCAAGCTAGTCAGGCTTATGGGGCGATAGTTTCCAGGATCCGTTGAGGCACCACCTTTGTTGAGAGGGACCACAGTTGCTGTATGCCACTCTTTGGGTACATATCCTGTAGTAAGGCTGAGATTGAACAGTAGTTTTATGTTTGGGTTTAGCTCTTCTTGGAGTTTATGTAGGATGCAGCCCGGGACACCGTCTGGTCCCATTGATGCTGTGTTTTTTGCTTTGGCGAGGGCGGCTCTTACCTGAGCATCTGAGATGTCAGGGGGGCACCACTCTGCTGGGATAGATATTTGCCCTTTTGGTGAGGAGGGGGGTGTTTGCGCTGAACCTGTCAGCTAGGATGTTGGCAATGTCTGTGGGTTCGGTGTATTTTTTGTCATTTTGGACTAATTCTGAGCATATCTGGGAATTACCACCCAGGTTCTTAACATAACTAAAGAAAGCCTTGTGATTATCCTTAGTGTCCTGTGCAATTTTTCTCTCGAAGCTGGCCTTAGAAGATTTTATGAGTGCCCATAGTTTTTTGCTAATACTGATCAGAGATGCCTTCCCTTTTAGGAATTTTGCTCCATCATTTAGTAGCTTCCTCCTTCTACTGTATAGCTTGTTTATGGCTGGGGTCCACCAGACAGGACGTCTGCCTTTGGAGGACTGGGTCTTGGTTTTATTTGGGATCGCATGATCCATGCATTCCTAAAGGTGTTCATAGAATGCGTTTATAAAGGATTCTGCGGTCTGGGCCGTATTTTCCACAGGCCCGGGGGCTTTGAAGGATTCCACCTCAGATTTGAGGAGTGTGAATTTTGCTTTAGAGAAGTTTTTCACTGTGGTCTTCTGGGCAGGGGGTGATGTCGGGATGTGAACATCCAGTGAGATTAGCTTATGGTCTGATCTTACCAGTGAGGGATACACTTCTGGTCTGGAGCACAGAGTCCCCATGTTGGTGATGATCAGGTCCAGTATGTTTTCCCCTCTTGTGGGAGTGGTAACAAGTTGTTCCATAGCATTTCAGTTTATAAATTCTAGGAACCTTTGGGATAGGGTGTTGGAGCTAGAGTAATGCTCCCAGTCTATGTTTGGGTAGTTGAAGTCACCCAATATAATGGTGTTTGGAGAGACCTTCATATTTTCCAGTGTTCTCAGGAAGGCCGAGTGGGGTTCCTGGGTTAGGGAGGGTGGTCTGTAGCAGGCTATAAACTGGAAGGCAGTTTTACCCACTGTTAGTTGCACATGGATAGTCTCTGATGCTTCGTGCTGTGCCACCAACCTGGAGGTGTGGGTATCTTTGACGAATATTGATACTCCCCTCCTTTGTGGAGTCGGTCCAAGTTTGGGGCGAAAAGCATGGTATGAGGTATAACCTGGTAGTGCTGGGGTGCTCTCGAGCCTTGAACCAGGTTTCTGTTACTGCACAGATATCGATGTTCTCCATGCTAAGGAGAGTTTTGAGTGCGTGCATCTTGAGGTTTAGACTTCTGGCATTGAGTAGCATTACTCTTAGTTTCTTATCCCTTGTGATACCTATGGAGGTGGGTTTGTCTTTTGAGCCTTGCCTAAAAAAGCACTATGGGGGGTAGCAAGAGCCTTTGCCAATATCTGAAAGCCCAGGGGTGACAGGTGCAAGCCATCCCTAGCGAAGCATCGTGGCTTGTTGAGCATGTCATCCCAGGCTGACAGGCATTGGATCCCCTTTGATAGACACCAATACTTAAGCCAATTGTTGAAATTGATCATCTTGTCTTCATATTGTGGCATCATTCTTGGTGAGGGTAAGATGCTACTCAAAGTCAGGGTCATACCGGCCTGGGCCACATGCTCAGAGAGCTCCTCTATGTCTCTTTTCATGTAGTCCAGGGAGGTACTTCTCAGGTCATTCACACCAGCATGGACAATGACTGAGTCATATTTGTACTTACCTTGGAGTAACCTGAGTGCTGGTGTTATGTGGCGGATGCTAGCGCCCGACAGGCAGCTCACCGTGACCTTCTCCTTGTTCAGCCTGGTGAGTGGGACATCAGTGTGCCTGACAATAGAGTCACCTATTACAAGTGTATCAGGTGTGTTGTTTAGCCTTAAGGGCTGTGACTGTTTGGCACACTGGCTTTGTGAGCTATGTGTTGCACGTGTTTTGTTTTGGGGTAGCGGTTGCTTGGGTGTCTGCTTTGGAGGTCTCTGCTGCTTAGGCAGATTTTTATTTAGAGCCTCAGTATGTTTTTGTGTGTTTATGTGTTTGGTTTGCTGTGGTAGGTCTATGTGAGACTGGAATTGTACTGAGTGTGGTTTCCTTCTCCTCCTGACTGGTTACGCCAGTACTGAGTTGAGAGAGCTTAGCCTCCAATTTGGCTATATGGATGCATCTCTCACATGTGTTGGAATTTGTTGGGAGGAGGAGAGGGTTGTCTGTGTACATGAGGCAGTTGTAACATTGCCTCAAGATTCCCAGATTCACCAGCTGGACCAGAGAGAAGATTGACAACTGACCTTTGGACATGCTAGAATAGTATTGGGAATTCCTTTATAATTGAAAAAAAGGGCCAATGGGGAACAAGGTACTCAAGAGGACCTTGTGAGAGTGTAGTGCTTTTAATTTTTTAGTGCTGACTTATATAATTGCTTTAGTGAGCAAGTGCCTTTAGTGAGCAAGTGCCAGGTAACTTAAATGCAATGTGTTACAGGTAACTTAAATGCAAAAATGACAAACAGTAACTTTCTTTTAAGTGAAACAAGGAAATGAGTACAGTAAGCAATGCAGATATCACTATAGATCCACAGAAGCGCTGAAAAGCCGCTTTTTAGGTGGTATTAGCGTTTCAGGGAAATAACAAGCAAACATACAACAAGCATACAAACAGAGCTAGATTCAGCAGGCCTGGATCTAGTCTATGCTACAGCAAACAAAGTGTACCAATTTCAGTGAGAAACAGTTGAAATATGCAGGCACTATAAGCCTTTAACCAGAAATTCCCAGCTCAGAAGGGCAGAGTCCAGCCTCTCCTCCTACAAGAGTGCAGACCATGAACCTTCTTAGTGTAAAATAACTGGCCTGAAGCCCAAGTGCTTAAACCAGAACTAATACACTTTTAGAATAACAGACACTGAGCCCTCAATCAGCAGTTCCCAACTTAGAAGGATGTAAGCTACCTGTCTTGCCACTACAGTGCAGACCACAAACCTTCCTAATGTAAAACAACTGGTCTGAAGCCCAAGTGCTTAATCCAAAAGACTTAGAATGATAGCTACACTTTAATCAAGTTACTACCAAGCAGTAAAAAATACAATTGAATACTTTAAAGAATGCCTGGATTAGTGCTCAAGTTATACAAACAAAGCTAGATTCAGCAGGCCTGGATCTAGTCTACGCTACAGCAAACAAGGTGTACCAATTTCAGTAAGAAGCAGTTCAAATATGCAGGCACTATAAGCCTTTAACCAGAAATTCCCAGCTCAGAAGGGCAGAGTCCAGCCTCTCCTCCCACAAGAGTGCAGACCACGAACCCTTTTAGTGTAAAATAACTGGCCTGAAGCCCAAGCGCTTAAACCAGAATTAATACACTTTTAGAATAACTGATACTGAGCCCTCAATCAGCAGTTTCCAACTTAGAAGGATGTAAGCTACCTGTCCTGCCACTACAGTGCAGACCACAAACCTTCTTAATGTAAAACAACTGGTCTGAAGCCCAAGTGCTTAAACTAAAAGGCTTAGAATGAGTTACACCAAGAAGTAATAAATACAACTGAGTACCTTTAAGATGACGCAAAAGCAAAATAAAGTAGGAAGAAACACAAATACAGTAAAAGCAGATATTTTTTTTTCAGAAAAGTAGCAAAAACAGTAGTAAAAACAATTCACATGCAGTGCAAGCTGGCACACTTGAGTATGTAGCAATATTAATCCACACGCAGTTTGAAAAAATGTAATTAAATTAAAAAGGACTAAAAGCAAGTGCAGAAAGGGTTTATAAAGTAGAATGCGGTAAAGATATGGGACTGGGGGAGTGTCCTAGATCAAATCTACGGTGGGGCGGGCACTGCAAAAGCCACCAAATTTAAACTACAACCAAGAACGGGGGGGGGGACAGTTTCAACAGAGCTAGATATGAGGAATCACAGTCCAAATTTTAAAACCACAAAAAGTGCAGAAAATATACTTAAATCAGCTTATGTCCAGTTGATGTATGCAGACAAATCTCAGTAACCAGCAACTCAATTTAAAATGATTACTAGAAATGTAACCAACACAGATTTTAATGTTAGCAGAACCCCCCCAAGCTAATTAACACTTAAAGGAATTTTAAAGCAGTCTAACAACTACTGCAGAGCTTCAGAGACACACACAAGACAGTTTCAACAGAGCTAGATATGAGAAATCACAGTCCAAATTTTAAAACCACAAAAAGTGCAGAAATATACTTAAATCAGCTTATGTCCAGTTGAAAAGACAAAACACTATAATAAGCCAAAGGTAGATGGACATAGATGTGTGGAAGAGGGTGACCATGACAAGGAGCCATCCAGGCCTGTCCCACCCAGCACACAGCCAAAGGGCCCCAAACACGAGATGCAGATGTCACTCACTGCAGATACTATCCACCAGTATCTGTCAGCATTACAGACTATGTGGTGCACATGCCAGCTGTGCAACATGACTGTACAAGGAAGTAGTCATCTAGCAGCTGTATACATGTACCTGTGAAATATGACCCTGTGTGTCCGCATGTGGCGTGCCAACCCATAGATAAATGGGTTATGGCCCATGCACACACACTGCCTTCCCCATTGCACTACTATGACAAGCCTGCTGAGGTCATCCAATGTGAAATACATCTTTGGGAGAACTGTAGCCCAGTAATCTCTGTGGCGTGTCCCGTAACTGCATACTGCTGTAGTGTGATAAGCTAGTTAGGTAGGAGTTTGAATCCCAGACTTGACAAGTGTGTGTGTGTGTGTGTGTGTGTGTGTGTCTGTCTGACTGTGTAGAGAACAATGCTTTTTAGGGTAGTCACACTCCAAGCAATTCAAATGCTCAACCTTGGCAAGGCTGCTGATGTCATCCACCTAGAAATACACCTCTGGGAAGGTTATAGCCCAATAATCTCTATAGCATGCCCTGCTGTTTGTGTGATAAAGTAGTTATGTAGTTATTCTAATCCCAGACATAGCAAGTGTGTGGCTGTCTGTCTGTGTAGAGAGCAATGCCTTTTAGAGTACTCACACTGCCTACAAGTCATGTACTCAATTTTGGCAAGGCTGCTGATGTCATCCACCTAGAAATACACCTCTGGAAAGGTTGCAGCCCAGTACTGTCCATAGTGTGTGTTGTAACTGTGTACTACTGTAGTATGATTTAGAATGGTGGTAGGGTTCCATCCCCACCCATGGTGGTCATGGATGTTTTGTGTGTGTGTTACAATGTCTGTGTAGGGAGCAATGCATTTTAGGCTAGTCACATGCAGTACATTTCAAATGGCCTATGTTCTGAGGGCTCCACAACAGGTAACCCATGTGCCACATCCAAAAACTGCATAGAACTGTGATAGCACTACATAGTCATCAGGGGTTTGGTACCCTGTGCGGGTAGGTATATAACACAAACATGCTTCAGTCTTACTTTCCCACCCCTCCCTGACATGTCTTTGCCTCTGTCTGCCTCTCCCATTCCCACTCTGGTGGATGTGGAGACCTACACCTGCTTTGCTTAGGCTGATGGCGTCTGCACGAATTTCAGCCCACCCTTAGCTGATTGCATGTGGAACAGCTGTGGTAACATTCCCATAGCCAATTGCATGGAAACACACTCCAATATCTAGGAACATCATGTTGACGTTGGCTCTTTTCATTCGCTGTGAGCAGGATCTAGATCTGTTGTTTGGCAAACAGCATCTCATATGGACTGGGGATATACCTCTAACAACATACACTGTGGAAACAGGGCAACACACAGGAGGGGGATGTGCCTGACCTGACTACAGACTGTAAGTGCTGCTATACTGCATTAGGAGTAATGTTGGTTTAACAGTGTGTGTGTGTGTGGATATGGCTGTCCTACATGTCTCAATACCTGCCATGTTAGTTCCATGTTTATGAGGAATTCCCATCTGCAGGGTCATCTGCAGACTGGGCAGTGTGTTGTGCCTTTGGTTTCATGTGTTACCCATGGAACATCTGTCTGTAGACTGAAGAAGGTAGTGTGAGGATTGCAGTCTGTAGATGGTGAAAGCTGTGACAGTTACTGACTTCATATCCCTCATAGGACATATGTTGCAATACACCCTGTTACAACAGTAAATGTATGAGGTTATCACACCAACGTGTCAATATTGGCCCTGTGTATGTGCTTCCAGCCACAACTCTGTCAACCTCTGTACATATGTTGTGCATGAAGTGGTGCATATGTGCTGTACACCATAATTAGTGTCATCATATCTGATAACAAGCCAGTGATATATCAGACTGCTACACATGTTATGTACAGCAGGGGTTATATTTCATGACTGTCAAAGGAAAATTCAAAGATCAATGCAGCCAAGGTTCAGTTAAGGTTCCTTTATTCTTGTACAAGGAGACAAAAATGCAGTTCAGAAATTTGTCTGACATTATACAGGAAATCCTTCATTATTATACTGTTCTGTAAGCCATTGCCCTCTAAGCTGATGTAGTCAAATACAACTCTTAGCATTGTTCTAAGACAGGTGTTTACTAAGTTTTTCTGCTGATCTAACAATTATAAATGTTCCCATGAGAAAACTTTCTAAAGAGACAAAGTGGCCTTGCTGACCACCGGTCTGTAACAATTCACTCATATTCGGTGTTGCAATTAGTGATTCTTTCCTACTTTAAGCACAAAGCATATACTGATTACAGCCTATAGTCTTATCTAGTTCCTCTACAGCTGCAGTGTTCATTTAACACAAACAAGGTTACTTGCCTAAGTCTAATAACATTTCAAAATGCACTATTGTTCTCTTTCCCTAATGCTAGCAAAAAACATCTGTTTCTCATTGTATGATCAAGGTCATTCACTGAGCTGACCAGAAGCAAAGTCAGAAAGTACATGCAATTATTTTCAAACCTGTAACAGAATAAATGTGTTAACCCTTTTAGGCTTCTAATGCAGCAAGCATATCACTAATACATATATGAATACATATTTTACTATATATGTGAATACATATTTTTCTAACAATGACATAACCTGGACACTCTGTGGATGATGGTACAGTACTGAGGTCTGTGTACGTATGGTGAATGTCGACAGTGTGTGTATTGTTAATATGTACTTTAGCCTGTGTACAGACTGTGGTAGATGTCATTGTTCAGAGGTTCATAGGTAGGTACTAGGCTATCAGCCCAAGGGCCTACGTAAGCCTAGCCAACAAGGTTCCCTGGCTTATGCCACCCAAGAAAGTTATTTTCCTGTGCCACTGTTGAGCAGAGACACAGAAGTGATCCCAGGATGTATTTCCCACCC
>NC_056732.1:1676353285-1676385071 GCF_019279795.1 Protopterus annectens | reverse complement strand
CATCTTCAGTGGTTATCTATACCACTGTTATTATTGCGATTATTCCCTTCTATTTGTTGGTTGCGGTTATTAAATTGACCAAGGTTTTGTGTGTTATTATTAATTCTCTCGCTTCGTCGCAAAATAGGTGCACCAGCTTGAGCGTTAACATATTCCTCAGTATCTGTTTCACAAGCTTGGTTAATGCTATTATTCACAGGTGGGTGTTGTCCAAAAGAGTTGGTTTGATTGGATGAATGTGTTGAAACTTCAGGGGGTGGCGGATATGCGTTACCTTTAGCGTAGTCATGTACGTCACAAATAATTTTTCTTTTTTTGGTTTCTAAAGCTCTATTCATACTAGCTTCAATGCTTGAAAAAATAGTATGCTCCAATGCTTGTATTTCTGTTTTTAGGCCCTCTAACTGCAGTTCATAATTTTTGATTAATAAATTTAAAAATTCGAAGCCTTGATGATCAAACATAACTAACAACTCCTAATGGAATGTTGAGTTTCTATGCAAGCCAACTGGATAATGCCACTGGCGTAGACCTTTGGGGATAATTTTCTTTAAAATGCATTCTTTGAAATATGACACTTCTAACTACAGTTTATGATACTTAAACAGCTTCTGGTCTAATGTATTAAGGTTTACGATAATGGAAGTTCCATTATCAGTCCCATTTGTTGAATTAGATGGTATATAATTATCAAAAAAAACAGGTGTTGATAAATATTCAGTCATGTTAGGAATCAAACAGTCTCTTACCGGTTGTTGTGCTAGTCTACCATTAGGCGAACCAGTGTTTGTTGATTGCGAAGTGCCTAGGTTAGACTGCAAAGGGCTTTTGTTTTGAACTCCAGTTCTTAGTGTTCCACCCGAGACTTCTGAGTATAATGGAGACTGCCTTTCCATATTTATCATGTTTGCACTTGCGTTAGTTGTTGTATTTACACTTGCAATAGCTGGAATTGCATGTGTCCCTTTATTATTGACTTGCTGTGTTAGAGAATTTTTTGAACAGTATTTTTCAAGAGGTTAACTTAAAACGTTCATCAGGACATTTTAAGCCTATATTACACAAAGGATATGAAGTTATACAACTAGAGGGTTTATTAGAAACTACAAGTAGGAATAATGACACATTAAATATGGGAAATAATTTTTTAGTAACTTACTCTCTTGATGCAACATTGATTAGAAATATAATGTTTAAAAATTGGAGTATCACTACTGGAGACAGCAATTTAAATAAAGTTCTAGGATTAAAACCTAAGTTAACATATAGAAGGGGTCCAAATATCAAAAGTTTATTAGAAAAGAAAAATAGACATAAAAATAATGCTGGAATGGGAAGATGTGGCTGCTGTGCACAATGTAAATCAATAAAAATAGGTAATAAGGTGCACATTAAAAATAGAAATTATCATATTAGAGACAGATTTAATTGTAACTCCAAGGGGATTGTATATGTAGCTCTATGCGAATTATGTAACGCATTTTACATAGGAAAAACAGAAAGAAAATTAAAACAGCATATATATGAACATCAGTATAGTATAAATAAGAAAAGTACTACTAACGCACTGGCCAAACATATTATGGAAAATCCAACACATAGATTTCAATTTGCAGTGTTGGAACAAATAGCACAAGATTGGAGAGGTGGCCCGTGGGAACTGAAATTAGAAGAAAAGGAGCTAATGTGGCAGATTAGGACTTTAGCATATGTCCCACCAGGGCTAAATGAATATATATCTTTGAAATGTATTCTAAAGTTGAAAGCACTTGCTAGATAGTATTTATGTATTTTATCCATGTATTTAATTATTATTTTATCCGTGTATTTAATTAATGTTTATTAAGTAATAATAAGTATAAGCCTTTTGGCTTAAACAATAATATATGTTTTTTAAAATTTCTAACAAATGTTTTTAACAAAAGTAAACTTTGTAAGTTTAAATAAGTTTTAAATGAGTTAATTGGATAATTGGTTCACTATTTAAGGCTTGTTTCAAGTGTACTTGGTTGTCTGAAGAAGTCAGAGCATTGTCTCTGACGAAAGTGCTCACATTAAATTTTAAAAGTTATAAACTTGTTCGAACTTGTTTCCTAACTGCAAAGCCATTTTGTTGTGTTTTAACTGTAACAGGGGTTGTCTTAACAGAAATGTTTGTGGGAGGTCACATCTGCTATTGACATGTATGCCATCAGTTACTGACAGACATCCTAAGATCATCATAGTACAGTACCACAGATATTACAATAATGGTCCTGTGGAATACAGCAGAGATATGACCAATAAATGTGGCCAGTCTGACACACTCTGGCCAGTCCAGAGGTATACACAGAACCCCTTAGTGCAAGATGTGCGGACCAAGCCTGACAATGTGGATGTTAACAGCCATGTAAATGGGTATATCACGTAAATACTGGAATACATATGCTCACATAGTTTATGCATTCACACACTCCTGTCTGTCTTGACACATAATAACTGGTGGAGCAGAGGACACAAGCCCACGTACTACCCTGTAGTTAGTGACATAAATCTGTACAGAATCCTACTGCTTTGTCAGAAATCCACAACAGTTATGGTGGCCCAGCAGCAGTACATCTGACAAGTATCTGGACATAACATCACACTGGGTAAGTACACTGAGCTGCTAGGAATGTCACAAAGCACTGTGCAAACTACAGGCAGACTGCCACAACACTGGCCTACATTTCATATGGGGGAATACACATGCACCTTTAAATATAGCAGACTCTACAGGCATGTAACAGGACAGAGTAACAGACACCTGTGTGAAAGTGCATACCCACAACCAATGTGAACACAGCCACAGCCACATATGTTAAGCATGCTTAATATTACAGCATATGGACTGTCTGATCATCACCATCCTCATATGTGCCACTCACACATTAACCCTACATATACTGGGCCAATACATAGTGTATTCCGATCTCTGACTGTGGTATACGACATGTGTGTGTTTGGCCCTACAAACATGTAAGCCGATAGGGTACTGTACACTGGAGCAGCATGCAACATCAGATAGAACAGGACCAAGAACAATGACATCTACCACAGTCTGTACACAGGCCAAGGTACATATTCGCAACACACACTGTCAACAATCACCATAAGTACACAGACCTCACTACTGTACACACTATGACAGAATGTCCAGGTTTTGTCCTCAAATATAACCCCTGCTATACATAACATGTCTAGCAGTCTGATATCTCACTGGCTTGTTATCAGGTATGATGTCAATAAATAATGGTGTACTGAACATATGCACCTCTTACTGCATGACATATGTACAAAGGTTGACAGAGTTGTGGCTGGAGGCACAAACACAGGGCCAATATTGACATGTTGCTGTGATAACCTCATACATTTACTGGTGTAACAGGGTTTGTTGTGACATATGTCCTATGAGGGATATGAAGTCAGTAACTCTCATGGCTGTCACCATGTACTGACTGCAATCCTCAGACTATGCTACTGCAGTTCTAAGGATAGGTAATCTGTGAGTAACACAACACACGTAAGACTCCAAACACTGGCCAGTCTACAGATAGCCCTACAGGTGGGAGTTTCCTCAACCACATAACACTGTCATGACAGGTATTAAATCATGTAGACCAGCCATATCCACACAAACCCTGTTAAAACAACATTACGTCAAATGCAGAAGAGCAAGACTTACATTTTGTAGTCATGTCTGGAACATCCCCCTCTTGTTTGTTGGCCTGTCTCCACAGTGTGTATTGTAAGAGGTATATCCCACTACCCTCTGTGATGCTGTTTTCCAAACACAGATATGAAGTCCTGCTCACAGTGAATGAAAAGGGCCAACACCCACATGATGTTCCTAATTATAGGAGTGTGTTTCCATGCAACTGACTATGGGAATGTTACCACAGCTGTTCCACATGCAATCAGCTAGTGGGGGACTGCAATTTGTTCACAGGCCATCAGCTGATCATGAGCATCACTTACAAAACACAAGCTGCTGCCTAAGCAAAGCAAGTGTACTTCTCCACATCCACCAGAGATGGAGTGAGAGAGACAGACAGACACAAAGTAAGAGAGGGAGGGGGTAGGAGAGTAAAAGTTAAGCGTGTTTGTGTCACACACTTACCAGTACGGGGCTTCAAACACCTGCCTGTTTATGTATTGTTATTACATTTCTATGCAGTTATTGCATGTGCCACAGAGCTTACATGTTAGAGAGCTGTCCAAAGGTATATTTGACAGTGAGTGACAGCAACAGTTATAAAGGAGGGATAATGTAGGTGTAGTACATGTGCCTGTCCACAAGAACAGGTGTCACGGATGACACAGCCACACTATCTCAGGGACTCACATACATTATCACAGTTGGGAGGGTCAGGATTACAATTCCTAACTAACTATTTTGCTACACTACAGTATTACACAGGTATCACATGCACCACAGAGGTTATCAGACTGATATATGGGCAAAGGGTATATCAAGGTGACTGACATCAGAAGGCATGCTTCAATAGGGCAATTGGAGGTGTAGTGAGCGTGAATGGCATCCAAATCAGTAATCTCCACACACACACACACACACACACACACACACACACACACACACACACACACACACACACACACACACACACACACACACACACACACAGGTTTGGCAGTACTACTATGCATGGGTTCATTGCTTCACAGGTGTGTAGTGGTTGACTGTTCCAGAAGTTTGTACAAGGCTAGGCAAATGGTATACCTTGGAATCAGGCCACATGAAAATGGTCTGCAGTGTGGCTCAGCGGTGTAGACTCTGGATTGGCCCACACAAGTGGGTATTGTATTCACCATCCACTCATCTGGGTTACTATTGTGGGTAGCCAGTGCTGTGCAATGCTTGCCCATGTATGTGTTCTATATTCCATAACATGGACAGTGTCTGGGATGTACACACGTCCCACATGCATGTTCTGTGACTTGTGGAAGTGTACCTGGGGTGTCAGAGGCATGTTGTGTGGACAGATTGTTATCATCTGATGTGGCATTCTTGACCTTATGTGGTGAGAACTGGCAATGTAAATCAGGTTGACCCTGCACCTACATTGACAGCATGATACAGGTATTCACTGGTGTTAGTGGCATCTGTCCATACAGGGCATGTGTATAAGGCATGGTATTTCCTTTGTGGGTTACATTTCCTGACTCTACAGTTGTTTCAGGTGTCCAGTGAGGAACATAGCAAAGGACCACTGTATGCAATGATTTGCCTATTGTAGGGATGGGACAGGGTGCCATGTCCTCTGTAGTTCACTGCAATCACACCATGGTTACTATCTGTGGGCAATATGCAGTTGAACTACCAACATAGTGGTTGTTGCCTAGCCAAGTGTGTTTGTGTATGAGACAAGGGTGGAGAATGTTCTCTGGGTAATACAAGGGTTGCCTATATTGTTCCCCAATCCATAATGTCACATGTAGGAGTATGGATTGTCTACATCAGCCTCCCTGCTGTTTGACATCTGTTGTCGTTGTAAGGTGGACATTGTGACATCTAATAGGCCCACCATATAAGAAATTTGCAAAACCTACTCCACAAAGAGTTCTGTTGTTACACACTCACAGCTACCTCCACACAGGATACTGATGACAAACAGACACACACACACACACATACACACACACACACACACACACACACACACACACACACACACACACACACACACACACACACACAAACACACACACACACACACACACACACACACACACACACACACACACACACACACACACACACACACACACACACAGTTGCCATGTCTTGGATTAGATCTCCTACCTAACTAGTACTTCACACTACAGCATTATGCAGTTATAGCATGCACCATGGAGCTTAGTGGGCTATTCTTTCCCCAAAGGTGTATTTCAAAGTGAATAACATCAGCAGACTTGCCAAAGTAGGGCAATGTAAATTATAGTGACTGTGAATGGCCTCAAAAGCATTGATCCCTACACAGACAAACAAGCACACACACACACAGAGTTTCACAGTTGCCATGTTTGGGATTAGAACTTCTACCTAACTAATACATCACACTACAGCATTACACAGTTATATCACATGCCACAGAGCTTACCGGGCTACTCTTTCCCCAAAGGTGTATTTCAAAGTGAATGACATCAGCAGGCCTGCCAAAGTAGGGCAATGGAAAGTGTAGTTCATAGGTTCATAGGTTGGTACTAGGCTATCAGCCCTAGGGCCTATACAAGCCTAGCCATAACAATTCCCTGGCTATTTCTTCTCACATTATTTACTTCTCTGGACCCCTGGCTAGCAGGGTGACTGACGTGATCCCCAGGGTGAATTTCTTATCTCCCATTCAAGTGTCAAGGTTGCTTTTGAAGAGGGCCAAAGAGCACTCTGCTTGCCATGTATGGGAAGTCTATTCCAGAGACTGGGGAGTCTCTGGGTCAGGAACCCATCCATCTAGCATGTTTTGTTCATTGTGATAACAAGATTTGGATCCCTGTAGTGTGTGGCTCTGAGGGATTGGGATTTCTTTAAGTAGCATGTCCGACAGCTCTGGGTTTGACATGGACTTGTATGTTAATCAGAGATTGCCTCTGAGTAGATGATATGCGACATAGTATAGCTGGATGACTTTTAGAGGGTCAGCATAGAGCATCTGCTTTAGGCCTGTGATTCTTTTAGTGTGGTATTTCTGCAGCCTTTCTAGTTGTTGCAAATGTCTTGAGAGGTACCTACCAAATGGGGTATTGTATTCTATACTGGGTCTACTGAGAGATGACTACAGTGGAACAATGACCTCTTTTTTTCTGGAAAAAAAGCCCTTAGTGATGAGGTGTGCCACACAGGCAGATTTCCTGACTGTTGTGGCACTGTGGTTATTGAAGGTGAGACTACTGTTCATCTGTGTCCCTAAGTTTCTTATCACACTTTCAGTGTTTAGTGTACTACCACCTATGTGGTAATTCATGGGTACATGTTTCTTCCCAAAGTGGATAATTGTACATTTCTTGGAATTGAGCTTGAGCATATGGCTCTGGTACCAAGCATCTGTTTCTGTAAGGCACTTTTGTAGAATATCTGCATAATTTGGGGATTCAGTAATGACTCCCAGTTTTGCAGTCATCTGTGACCTTTGTTAGCCAGAGTCCCTTAGTGTTGGCCTGCACTTTAGAGCATTAGATGCCAAATGAGAGCAGTCCCTGGACTGAACCCTGAGGTACTCCAATTTTCACTTGTCTGGAGCTGGAGTTGGAGTCAGCTACTTTTACAGTGTGGGTTCTGTAAGTAAGCCAGTTGGCAACCCATCAAGTGACGTAGGGATTAATGCCCAGCTTAGTACATTTACTGATGATTCCAGACTGGGGGATGGTGTTGAAGGCCTTGGCAAGGTCCAGATAGGCTGTGTAGACCACCTTACCCTCATACACAGCTCTGGAGTCTGATTCAAAAATGTTGATTAAGTTCAGGAGACAAGATCAGCTCTTCACAAACCCAACCTGGGTGGGGTCCAGTGTTTGAAGGTTGCCAAAGTCTTTGTTTATAAGTTCCATGATAATACATTACATGGCCTTGTAGATCAGGTTCATCAGACTGATGGGGTGGTAGTTGCCAGGATCTAAGGTGGATCCCCCCTTGTGGAGTGGGATAACTGTAGCTGTGCGCCACTCGGTGGGCACGAAGCCTGAGGTGAGGCTATGATTAAACATGGCACTTAGGTGAAGTGCCAGTTCATTTTGTAGTCCATGTAGTACACAGCCTGGGACATTGTCTGGTCCCATGGATGCTGTATTCTTAGATTTGGAGAGTGTGGTTTTTACCTGTGTGGTCATTATTACCAGAATCTGGCAATGTGTCGGCATTGAGATGGGCCCTTTAGGGGGTGAGAGGGGGTGCAGTTAGCACTGAATCGATCTGCCAGGTTATTGGCAATATCCTTGGGATCAGTATATTTAATGCCATTCTACTGTATCTCAAAGCAGCTCGGAGCATTGCCATTTAGATTCCTGACATAGCTATAGCACAGCTTGCAGTTGTCTTTGGAATATTTGGCTATATTATTTTCATAACTAGCATTGGAGGATTTTATGAGGGAATCTCTGCTTCTTACTGAAGCTGGTAAGGGAGTTTTTTGCATCCTGGAATTTTCCTCTTTTCTGCAACAGTTTCTTCCTTTTGTTGTAAAGTTTGTTTATGGCAGGGGACCACCAGATTGGCCTCCTTTTCTTGGAGGAGAGTGTCTTGGTTCTATTTGGGATGGCACGATTCATGCATGTGTGGATGTGCTCATACAGTGCCTTAGTGTAGGATTCAGCAGTGGAACTTTCAGTTCCCATCTGCATGGGTGTCATGAAGTTTTTCATTTCTGACCTGTGTAGCATGATATTGGCTTTGGAGATGTTTTTTTACTGTGGTTTCCTTACTAGGGGTGGGGGAGGGATGTGGATATCAAGGAATGTGTCTTTCTGGGGTGCATTGTGTTTGGCACTGCAGTTGTGGGAACTTGGCCCTGTCATCGGCAGTACTGGCCATTGGCCACCAGGACACATCCCAGCATGCCTACATGCTGACCACTCTCACACAATATACAACACACACCAACCTAACACATACAGCCCTGCATATTGTACATGTGCTACAATCTATTTTGCTACTTTGGCCGGCTCAGGTAATCTGTGCTCCACTGTTATTATACCTACACATACATGTTACTACATTTCTACATAGAATTGTGGGGGGGGGGGGGGGGCACACCTGACAACTGTACACATTTTCTATCACTGTACTGGTATTTCAGGTACTCCATTTCATTCTGTATTCTGACCTATCATGCAGACTAGAGGCATATCAGTGTACTACAGTTCTTAGGTTTTATTGACCTACATTTCAGTTTCAGACTTCTTTCCCTTCAAAAGTAACATCTCACTGCCTGTCATGTTGTAGTCTGTCTGTGTAGGTCTGGAGGGGGATGTTTTCCATAGCCATCAGTCAGAGGCCTTAGAACAGCCTTTTTTTGTGTTGTCTTTGCCTGTCCTGCTGGCTGAGACTGTTGTTGGGTATGTGAGCCTCACTGACCTGCATGTGTGTGTCCTATGGACACACATTTGGCCCACCACATTTCATGCAGTGGGTTTTGTCACCTTGTCTAGTACTGGCTACTATGTTGACACCAGTATTTGTTACAGATTTCATGCTGCCGATATAGGTGTCTACTATCTGCTGGCATCCCATTAAGCCACCCGATTCCCTTGCATGCTCACATTCATATCATAGATTCAAGTAGCAGAACATGCTACTCCATTCAGCAATTGATAGGGAGAGTGACTTACCTTGTGGCTGTGCCAGTATTGAGGATGGTGCTGGAGGGCTGACTATGTTGGATGCATATAGTGCACTCCCTATACATGTTAAGCACAGGTAGTGTCATGTTTGGCATCCCTTTTATTGTATGTATGAGTCAGAGAGAGGTGTCGTTCCCTGGCTTCCTACTGTGTCAGTGTATGTGCTATGCATAGCCTCTTTGCCAAGGCCTGGGCATACTGGACATGCCTCCTTCTGCCTACTGGGGAAGGCTTAGGTTGTTCCTCCTCCAAGTCACTCTGTGCCTGTGCAGGCCTTGGCAATGGTGGATGACTGTGTGGCCCTGCCCCATGCTGTTCCTGCTGCAGCTGTTTCCACAGGATCATATTGTGTAGCATGGCACATACGATGACAATTTGGGTACATGTAGCTGGTGAGTACTGCAAGGCTCCACCAGATATGTCCAGGCTCCAGAACCATGACTTGAGCATCCCAAACACATGCTCTATTATGATTCTGGTCTGTGCATATACCTCATTATGGAGTTATTGTTCATGTGTGTGTGTGCATTTCTGATGGGTGTCATCAGCCACAGCTCCAGTGCATGACCAGCATCCCCCAATAGGTGGTCATATGGGATGTCCCCATTGGCAAATCTCTGGTACAGCTGCATCATATGCCAGATGTGGGAGTCGTGATAGTTTCCAGAGCTGCCAGCACACACATTCATTATAATGCCCTGGGCATCGCACATGACCTGGCAGTTGATGGAGAAGAAGCCCTTGCAGTTTATGTAGACTCTACCCTGCTCACTGGGTGGTGCTTTGATGTGTATGTTCATGCAGTCTAAAGTACCCACTACCTCAGGGTATTCTGCTATTTGGTGGAAGAGATGCATATTGCTGGTCAACCCCTCACAGGTGTTGAGGAAATATATATGCTCACTGGCATGTGCTGACATGGCATCCAGGAACTGGTGGAGTATCCTGGATGCTGATGCCTGTGAGATCCCCATGATATCCCCAATTGGCCTTTGGAAGGTACCTGTGACTTGTATTCCTAAGCCTACACATACCTTGCTATTCACTGGGATGGGTTCCCCTCTGTTGGTTCTGTGTGTGAGGCGTGGCCGGCACAGCTCAACAATTTGCTATAGGAGGTCCCTGTCCACCCCATAGTGCTCCACTATCTCCAGCTCATGTAGCCCCTGGTAGGTTACCCTGGGTCTGTACACTCTTCTCCTTACTGTGGGTTGGTTATCAGCATTTTCATCCTCACCACCCTCAGCCTCTTCCACATGGTGATTTATGATAGCAAATGCAGCCCCTATTATTTTGTTGCTGTTGTTAGGTAAAATTTCCCCATTTGTGTACACCAGTGATGTAGAGTTTGTGAGAAAAAAACAGAGGGAAAGGTGTTTTCATAGTTTATAGTAGTGTGCTGGGCTGGGCTGGGCTGCTGCCTGTGTAATTCTGATACATTTTATCTGACAGCTATGCTAGTTCTCCTTGATTACCTTCCTACTGCTATTTTCCCTTCCCATTGCCTTCCTGTTTAAGTCCCGAGGCACACCACACAAACACAGTGCTCAGATGTGCATGGAGCTGCTATTTCCTGGTTTACTTTTTTGTTTGTTTAAAACCTAGTGTGCAGTGCACACACTCATTTAGGCAATGTAAAGTGTGCTTAGCAGCTTCAGACACATCCCCTTCCTTAGCTCTGCTAAGTTAAGGGCAAACCCAAGCCACAGGGCTCCAATAAGCTTACAGTATGCCTGACACACCCCTCTATGATGTCAGCTAGCTCTTAGGCTTAAACCATGGTCTTCCTGCATCTACATGGTTGGGTGCAGGCTAGCCATAAGGAGAAATCTGTGATTCAGTATCATTCCCCTTATTTGCATAGGATTTCCTGCTAATGACTAGTTACAAGTCCCACACAGAGCCTTCCCCTTAGCAACCACTATTCACTGGCCTTGTTGTCTTCTGCCTGCCATTGACTATAATGGCAAAATTGTGATTTTGCAGAGAAACCTTTTTTCAGGGTTTTTCTTTTATTTTCCAGTCACTGCCCTATGCTTAAACAGCTGAAATCGACCAAATAAAAATAAAAGTTATATTTTTTTCCAACTGTTTTCCCTGCCAATGGCCATACATTTGGTCAGTGGCATGCTTTACACATTATATACACCATTTATTTAGAGCTGTCATGGCTCTGTTTTGTAGTTTGCAGAAATGCGGTTACTAACCGAGTACATTTCTGCAGGTTACACTAGTCTTGCAAGGATGGCTGCCAGCTTTCTGGATCACTAATTCACCTCATTTGGGGTCTATATCAGAACACTGAAGTATTTTATTTATTTATTTGCAGTTGGTTTACCAGGATAGTCCATTGGGCCAAAATGAACCTGTTTTCAATGGAGTCCTGGGGAGAAAAGCTCCAAACAATCGATGTTACAGTAGATTAGATAGTTATACAAAAGCAAAAGATTCAAGCAAAAAAATTACAAATAATACAGCAAACATTACAAATAATACAATCTAGTGATGAAACTTTAAAACTTTGAATGTTCTGATATTGAACACTATTCAGCGAATGCTAAGAATAGTGAAGCTACAGAACAGCAAATTCTTTTCTCGGGAAAGAATTCGGTTGGCCATTTCTGTGGCTTCACTATTCTTAGTGCTATGGTGGAAAGTTACAGGTTGGGTTCAGGTAAGTGTGCGATTGTTTGTATGTTAGGGTTAGGGGTGGGTTAAGTGAGTTAGGGTTAGGGCACGGGTTAGGCGTGTGTGCGATAGTGACAAACTTTAGGGTTGGGGCAGTTTAAGTGAGTTAGGGTTAGGGCGCAGGTTGAGTGAGTGTGCGATAGTGACGGACATTAGGGTTTGGGTTAAGGTAAGTGGGTAGATAGTAGTGTATGTTTAGTTTAGTGTAGCGTTAGATGTAGGAATTTAAGCGTATGTGTGTGGTTGCTGTTTGTTTGATGTGCTTCTGTTGTGTGTATGTGTTTTGGGGAAGCAAATTTTTTCCATGGGAAGAAATTCGCTGTTCTGGCTGTTCTGAATGTTCGATATTTTCATGTTTAGATGCTTTGGGGCCGATGAAATAGCATTCACTATTTTTATCTTTCGATAATGTGATATAAACGCCTCATTTGCATGGTTTTCACCTGCAAATGGGATAATTAGCATACAGGAGCTGTGTCCATGCAGGTATAGTGCAGGAGCATTCGTGTACATCCCGGGAGCTTGTTCCAGGATCTCTCAGCGGCCATATTGCCTCCAGCAGCTCCTGCATTATTCCTGCATGTCGTGCAGAGCTTGCTGAATCCTGGGGCTAGTCTTTGTTGCATATTTGGGAGACATACATATATCCCAACATTGTTTCTTTGCAAATTGCTTATCCAGTCTCTCTTCCCAATTCTTTTAACCTCCTCTGATTGATTATTATAGTTCTCATGCACTATTTTATATCCTGTGCTAATTATTCCCTTCTTAACAGCAGCTTCTGTTCTAGAGTCTACTAAAACTCTACCAGTGCTGGTGTTTCACTTAGGATCCCCCTGTTTTTCCTCTTTGACTATACTCTGATATTCCTTAATAGTGAAATAAAAAAATTAAAAGTGTAACAGCCAAATGCTTATAAAATGGCTACTTTTATTTAAATACTGTTGAACACTTTTCATTTGTTTCAAATAACAAACTTCATCAGATCTTGATAGGGAAGGCAATCTCTAGTTTGCAGTCCAAATAAATTCTTGGCCTCTTTCCACTATGTTACATTTCACTCTGTCATTATTTGCTCCCAATGCCCTGGTTCTTTTGCCAGTTTTCTCCAATAAGTTCCAGACCTCTCTTGCCTATTGTCTGTATCCCTAATTGCAGTCATCCCTATTGGCAGAATCTCCTTTCTCCATTCCTGTGTTGGCTTAGTTCTTAGAATTCTTTCTGCTACTTTATGAATATAATATTTGATATGGTTATTATTATTATTCACCTTAAGGATCCAAAATGCAAGTTTCTCATTAGTTCATGAGCTTACCCCCTGCTTTATCATAATCTCTTTCCATTTTGAATTATAGGTTTCTGCTTGTGCTATGTATAGGAACCTTAACTGTGTAGCTCTGAAATACCCATTTAAATCCAGAAATCTGAAACTGCCTTGTTCTATTGGGAGAATCACCTTATCCCACTTGACTCTTGCCATCTTCCCCTCCCTGATAAAACCCTTCAGCTCTTTATTAATTGCTGCCCACAACTTCTCCACTGGTTGATAAAAACATGTCTGACCTATGTACAAAACTAAAGGGACTAAAAACATTTTAACTGCTTGTATCTTGCTATCCATATCCATATAACAAAGCTTCCAGTTTCTCAGTTTTTGTATTATCTTTTGTTTAGTCTCTTCCTATATATCCTTAGATGCCACACCAGAATCATTTTTAATCCATACTCCTAAGTAGTTCATTTTATCATGTCCCCATAAATATGGATACATCACATATCTTAACTATTTAGTTAAGTAGCATTTATAGTCCTGCAAGCATACTATGTTTTTTCCTTTAATTTTTTAAAATTTGTTTTTGTTTAAAATATCTTTTAAAAACAGTACATGAAAAAGGAATATACAACATATATACAGTCTTAAAACTAAATAACTTCATAACATTGTGAAACTATATACATCGGTGTCTACATAGAATATGACATAGTTGAACATTGTGTGAAGAATAAATTATAATATCATGTATTTTTGTCCATTTTCTCAGGTATTTTTGTTACTGTCATCCAAGTGTTATAGTATGTTGTAGGTCTGTTCATTCTATTCTTCAAAGCAGAGATTTCAATTCGTCCAACTGTTAAAGCCAGATTTTTAAATTTGTTTAAGGTAGGAGAAGTCACACTTTTCCAGTAATGATCTATTGTGCTATAGCTAATAATGTCCAAAGGATTGATAAACTTTTTTGGAACACACTTGGGTATAGGAGAGTTAAATAGGATCATTGACTTAGTTAATTGGAAGTTGTTATTAAAAATAGTCTGAAAAAGATAATGTTATTCCAGTACACACTGAGGCATTTACATTAATAAAAAAATTGTTTCCAATCAGCTTTTAATTTTATCTCACATCTCCAACACAGTTCCTCATTGGCAAATACTAAAGCTAATTTGTGAGGTATAAAAATCTTCTATGTAAGAATCTCCAAGTAAATAATTGCCAATGAATTGATACAGTTGAAGGTTTTGAGGATTTAAGAATAATTTTTTATCATCTTCAGATGGAGGATGATTTATTAGTGTATACTTCCAGTACGTTTTGGTATGGTGTATGTTTGTTTTTTTAACAATTTTGTAATTGTTAGATAAATAACCATTACCTTGATATGGTTGATTTGTAATAAGTATAAAGTATTTAATAAACTTAGGAGTGTCTTGTCTAACAGAAGTTTGCATTAATTCTGTTTTATTTATAAGATATTGCCTCATGCTTTGAAGAAGTAACCATAAATCTTTATCTGTGTTGCATTCATTGATTATTTGGCCATTAGATAAAACTTTTCTTAACTCTATTAATTGATACCAAAAGAATAAACTTCCCTTTTTAAGTACATTCATTTTATGTGTTTAGAATATTTCAAGATTATTAGATGTAAAGGCTATTGGAAAGATTAGGAAAAAACATAAGTTGATGTTTGGATTTTTATTTACAAATTGTTTAAAGGTAGATATATAAAGTTTATATATTGTGATGGTAATTTAATATTTTTATTTTCAAGGATGTAGTCTTTAAGCATCCAACAAAGGGAGTTTGATAAATTTGACAAATGATCTTGAATATGAGTGTGTGTATATTCTAACCAGATCTGTTCAATAATGTTTTTTCCATATGGGAAAGTAAGATGTGTTTAACCATGATATTATATTTTTAACAACAGAAGATATAACATATGTTTCAATGTCTGTTAAGTTAATTCCTCCATCATCCCAATCCAGTAAATGTTTATTCAAGGCAATTCTGGATTTATATGGAAATCATAGAAACTTTAATATCAATTTATTAAATCTTTGAGTAATATGTTTGGGAGGAGGGAGTGAAAAAACTTGTATGAGGTATAGCACCTTGGGAAAAACTATTGATTTAATCAGGAATAATCTGTCTCCCATTGTAAATAAGTATTTATTCCAGTTGGACATCATTAGCTCAATTTTATCTAATATGATATTGCAATTAAGTATGTGACCCATTTAAATCATCCAATAGGTAAATACCTAGGTAAGGAAGTTTGCCATCTGTTCCTATATATTTAGAGAATTTTTTACTTATGTGTTTTTTCTTAGAATTGGAGAGTATGATTTTTGTTTTGTTTCATTAAACTGTAGCACTGAAATATTTTGATAAATAATCATAGAGTTAAATAATGCTTGTAAGGAATGATTAGCATCAGACAAAGTCAGATGTATATCGTCAGCAAAGAGCTGGAGTTTTAAGTTTAATACTTTATTAATTTGTATGCCTTTAATTTTAAAAGCTGTAGGGAATTTATATTAATTTAAAACTAAAAACAAGATAGTTCAAATCAACAGAATCGAAGGCACTATTGATATCTAAGGAGATTATGGTTAAATCTAAGCCTCTAAGTTTGTTATGATCAATGTGTCAAGATTCTTTTAACATTATCATATGTATTTCTTCCTTTTATAAAGCTTGTCTGATCTTTGTGTATTAATGAGGGGAGAAAATGTTTGATCCTGTCTGCAAAAATTGCCATAAACATTTTATAGTGTATATTTAGTAGGGTTATGGACCTATATGAAGAGCAAAGTTTTCATCTTTACCTGTTTTTTTATTGGAGATATTAATGAATTTTTCCAAGAGGTATGTTTATATCTTGTTTGACTGTAGTGTATACTTTTAAAAGTTAATGTAAGGTTTGGTTTGGTAACAATTTGTACATCTCTTGTAATATGTTGTCTGGACCAGGGGCTTTGTTTGTCTTGAGTTTTTTAATTTGTAAATTTAATTCAATCATGGTGATTGATTTATTAACAATATTCATTTGTTCTTGTGTTAACCTGGTAAGAATATTTTTGCTGAGGTATAGTTTAATGTCCTTAAAAGATAGATCTTGAATATTCTAATAATTATGTGTATTGTAATGAAGTCTAAAAGCCTCTAAAATGTTGTTTAAATCAGTAACTTTCTTCTTTGTATGGGGAATATATATTTTATTTGTTTAGATTTAATAATCTTTTTGTTCTGTTTGTGAATTGTCTCTGGTAAGCAGGGTTTATAGTATAAGAATTTAATTTAATTTTCTCTAGGTTAATCATAATTGTATGATGTAGTGTTTCAGAGTATTTATTATTAGTTTGAACAAGTTCTGGTACTATATCTGTATTACCTTTTTGTATTTCTAATTCAAGCTTGTGTGCTTTATTTTGAAGTTCTACCATATCTTTATTCCATGTTTTCTTTTTATTAATATACTAGAATAAAACTTTGCCTGCTGTTTTCTTCCTAATCTCCACTGCCTTACTCTAACCATATTTCTCACCTTCTATCTGTCTTTCAAAAGAACTTATTACTGTATACCTACACCATGTTCATGTAAATACCATTGCACATGGAGTTTATTGCTGCTACTTGTATGTATTTCTGCATACAGAATATATTGTTTCAGTACTATCATTCTGCTACTAGAACACAACTGTATAAATAGAGGAGTTTATTTTGGATGTATATATATTATTGTGAGTCTATCTCTTTTTGTAATTTTTGTAATTTTTTTTACTTGTGTATGGAACTTTTCTCCTCAAGCCTCCACTGAAAATAGACCCCTGGCTAAGTTGGACTAAACCGGTTAACAAATGACAATAAATAAATAAAAATAAATACGTATATGCTTTTAAGGAGTCCCAAATATATATTTCTGATATGTCCTCTGTATTATTCACTTCAAGGAAAGTTTTTATTTCCTTTTTGTAAAATGCTTTATACTCTGTTAATTTTGTTATATATGAAGGTTTTCTAGTGATAGGGATTGAATGAACAGGTACAAGGTCTAGCTCAAAAACTAATGAATTGTGATCAGATAGAGGGCAATTTATGATTTTAACTCCTTCTATTTTTATTGTCAAATCATTCAGCACATATATCATATCAATTCTAGAATGAGAAGTATGCCTATGTGAATAGAAAGAAAAAATAGTGAATTTGAGTCCACAAATTTGTTGATATCCTTTATGCATGCTGTATCTGTAAATTTTAAAAGTGCTTTTGATGTGGGAGATTTTCTTCTTTTAGCTTTTGAATCTGTATCTTTATCATCTGTTATACAATTGAAATCTCCCACTAATATCAGACTGCACTTTACTAAATGTATTATATCTTCAAAGTGATGATTAACTGTCTTAACTGCAACTCCCGGAATCCAATGCAGATTAACTAATGTGTAGATTTTCCTATTAATTTAGATGGATACTAGAAAAAACATACCAGATGAATCATGATATATTGTACTTTGTATATTTTGTATGTAATGTATACTGCCTTTGTTATTCTAGCTAGAAATGTATGATAATATTGTATGTTTGTTGTTTTAAGTTATCTATGTATGTAGAAAATGTGATTGTATTTACATTTTTTTGTATGTGGAGCTTTTCTACCCAGGCCTCCACTGAAAATGGGCACTTTTTGGCCCAGTGGACCATCCTCGTAAACAAATGCAAATAAATAAATAAATTATTATTTTTGGTGAAATTGTTGTGTTTTGGAGTAAAATAGCTACTCCTCTCCTTTTCTGTTTAAATTAGAAACTCACTAAAACTATGTAATTATTGATGTTTCAACTGTTTATATCCTTGTCCAAGAGGTATGCTTCTTGTAGAAATACTAAGTGAGGTTTATGTAGATTTATGTATTTAAATAAACTTCTCATTTTAATGCTATTATTCAGACCATTAACATTAATAGATAAACACTTCATATTTTTAGTCTATGTTTGAAAGTATATATGCATAATTTTGACAACTGAGTATGAATTAGGTAACCGGTTCAAATATTTTCTTATGCACAATTTCTGTACATTTCTGCTAGACACCAAACTACTAATAACAAAAAACTTACAAACTTGAAAATTCTAGTATAAAAAAATGATTCAGTACTATGAGGTGATAAACTTCTTGCCCTACCCAATCAAACCATCTAACTCTGCTTAATATATGTAAATCAAATGCTCTTTACGTCATAAATTATATAAATTCTTACACATTTTGATATAATTTCATATACTCAGAGTATATTAAAAGTGGATTATTTGATTCTGAATGAATTACTCATTCAAATAACCATTTGAGTTAGAAAATACCTTGTAGATATCTTTAAGATTTTAGTATCTTAAAATGCATTAGCACAGGAATATATTCAAACTTTGCAAGTGACTTGTGTAATTAAATTTAAATCTCAACTTAGAATACTATAATACAGACTTGTATTTTTGTGTTTTGTCATTGCAGTTAAATCATTGTTAGTACATAAAAAGTAGTCATTTATATTAGTTGATATAGATCTATATTTAGATCTCTGAACTCAATCCAGCTCCTGTACTACCTTAGTATGAATGTATAATTGTAAAAGTTTTATTCTATATCGTGGTGGATTCCCTGGTCTTCGTCTAGTATTTCTTGTGCCTACTCCGTTGGAATCCTTTGGATGGCAACTAGCCTGTTTTTGCTGATATGAATGTATAACTGTTACAGGAATATAAATAAATCAATTTTAGTGTTAGATTTTAGATTATAAGTTTAAATTCAATATAATCATGAAAATGTTAATGGTGAAAGGTACGTTAACACAAGTGCCTTAATCAAGCTGACAATCCAGTAGCAAGTCAGGTTCATTGAACCAACATCTAAGCAGGGCAAACAAAACAGTGCCTTATGCTTCTAGTCAAGGTATAGTAGTATATTACAACTATCTGCTTGGTTCCTTTAGCTACGATGTTGCTTGTGCTGTCTCCATGTATGAACTGTTTTTTGTTGTTTATAGTTTATATATTTTTTCCTTGTTAAATACACATATGTATGCTATATACTATACAATGTGTCTAAGAATCCTGTCTAATTCTTAGTTATGCTTATGAACATTCCTTTACACAGTAGCAGTGCAGAATACACTAAATGAGTGCTACAAAAAAGTAAAGTCAACTAAAAAAAAATATTAACTTATAATCAGTGGTAGACAGATTTAGCCTGTTGACACTACTTGTTTTTCTTTCTCATAAGTGCACCTCAAATTACATTTCCACAAAATCATGAAAAATAAATAGGATGAGATAATGAATGACTGCTGTCATTTCCAAGAATAATGGAATTGAGCATTTCTAAATTACAAGTATATTTCTTCTGTATTAATGAAAAGGATGGATATTGAATTCTGCATAAATGTAATGCTACACATCAAGTCATATTGCATACTTCTGATGAAGATGGCATACCACCAGAATAAAATAAGATTTAAAGAGATTTGACCCCTTTCCTTCTTCAGGTTAGCTATCCTAGAAAATTCTGCCTTATTATTTATCATCAAGCTTTTGTCTTATTATCTATCATCAAGGTTACATTTTACATTTAGCTGTCATTTCTCTTTTATGTAGTTATGTTGTAGGCTTTAATTATATATCGAAATATTTACGGGTTCTGTACTGGTAAGTCTGTGTCCAAGTATATAACTTTAACAATTGTCTTTTAAATCATATCATGCTTCAGTAGCTATTTTATGCTCCATTATCATATAACACATATGCTCAGTTGCACAGTTCCACCTTAAAAGTAAGTTTTCTTCTCTTCCTTTTCTTCCCTCTTTTCCTTTCTCCCTAAGAAGTTTCCATATCTATACATATTTCTGAGCTGCTATTGCCACACTGATTCTATATTAGAACATTGAAGTTTCAGAACTTCAAATGTTCTAATATCGATCCCTATTTAGTGAATGCTGAAAATACCGAAGCTACAGAAAACCAAATTTTTTCCTAGGGAAAGAATTTGGTTGTCCGTTCCTGTCGCTTCGCTATTTTCAGCACTGTGGTGGAAAGTTACAGGTCGGGTTTAGGTAAGTGTGCGATTTGGACATGAGGGTTAGGGCGGGTTAGGTGAGTTAGGGTTAGGGCACGGGTCAGGTAAGTGTGCGATTGTGTGGACGTGAGGGTTAGGGTGGGGTAGGTGAGTTAGGATTAGGGCATGGGTGAGGTGAGTGTGCGATAGTGACGGACCTTAGGGTTAGGGTTTGGGTTAAGGTAAGTGGATAGATAGTGGTGTATGTACAGTTAGTGTAGGGTTAGATGTAAGATTTTAGGTGTATGCATGTGGATTGCTGTTTGTCTGGTGTGCTTGTGTTGCGTGTATGTGTTTCGGAACAGCAAATTTTTTCCCTATGAAAAAATTCACTGTTCTGCATGTTCGAAGTTTTCAGCATTCACTGAATAGGAGTCGATATTAGAACATTCGAAATTCTGAAACTTCAATTTTTAATATAGACCCTGCCACACTATATTTATTATATATTTCTAATATTCTATAAAGTAGTTTATGGTGTGTGCAGTAATGACTCATCCTGTTTTCCATGGTTATTTATTTATTTTTTTAATGGACATTTTCTATTTTCACTGCTTCACTTTCTGTGAAACCACATATGAATGCACCATTACAATAACTACTATGCTTATTCACATAATACCATGATAGTTCTCAAACCTCTGGCATTTAAAACACCATGCTCATCATTAAGGCTCTTAGCTTCTTGTTTGCTTTTAGCATTTGTAACCATCCATTTACCTTGTTCCCATGATCTAAGGTGAACCACATTCCTTCCTATTCTATGGAAGAAATCACTGAGTTTTAACCCTTTGCCTCTTGAGTATGCACATTATTTTGAAACCACTTGACTTCCTTGCTTATTTTAGCATTTCTTATATCTCTTTTCCTTGTACAAATTTCCTGAATCTTAGTCCCATTCATCACATCTCATTCTGTATCCTTTGAAATAAATTATGAGATGTCCTTTCTTAGTTTCTATTTTTATATCATTAATGTTTCCCTTCATTTCTCCTCAAAAGCATCATTTTAAGTACTGAAATGGCAAAGTTCTTTCTTCCCCTTCCTGGCACAGAAAGATGATAGGAGGTAAGGATGTGAGCTGTAGATTGTGCCTGCACCCTTACAGAGGATTAAGAGATATCATATCATTTTAACAGTTCCCAGCAGATAGATGGGCTGCATACTTTGACTATGCCGCATGTAACAGAGGCGTGCATCTCTAATGATTGGTTGGTATGCATGTAGTCTTAGGCTCCTTGTGATGTTGTTCATCTAGTAACAATTCAGCTCACAACTCAAACTATGATAGACTTAACCAGCCCTCCTCAGATAGCTAATTCAGCAGGTGTGCCATTCACCAACCCTGGGTCATAAAGGGCATAGTTATGTCACTAGCAAACTAAGTTAAGTAGTGAGATTCCCCTTTCTTAAGTTATATCTTGTAACTGAAATTCTTACTCTGTCTTAATTTCCATCTATCTAAATATGACTTCCAGCAATGACCTATTACTGCTCTTCTGATATCATTAACTTTATAGAGATATTCAGAGATGTGCTGTTCTTCTGAGCTTACTAATCTGCTTGCTAATATTCATTTTATTTATTTTATTTTATTTTATTTATTTTACATTTGTTGACCGGGATAGTCCGACTGGATACATGTCCATTTTCAGTGGAGGCCCAGGGAGAAAAGTTCCAACATTAAAAACATTACATTGAAATTAAGCATGAACATTAAACACAATATTTTTGTCAGACATAGCTGAATCTTATATGGTTACAGACAATCAGATAGAAGCAGCTAGGTATTCCTTACAATACTGTTTCATATGCCAAAGTATGGGAGGAGTTAGTCTGGATTCTGGTTCATTATTATTTCTGTGAAAGCACTTGACATCTCCAAGTTTCTGATGTTTAAATGCACATTTATATAGGAATGTACACAGCAATCTATGTCTTGTACAGGTTAGGTCTATCACTTTTTACTGAAAACTGAACCTATTTGTTGATTTACCAATTAATATGTGGTTATGGGAACAGTAACACTACTAACCTAATTACACAGTGAAGTTTTTAGAGTAAGCATTGATAACAATCTTTCTGAACTGCCCCAGCTCTGTGAACTGCTGCCTGCCTTGAAATTTGAGGATAAATGTGCACTGATGGTAGGAAGTATGCTAGATATTTCATCTATGCCATTCACTTCACTTCATGTGTGTTCTTGCGTGTGTGTGGGTGTGTCATATGTATCTTAATAATACTACCGCACTAGGTGGCTGAGTGTCTCTTAGGTTCATAGGTTCATAGGTTAGTACTAAGCTAACTGCCCTTGCGAGCCATTGGAAGCCTAGCCAATTATCCCTTGTGAGACTCAAACCCTGCACCTTGTGTTTATAAGGCAAATACCTTAACCATTAGGCCACCCTCCCAACCCCCCCAAGAGAAACCAGAAGCAGAAGACAGACAAAATCTTGTGCTCTACTAATTTCGCATCCATATATCTAAATAGAGAGGTTACCGACTGTACAGCATTTAAGAATTATACAAAGAATTAGATAACTATAGAAAATTATTGAAGAACGTCTAATACCACTTTAAGGAAATTAACACATATTGTACTTATTTGACTGCCTGCACTTTTAAAAAGTCATTTATTGTTTAAATAATTTGTTTAACTGTTGTAGGCTACACACTAAAGTGCGATAGCCTTTTCTGATTGTTTGTAGCCGTTTAAAACTGTTTTAAGTGTATTTTTTACTGTTTTTGCCTTATCTTTTCAAAAAAATAAAAAACAAATAAATTCCTTGTTTCCTGCCTTTCTAAGCTAGTATAGTCCAGTTTTCAGGTTATTGCTGAATCCAGGGCTGTGTTACAAGTTTCTGAGTTGCCCATACCTTACTTGGATAGAAGGAAGTTTCTCTGTTCACCTGTGAGGGAGGGAAGCTTTGAGCAGCTTATCTGTCCCTGGAGGAGTGGTTCCAGCCCAGAAGTTAGTAGTTTATTGGCCATTTTGGGCTAATTTCTATCTCTTTCATGTCCCTGCTCTAAAAAGCTTTTGCACGTTTTTGCGCACCGGGCAGCGCCGGTTAGCTACGGTTAAATTATTCTCATCTCGACTAAGTCTCCTCTTCAGTTTTTCCCTTGAAACTAGTCTAACTCTCAACCTAAGCACTCAAAAAACATCCTACAGCTCAGCACTTGCTCATACCTAATAGCAAACACTAATATATCCTGACACTTGATTGCCCAGCAGGGCAAGGCTCTTTATTCACCCCTCACGAACCAAGCGATTAAGCAGCTCACCCTACTATTCAGGCATGACCAAAGGGCAATTTTAGGTGTACTTTCCAGTCCAGCTGAGGCAATGTTACAACTGCCTTATGTACACAGACAATCCCCTCCTCCTACCACCAAACACTAACATATGCGAGAGATGCAATTATACAGCCAAACTGGAAGCTAAGCTGTCTCCACCCAAGATTGCAACAGACAGTCAAGAGGAGAAGGTTAACACTTGCATTACACCTCCAACCACACATAGACCTACTAAACCAGCACTGGCAAAAAAATACACATAAATACACAAAATCATACTTGGAGGCTCTAAATAAAGACCTGCAAAAGCATCAGAGTCCTCCAAAGCAGACACCCAAACAACCTGCACCTCCCGTCACAAACCAGACAACACATAAAACACAAAATCAGTGTGCTGTACAATCACAGCCCTTTAGGCAAAATAACACACCTAACACATTAGTAATAGGTGACTGTATAGTCAGGCACACTGACATCCCACTCACTAGGCTGGACAAGCAGAAGGTTACTGTTAGCTGCCTGTCAGTAGCCAGAATCCGCCACATAACACAAGCACTCAGGTCACTCCAGAACAAGTACAAATATGACTCTGTCATTGTTCATGTTGGTGTGAATGACCTGAGATGTACCTTGCTGGGCTACATGAAAAGAGACATGGAAGAGCTCTCTGATCATGTAGCCCAGGCTGGTATGACCCTGACCCTGAGTAGCATCCTGCCCTCACCAAGAATGATACCTCAGTATGAAGAAAAAATAATCATTTTCAACAATTGTCTAACCTTCTGGTGTCATTTAAAGGGGATCCAGTGTCTGTCATCCTGGGACAACATGCTTGACAAGCCATGTTGCTTTGTAAGAGACGGCTTGCATCTGTCACCCCTAGGCTTTCGAATAATGGCTAAGGCTCTTGCTGCCCCCATAGTGCCTTTTTTAGGCAAGGCTCAAAAGTCAAACCCACCTCCATAAACAGCACAATTAGCAAAAAACTGAGGGTTATGGTACTCAACGCCAGGAGTTTAAATCTCAAAATGCACACACTCAAAGCACTCCTCAGTATGGAGAATGTCGACATCCGTGCATTAACTTAAACCTGGTTCAAGGCTCCAGAGAGCACCCCAGCACTACCGAGCTAAAACTCATACCACACGTTTTGGCCACAGAACATGGACTGAAACACAAAAGCAGGGGGTGTATCCATATTCATCAAGGATACCTACACTTCCAGGTTAGTGGCGCAGCATGATACCTCTGAGATCATCCATGTGCAACTAACATCGGGCAAATCTGTAATGCCAGTTGTGGCCTGCTACAGATCACCCTCCATGATCCAGGACCACCACTCCACCTTTTTGGAGACACTGGAAAACATGAAGGTCCTACCAAACACCCTGATGTTGGGCGATTTCATTACCCTACCATTAACTTGGAAAACTACTTGAGTACAAACTCCCAGACCCAGCACTTCCTGGAATTCATCAACTCAAATGCCCTGGATCAGCTGGTAAACTCCCCTACCAGAGGTAAAAACATATTGGACCTGGTCATCACCAACATGGGCGACAGGTGTTCCACACCGGAGGTCAACCCATCACTGGTTAGATCAAACCATAAACTAATCACTCTGAATGTCCACACCCCACCACCACCCCCAACTAAGGAAACCACAGTAAAAAACTTTTCTAAAGCAAACTTCACCTTATTTAAGACAGAGGCAGTAAGTTTCACAGCTCCCACGCTAAAGGATAACACTGCCCAAGATGCAAAAACCTTTACAAGTGCACTCTATGAGCACCTACAAGGATGCATGGATCATGCCATCCCTAGCAAAGCCAAGACTCACTTCTCTAAGAGAAGGAAACCAGTCTGGTGGACCCCTGCCATAAACAGGCTATACAATAGAAGGAGGAAACTAGTTCAGAAAAAAAGCAAATACGAAGAAGGAAAGACATCCCTGATCAGTATCAGTAAGAAACTAAGGTCCCTCATAAAATCACCCAAGGCTAACTTTGAAAGAAAAATAGCCAAGGATTCAAAAAATAACCGCAAAGCCTTCTTTAGCTATGTTAAGAATCTAAGTGGCAACACGCAGATATGCACTGAACTAGTACAAAATAGCACAAAATATACTGAACCTACTGATATTGCCAACATCCTGGCGGATAGATTCAGTGCAAACTTCACCCCCCTCTCACCCCCAAAAGGGCCCACAACAATACCAGAAAAGTGTAGTGTCCTAGAAATCACAGACGCACAGGTGAAAACAGCCCTTTCAAAAGCCAAAAACACAGCATTAATGGGGCCAAATGGTGTCCCAGGCTGTGTCTTGCATGAACTACAGAATGAACTAACCCCCCACCTAAACACACTGTTCAACCTCAGCCTCTCCATAGGCTACATGCCCAAAGAATGGCCCACAGCAATGGTTATTCCACTCCACAAAGGAGGGGCCACAACTGACCCTGGTAACTTTTGCCCCATAAGCCTGACTAGCCTGGTCTGCAAGGCTATGGAGCGCATCATCATGGAACTCATTAACAAAGACATTGGGAACCTCCAAACTCTTGACCCGACCCAGTTCGGCTTTGTTAAGGGCAGATCATGCCTACTAAACCTGGTTTACTTTAGTCACCAAGGCCATAGACGAGGGAAAGGTGGTTCACACAGCCTACCTTTGACCTCGCCAAGGCTTTCAACACCATTCCTCACTGGGTATTACAGAAAAACTCACCAGCCTGAACATAAACCCATATGTCACAAGATGGGTTGTCAACTGGCTTATAGACAGAACTCACACAGTAAGAATAGCAGGCTCCAGGTCCGACTCTAAACCAGTCACAGGTGGTGTCCTACAAGGCTCGGTCCTGGGACCCTTACTGTTCGGCATATACTTCTCAGAAGTACAGCAAACACAGGAGGACTATGGCTAACCAAGTTCGCAGATGACTGGAAACTGGGAGCCATAATTGACTCTCCGGCTGGCATGGACATCCTCCAAAAGGGCCTTAATGAGACAGACACCTGGTGTCAAAGTCAGGGCCTCAAGCTAAATACCAAAAAATGCATAGTCATCCAATTTGGGAAAAACAAAACACCCACAAATTACCACATAGGTGGCAGCCCCCTTAACACAGAAGAGGTAATAAGAGATTTAGGGACCCAGGTAGATAGTAATCTCTCCTTTGACAATCATATTGCCAAAGTAGTTAGAAAATCCTTCTATGTGGCCCATCTAATTACTAAAGGGTTCGCATCTAGAAATAAAGAGGTTATAGTGCCCCTCTACTCATCACTCATCAGACCCATCATAGAGTACAATGCCCCATTTGGGATGTACCTCACAAGACACTACCAACAGCTGGAAAGACCACAAAAGTACCTCACCCAAAAGGATTACTGACCTCAAACATATATCCTATGCAGCCTGACTGAAAAAACTCTGGCTGTACTCAGTGGCATATCGCTTACTCAGAGGTGATTTCTGCCTGACTTACAAAGCCATGTCTAACTCAGAATTGATGGACATGCTCCACCTAAAGAAATCTAAGTCACTGCAAGCCATGCACTCTAGTGAGCTAAACATTGCCACAACAATAAATAGAACATGCTGGAGGGATAGATTCCTGTCACAGAGACTCTCCATGCTTTGGAACAAAATTCCAAACTACATTAGGCAGAGCCTGTCACTAACACTCTTCAAGAGAAACCTTGATGAGTGGATGGGTAACAGAAAATACACCCCTGGGATCACTTCATTGGCTCTGTTTGACAGAGGATCAGTTAATTAATCAATGGAGCGGCGAAAGCCGACACACTCTGGCTAGGATTATAAATGCCCTTGGGCAGATAACCTAGTACTGATCTATGAACCTATGAAGCTATTAAGAAATATATGACATGGTTATTTATTTATTTTTTGTTATTCCCCCTCAATCTCATTGCATTTCCATTAGGCTCAGTTGGAGCTATTATTTTTACAGTGTGCCCTTTCAACTGGCAGCTGACATCAGTTATTATGTGGCTGCTATATCAGAGGAGTGTTTCCTCCTAGTGCCTGACCATTAAGGATGAAGTTTTACATGCGAGCAGGCTTGTAAATTTGGCGGGAAGAGAAGTGAAGATTTTAGTCTTCAAAAAAGAAGGTTAGGCTCGAGCCAATGAGCTGCAGTAGACTTGCACACTTAGAAAATTAATTAGAACCTCATTGTGACTGTTTTCTCTAAAATACAGGATGTATATCACATCCATTCAAATGCTCCAAATATAGGCACTTAAAAAAAATGTAGATATGCATATCCTGACAATGAATATAAAGCATTTCTAGTGACCTCGTCAATAAGGCAACAATGAACTCCTTGGGGCACAAATAAAGCACCTTAAACAATAGTGTCTGACCTCACACACACACATAAAGGTGCTCTGTCAGCTCCCAACTCCATTCCCATACACAAGACACTAGTAAAACAATAGTAAATAGCCCCAAAGAGGTTGGATGATCCGATCTATGCATGGATCTGCAAACCAAATTAAAAAAAATGTAACCCAGACATTTTTAAGTTCTAAACACCTCTAAGATAGTAAAACATATGAAACAAAATCATTCAATTTTAGCAATGTACTGAGAACATAAACTCATTAACTTTATTAATGAATAGTAAATTATTTTAAGAATAAATAATTTGCTTTAATTGCTCATGGAAATTAATTACTGGATTTATGGATCATTTGCTGTTATGTAATGATGAGAAAACAATATTTACTGGACTTTTAGTATTACGTATTGGTATGCTTCAGCAAATTGAAAGCCGAGTAAAGTGTTTTAACCTTCAATAAGCAGCTATATTATACACTTACTACTGACATTTAAGATATATAAGCAAAAAGGGAGTTCATAAAACATTAAACAAAGTAAATGCTGATTTAGTTTGCTATTTTTGTTTTCTAAATGATTGATTGATAAATTAATGATTTATAGATTCCAATTATAGTTATTTATAATAGAATAATCCAGTTGAATAGTTAAAAAAAGAAATTAAATAGCTGTAAAAGTGCCTGTATTTATAGTTGACTTCTAGAAGGGAAATTTTATATTAGAACTATGTCTTGATAGGAATAATATCATGCAATGAATTAACTTTTATTTGTCCTTCAGTTTCTTTTTCTTCTGTTCTACAGTCTTCCAAGCATTTTTATCTGCTATTCTCTTGGTATTGCTAGTAGACCAATCCATTGCTTCCACTTGATTAAATATATTGCTATTGAATAAGTACTTTTTTTGCCAATTTTACTGTATGAAATATTTTTGTGCCTTCAGGAAAAAAAAAAGATTTTTTTAGTCTAGCTGGGGATAATAGATGTGATCATAACTGTTTCTTTTTTAATGCTTTTATTAAAGGAAGAAATTATTTTCTTTTTGAAACCACAGTTGAAGAGTAGTTGTCAAATCTAATTAATGTATCCTGAAATTTAATGGAAGAGTTAGTCCAAGTAGTTTTTAAAATGAGTTCTTTATCCTGACTAGAAAAAAAGTCTCACAGTTATAGATTTTGGCTTGTTTTTTGCTGTACTTATTTATTTATTTATTTAAATGTGTTGACTGAGAGTGTCCGACTGGACGTAGGTCCATTTTCAGTGGAGGCCCGGGGAGAAAAGCTCCACAGTTAAAATAAACAGACAGTATTTACATTGAATTACATAGTGATTAACAATTTACATAGCAATTACTTACAACATATTTACAGATGAAGAACATAGTACATCAGTAGACAACTAGAATCTTTATCTGTGAAGTGCATACCAGACATTAACAAATGTTACAAGAAGAAGTTCGTGCTGTATAATAAGTACTGGCTTATGAACATCTGAGCTTGCTATAATCAAGGTAGTTAGTGGAGTGGAAAGCAAGGTAGTGGTTGGATGGGGTGGATGACATTAGAGTGGGAGTTGCAAGGGCATAGCCAGCATGTTTTAGTTGCGCTTTTAGTAAACTTTTGAAGTGGATGCTGTACTTATGGATCTGTGTGCATGTTCAATGCCATAGGAGACTGATTCATGTAAATTCAGTGTAGAAGGTATCCAGGCTATGAGGAAATTAATCAAATTGTCTCCTTCAGTTTTCTCAAGAAGTCCATATATCTGAATGATGTTCCTCCTTGATCTGTTTGCTAAGTCGTATAATTTATCCAGTAAGTAAGCATTTTGTTTTAATAAATATTCTGTCTGGTGTTCCTCTTCAGAAAGTCTAGTCTTCATGTAATTTAATGATTGTTCCATAGTAGAGATTTAGCTCTTTTGTTGCATAACAATTTCCTGAAGTTGTTCTAGTTGTTGAGAACATTTGTCTTTAATCAAATCTAACTTGCTATCCATTTTGTCAATTTTCAGTGACAAATCTTAAATGTTTGATAATAGAGAGTGCAGTTCTTTTTTGAGAGAACAATCCTGTGAATAGCTTTTTGTGTGACTCATTCTGAACAACTGAGAAAATTGTTCTTGTGTAGTTGAATTTGACAGGAAGTTTTAAATGTCAGTTGTTAAAAATTCTTCAATAGATGTCCCAAGGTTGCTTAATAGTATTGATGATGAAATAATCCTTGAAATATTGTTTAAGTTGTAAAATTCCTGACAGAAAAAACTTCTAGGTAAGAGAGCTAAAAGACTGTGCTGCTACCAAGTCACCATCTTGGCAATGCCCCACTAAGCATACTATGTTTTAAAGAATCACGTATAACTTCTGTTTCTGCTGTGAATTATATAGAAGAAGAATTGTTAATTTTCCTGTAAACTTATACATGGAGCTTTTCTGCCCAGGCCTCCACTGAAAATGGGGTCATATCCAGTCAGACTTTCTCAGACATTCACACTAAATAAAAAAATAAATCTTATTAACCAGCATACTTCCTTTATCAAGCCACAGGTATTGTTTCACTGTTTTCTCTCCACAATGTTTCACAGGAAGCATGCATACTACCTAGTCTCATCTTTCCTCTGCAGTTCATCACCATGGTCACTGTTTGTTGTTATTTATATATATATATATATATATATATATATATATATATATATATATATATATATATATATATATATATATATATATAGCTTAGCACCATGCTCATTGTCCATTGTATTATGTGTACAGTTCAGAATTGTGCTAACTGTTCACTGTGTTATTTCTTCATTCCAGAGCTGTGCTAACTGTTCACTGTGTTATGTCTTCATTCCAGAAGTGTGCTAAGTATTCATTGCATTATAGCTACATTTCTGCATCGTGCTCACTATTCATTGTGTATTCACAGTTTAACACCACACTCACTGTTTGTTGAGCTATGTACAGTTCATCACCATGTTCTCTATTTGTTGTGCTATATATATTCTTCAGCACCATGATCATTGTTCATTATATGCCCACAGTTCAGCAACATGCACAGTGTTCACAATATGTCCACAGTTCTATACTGTGCTCACATTGCTTTGTGTTATGTTCAAGTTCAGCACAAGGTTTGCCACTCATATTATGTCCACAGTTCAGCACTGTGCTGACAATTCATTGTGTTATGTTTAGAGTTCAATACTATCCTTAGTGTTCTTTGCATTTTGTCCTCAGTTTAACACTGTGCTCGCTGCTCATTGTGTTATGTCTACAGCTCACCATCATCCTCACCATTAGTTATGCTATGTCTGCAGTTCACCATCATCCTCACCATTAGTTATGTTATGTCTACAGTTCATCATCCTCACCATTAGTTATGTTATGTCTACAGTTCATCATCCTCACCATTAGTTATGTTATGTCTACAGTTCATCATAATCCTCCCCATTAGTTATGTTATGTCTACAGTTCAGCATCATCCTCACCACTTATGTTATGTCTACAGTTTAGCACCATGCTTTCTATTCCCTGTTTTATGCCTACAGTTCAACACCAGGCTCATTGCTTGTTGTGTTATGTTTACAGTTCAACACTGAGCTCACTGTTTGTTGTGTTATGTCCAGTCCACCATTCAGCACCATGCTCACTATTCATTGTATTTTCAGCACTGTGCAT
>NC_056732.1:1676318488-1676352785 GCF_019279795.1 Protopterus annectens | reverse complement strand
GATGCCTCAAATTGCACTGAAAAAAGACTTGAACCTCAGACCTTAAATAAATAGGACATGCTGGAGGGACAGATTCATAACCCAGAGGCTCCCTTCACTCAGGAATAAAATCCCAGTCCAGGTTAGGCAGAGTCCCTCATTGACTCTCTTCAAGAGGAATCTTGATGAGTGGATGAGAGATCATAGGTTTACCCCAGGTATCACTTCTGTGTCACTGTTAGACGGAGGCACAGTATACTAACCTCGAAAAAGGGCATAGCAAAATTAATTTAAAATGGGTGGCGAAAGCCAAACACACTCTGGCTAGGCTTATAAATGCCCTAGGGCAGATAGCCTAGTATGAACCTATGAACCTATAATGGTATTAGAAACGCAACAGTTTTGGAGAAATTAAACCATACATCTGATGCATCTACTTAAATGGCATGTTTGTAAAACAATATGCAACATTTCCAAGTTTAATCCAGAGTTATGCAATACTACCCTATTGTTTTTTAACTAGAATACCCAAAAATCATGCCCTTACAGGATGCTTTAAATGAATTCAATGCAACTTCTAAATAGCCTTACAACCCCTGGAAGGAAGACACTAAAAGAAAATAATGCAATTTGGCTATGCCCAAAGAGTAGAATGCTAATGCAGGATAAATAAAAAGTGTGGAAAGAGTGGTAGAAATACAAAACATCACAATATCTCAAACTTCAGAGTGCTCCACATCTGTAATAAAAAGAAAATAAATGAAGGCAAAAAACCAATACCAAACAACACTCTGAACTATAGTTAACCCAACCGTATAAAGATTCCAGTAATCTATTAAAGACATCTGGCATCCTCATCAAAAAATCAACCCTAATCCTTCTCCCAAAAACTTGTCACTCAAACCTGCAATAGAATTCATCTTTTATTTCATAGATAGTATAGTGTTCCTAACCAAGAATTCACACATCTAATCCCAACCCTGCCCAACAACCATATAATACTACATCCACTTTCACCTTCAAACCATGTTCCTCATTCCATATAAAAAACTCAAACTTAAACCACATTCAGTTTCAGCTGATGACCTTCCAAGTTAGTACCTTAAAATAGCAGCCAATGGCATTGCCTATCTCATCTCAATCCTTATAAATATGTCAGTCTAGGAATCTCATGACCCCTTTCTTTGGAAACAATCACACATTATATACACAAATTAGAAAATTCAACAGACATCACTAACCTTAGACCTAAAGTGATCTTTGGTTCATGGGAGAATAGTAGGCCAATTGCCCCAAATTCAGAATCATACTGTGTATTCCACACCTCCCATAAAACGAACACTCACCTCTAACCCTTATAGATACCGTTAATAAAGAAAGAGCTAATGACAAACTAGTCTCCCCCTTAATTCTATACTTGTCTAAAGCCTTCAACACATTTTGTCACACCAAAATTCTACTTCAACTGTCTATATTAGGTCTATCACAGAGCACCCTTCTATGATTCAAAAGTTACTTTTCCAACAGGTATCCATCAGTACAATGGCACTCTGCCCTCTCTCCATACCTCTCAGTCATCACCAGTGTACCATGAGGCTCTAACCTTGGTCTCCTCCTCAATACACCAGCACCCTCCACTAATCTACATAAAGGGCTTCCCTAATGCAATACACTGATGACTTCACACTCATACGTGTATCAGATAACTTGGCACATCTCCAAAAAATTACTCAGGAAGCTGTAACAGACACTGAAACATCTATGAATATAGAACAACAGCAACTCAAGAACAATTGGATGGTAGAAGAAGGAACTGCTTGTGCAACAGGACAGTAAAATCAAATGCGTTTTAATAAAATAATTCAACAACAGTTACAGCTTTCGACTGTTTGTCTTCTTCAGACAATGCCAGTTGAAATACTTGTTACATTATATGGTAGCAGCATGTTAATTGAATAATTGGAGGATCATAAAAAGTCCGCCAAAATTATTAAACCACAAGAACACACTTATGAAAAATGTGTCAATGTTTATACAACAAAAATATTAAAAGAAATATGAATAATGAATACAGAAAATATTCATTCCTAATGGGAAAATAGGAATAGTAATACTACAAATATTTTTCTGCATAATATCATATTTGTTACTGATGTATGCTGTTATACATGTAAAAAATTATTAAGAAAAAAGTTTGAAACATAAAATTGGATCTATAAAAACAGTGTAATATATATTTCTCTCTATAAGGGTGAATCTATATAAATAATCAATAACGGTGATAATATTATCAGTAATATTGTCAGTAATATTGTAGGAGCTAAATGATACCAAGAATTATTCCAAAGCTAAAATTAGCATCAAACCTTTTTTAGCTTTGGAATAATTCTTGGTATCATTTAGCTCCTACAATATTACTGATAATATTATCACCGTTATTGATTATTTATATAGATTCACCCTTATAGAGAGAAATATATATTACACTGTTTTTATAGATCCAATTTTATGTTTCAAACTTTTTTCTTAATAATTTTTTACATGTATAACAGCATACATCAGTAACAAATATGATATTATGCAGAAAAATATTTGTAGTATCACTATTCCTATTTTCCCATTAGGAATGAATATTTTCTGTATTCATTATTCATATTTCTTTTAATATTTTTGTTGTATAAACATTGACACAGGGTTTTTTCGTTAAGTGTGTTCTTGTGGCTTTAATAATTTTGGCGGACTTTTTTATGATCCTCCAATTATTCAATTAACATACTGCTACTACCATATAAATGTAACAAGTATTTCAACTGGCATTGTTCTGAAGAAGACTGGGAAACAGTCGAAAGCGCTTAACCTGTAACTGTTGTTGAATTATTTTATTAAAACACGTTTGATTTTACTGTCCTGTTGCACGAGCAGTTCCTTCTTCTACCATCCAATTGTTCCTGAGACACTGAAACATGGTTTTGTAACTCACAACTCATGCTCACCCCCCACCCACAAAATACTACCATTTCCCTCTGGGCTGTCTCATGAAAAACAACATTCAAAATCCTCTCACTTAATATAACACCATCAGAAGTCACTTCTAATAGCAAATAATAAGGCAGGATATGGGATGATTGTAAGTAATACTGAATAACAATAATAAATAATAATTAATAATAATAATAATAATAATAATAATAATAATAATTTTGAAAGTGGATGATGACCTCTAAGTTTGCAGATGAGTGCAATCTTGGAGAAGTCACGGACTCCTCAAATTATATGGCCATCCTGTAGGGAGGCTTGTCTTGAATACTGGTGTCAAAATCATGGTCTAAAAGTAAATACCAAAACTGCATTATTGTATATTTTGGGAAGTCATCTATACGTGGGAACTACTACACTGACAATTCGCTCCTAAGACTTGACCCAGTTGTTCAGGGTTTGGGAACTTATGTGGACAGTGACTTAACATTTGGCCAACATGTGTCTGTTGTTGTAAGAAAGTCCTTCTATATTGCACAGATTGTAAACAATGGGATTGTGTCTAGATCTATAGATGTCATTGATCCCCTTTACTCAGCCTTCATTGGGCCAGTTATTGCACATAATGCCCTCTTTGGCATGTGTCTGTTCAGACATATGCAACAACTGGAGCTCCCACAAACATACCTTACTGAAAGGATGCAAGGCCTAAACAACACATCCTTCATGGACTGACTGCAACCCCTGTCACTATACTCAGCTGGCATACAAGGCATCCTCTGACCTATTACTCATGGTTTGATGACACATCAGTAAGTCCAACGGCATCAGAAATACTTTGCCTAGGTATCTAAACCTCTCCTGCAACATTAACAGGTTGGAGGGACAGGTATATCTCACAGGTGATACTGCTGCTGTGGAACATACTCCTCATCCACATGAAACACAGCTCATCCTTGTCCATTTTCAAGTGCAACTTAGATATATGGATGGGAAACAGAAAATTTACCTCAGATCTGCCCTATCTCACTACCAATGGGCAGATGCAGCTCCTAAATGCTTTACATATGCATAGGCCCACTCAAATTATCTATGGGATGATCCCAGTTATTCACATTAGGGTAATATGTAATTATCATCCATGGGTAAGGTCAATCTATAACCAAGTGGGAAAGAATAGTTCAAACACAAAAAGGGAAATTAGCTAGATAAAATGGCCTGCAAGAGCAGCTAGCCTAGTACTTACCTTACCTATGAACCTATAATCTTACATTTGAAATGCAACAAAACTGTATAAAAAAATCAACAAAAACTTGCACTGCTTTACAGATTCAAAAGCGTTCTTACCAACATAACTAAAGCTGCATGTTCCACTACTTAGCACCTCCCCTCACTAGTTTATAGAGCACCCATTCTTATTAACTTCCAGGCAGCATAAAAAGCAAAATTTGAGCAATGCTATAACAAAGTGGCTACATTTGCAGCAAATGACCTTTTCAGAACCCACCAACTGACATATACACAGCTGCTTCCCACCTACAACATTAGCCAGCAATAATCTGCTTGTCTAGCACTAAATACGGTTCAGTACAACTATGTTCGTATTCCATCATTACCATTGTGGTGTATTCAATGGACTGTGTTGTCTTGCCTTAGCTAGTGCTCTTTGGGGGCGGGGGAAAGTGCATGACGTAAGGGCTGTGAGACAGGAAGTTGGTGTATTGTATTAGATGTTGGCCGGTCAATAAAGTTTGGAGTTGGTACCAACTGCACACAGTTGTCCCGCGTCTTCTTTCTAAGGTAAAAGAATACGACATGGTGTCAGAAGTGCTGTGTGGCTGTGCCTGGGAGTGCTGACCTCTTGCTGAAGACCGTACAAGTGGCCAAGTGACGTGGGGAGCGGACATGTCGGACGACGAGAATGGTCGGCAGCCACGAGCTAGAATCAACATGGCGGCTAGCGCTCCCAATGCTACGTTCAGTATTCAGCCGCCAGAGCCCTTTGACTTCTCCAAACCCCACGAATGGACATGATGGATACGCCGGTTTGAACAGTTCCGGCAGGCCAGTAATTTATCTTCCAACCCAGAAGGGAACCAGGTGAACACCCTGATATACTGTATGGGCGATGAGGCAGACGATGTCTTGAGAGGCCTCAAGCTAACCGAGGCAGAGCACCAGGAATATGCCAAAGTGAAAGATGGTTTCAAAGATTTTTATTGTCAAAAGAACATTGTTTATGAACGCGATTTAACATGAAACAAGAACTGAACGAGACTGTTGATGGTTTTGTTACTGCCCTGCATGCTTTAGCCGAACACTGCAATTATGGGACGCTGCACGACGAGCTTATAAGGGATAGAATTGTTGTGGGCTTGGCAGACACCAGACTGTCGGCGGATGCAGATGGAGAAAGAGTTGGACTTAGAGAGCTGTAAATATGGCCAGACAGTCGGAGGAGGTTAAGAAGCAGCAAACGGCCTTAGGTGCGACAGTACCACCCTGCAGTATAACGTGAATGCTGTGCAGACACCACTGGACACCAGACGCAGGCCGGAGGCCTCAAAGGTTGGGGCAAGCCCTTGGCACCGATTTTTCAGCCAGACGCAAAGAGTAAAGACGCCCGAGCTCGCAGTGTTACAGGTGTGGGGCCATTTCACCATAGACTCCTATGCCCGGCGACTGCTGCAAGATGTCACTTTCGTGGGAAGAAGGGCCACTACCAGCGGTCTGCCGACAGTTCAAGGCGGTGCAGAGTATTGAGGAAGACGAGGTGTCGGGTGAGCGTGAAGTACAGGGGTTCTTCCTTGGTTCTGTCTCCTCCGGGAACCATTCCTGGATTGTGGAGGTGAAAATACAGGGCACACCTATGACTTTCAAGCTTGACACGGGGCGGATGTTACTGTTATCTCCAAGTCAGACCTGCACAACTTGTTCAGTGGGAAGAATGCTCCTGTGCTCCAGCAGCCGGAGAAACCCTTGTTGGGTCCTGGAGGATGCCACTGGAGGTTACAGGATCCTTGGAGCTTCAGCTCGGCTATGGACAAAGACAGACATGCGAGAAAGTGTATGTTGTAAAGGACTCGCATGCCGCTTTTAGGCCTTCCTGCTATTTTGGGCTGGGCCTCCTGAAACGTGTTGACACTATCACCATGGAGTCTTTGAAGACCTCATACCCGGATTTGTGCTCTGGGTTGGGGTAGTGCAGCGAAATACCACATAAAGCTTCAGCCAAAGGCGGTGCCATACTCTCTGAAGACCGCCAGGAGGATACCACTGCCATTGATGGGGAAAGTGAAGAGGAGTTAATGAGGATGGAGGCGCTGGTGTCGTTACCAGAATGGAAGAACCTACTGATTGGTGTGCAGGCATGGTGGTAGTCCCAAAGAAAGACAGTAACAGGCTGAGACTATGTGTAGACTACACTAAGTTAAATGAATACGATGCAGGAAAGGTTTGTGCTGCCCTCGGTTGAGCAGAGTCTTGGGATGCTTGCTGGGGTGAAGGTGTTTAGCAAACTGGATGCCAATATGGGGTTTTGGCAAATTCCTTTGTCAGAGGAGTCAGCTGCTTACCACATTCATAACCCCTTTTGCTTCAGCAATCGCCTTCCCTTTGGCATCAATTCTGCACCAACACTTTCAACGCATGATGGCAGAGGTCATTGAAGGATTAGAGGGTGTGATTTGTCACATGGACGACGATGCTGGTCTGGGGGCGCCAGGAGGAGCACGATGCCACTTCACGCTGTATTAAAGAGACTGGAAGAAGCAGGTATTACGTTGAATGTAGGGAAATGTGACCTGTCGAGGGGCACAGTGACCTTCTTGGCCATGTCATTCGAATTCTGGTATAAGCCGACCCAAGGAGGACCGCGTCCATCACGGAGATGGCAGCACCTGCTACAGTAGGAGAACTCAGGAGTTTCCTGGGCATGGTGAATCAGGTGGGAAAGTTCATCCCTCATTTGGCTGAGAGGGACAGAGCTTTGAGAGACTTATTATCAAAAAAGAACAGCTGGTACTGGGGTGGGGACCAGGAAAAGGCATTCAATGACTTAAAAGAGGCAATCACCTCACCTCCAGTTTTGGCTGTGTATGACCAAGAGGGATACGAAGGTTTCAGGATGCATCATCCTTTGGGTTAGGAGCGTGTTGCAGCAACAATGGGACGGCTGGAGACCCGTGGCATACGCATCAAGGTCACTCTCACCCACAGAGCAACGATATGCACAGGTTGAGAAAGAGGCTCTAGCGCCTACCTGGGCATGTGAACGCCGAGATTACCTATTAGGCAAATCGTTCTGTCTAGAGACTGATCACAAACCCCTGGTTTCATTGTTGGGAGGTCAGGCGCTGGATCTTCTACCGCCCAGAATCCAACGCTTTTAGGATGAGATTGATGCAGTTCTCATACACGTGCAGTACGCCCAGGAAATCACTGTGGGTGGCAGATGCCCTGTCACGCTCTCCACTTAAAACCAGGCTAACCCCGGAGGAAACAGAGTTAATGGAGGACACGGATATCTCGTGAACAGTATTGTGGAAAACATGCAGGTGAAGCCATCCTTCCTCCAAACACTACGGGAGCAGCTGAAAGCGGACAGTGTGTGCGTGGGTCATGGACTTGTGCAGCCAGGGTGGCCGCTGTATGCGAATCCAGGAACCCTTACTGAAGAGCTACTGGCCAGATCGCTCCACACTAACAGTGAAAGATGGGTTGCTTTTAAAGATTCGCGCCTTGTTATCCCTCTGCCATGCGTAATGAGGTGTTGTTGAAATTGCATGAGGGACATCAAGGCATTGTGAAGTGCAAAGCCAGAGCCTGTCAGACCGTCTGGTGGCCTGGGCTTAGCCAACAGATAAATGACATGGTTTTAAGATGCAGGACGTGCATCTCAGAGAGAAGGAATTCTCCTGAGCCCCTCATCCCAACAGAATGTCCTGACCGACCATGGCAAAGAGTGGGCGCGGATTTATTTGAACTAAAAGGACATACTTACCTTCTTGCTGTGGACTACTTATCCAGGTTTCGCCCGTACATGGCTCTCTTGGCGTACAGGACAACGCCACTGCAGAATGGTTATAGCCCTGCGGAACTTCTTATGGGACGACGGTTGCGGACCTCTCTTCCGATTCATCCTTCGCAGTTGGACCCTGTGCTGCCGGACTGGAGAAGGCTGATGGGGAAAGAGGGGGAGAAGAGGGTGTATAATGGCGAAAACTACAACAGACGCCATCGGGCAAGGCCGCTGGGGGATGTGTTGCCCGGTGACCAGGTGTGGGTGACAGATATGAAGACCCCAGGTACTGTAGATCAAAACATTACTCGCCGAGGTCATTTAAGGTAGATGTGCCACAAGGACTGTCTTGCGAAACCGTGTGCATTTGATTCCCTTACCTGAGCCTGACTGTGAATCAAACCCTGGGTGTCCGGAAAGTGTGCTAAGTAAGACCGATGAGGCCTTGCCATTTTGCAATGGCCTTCCCCGAACCCCGGCACATAGTGATGTTGTGAGGACCAGATCAGGAAGAGTTATTAACAAGCCGGACCATTTGGATCTGTGAAGATCAGGGTATAAATAACAATGTCATTGGGGTTTATAGTAATCTGAATGTGGCTAAGTGAGCAGTTTGTGTCAATGTACCAAGTTCGTAGTGAAGTGGAAGAAATTGAATAGATCTGGGTTTTGTGTTAAGTGAAAAGGGGCCTTATGGAAAAGGAGATGTGGTGTATTCAATGGACTGTGTTGTCTTGCCTTAGCTAGTGCTCTTTGGGGGCGGGGGAAAGTGCATGACGTAAGGGCTGTGAGACAGGAAGTTGGTGTATTGTATTAGATGTTGGCCGGTCAATAAAGTTTGGAGTTGGTACCAACTGCACACAGTTGTCCCGCGTCTTCTTTCTAAGGTAAAAGAATACGACAACCATTCAGTGAGGAAAACCCTTTCTGTCCACAACCCTATCAAATTTGCAGGGCTTGATCTACATTTATACCATGTTGCCAAGGCCTGGGACTCCTTACCTATATCCATCAGATCAATACCCACCCTTCAGTACTTCAAAACCATTCAGAAATAGTTCTTAGCCAAAATCTGTCTTGGTTTTTGTTCATCCTCAGGATAATGGTATTCCTAAATATGAAAAAGTTCCTCATCATACCTTACACCTACTTACTTGCCCTTTCCACTCACGTCCTAACTTTATCTAGATAAAAACAGACACCTACCCAGTTAGACTTTCCTGTTAGTCAAACTTCAGTAAACAAATTACATGTATGACCTTGTCCTTACAAATGCTGGTAATCTCCAAGTGTAATACCTCGCAGGATGTGCAGTAGCAAGTCCCGCCTCCGAACACACCTCCTGGCCAAGTGCGCATGAATATTTATTTGGCTCCTGTCTTACAATCAAACGTGTACAAACAATATTTTGGATTGTAGCATTAATATGAAGCATTTTGCAGAAACAAATGCACACACACAAAACTTGTTTGCCACACCTACTATGCACAGCTTGTCATAACCTATCATCTCCTGATGCATTTTGTTTTGATGATGCTTAGGTACGGTAGTTGAATCAAACAACGATGCTTGAAAAAGAGTTAAAATTCATACTAAAACAATGAATATACAGCACAACTGGTACAACGGGGGCTGAAAAAAGTTACCAGTGAACTGTCAGTATACTGGGTTAACCAAGTAACCAAGTAATTAAAACTGTAAAGAGTTAGGCAAAAATTAATCTATGAGCCATTCCCAAATACAAATCAAAATCATATTTATTCAGTTTTATAGTCAATGACTCGGGTGGCGGCCATGGTGGTGCAGCGGTTAGCATTCCCACCTCACATCAAGAGGTTCTCTGGTTCGATTCTCGGCTGGGGTGCTTTCTGTGTGTAGTCTGCATGTCCTCCCTGTGGTCGTGTGGGTTTCCTCCGGGTGCTCTGGTTTCCTCCCACATCCCTAAGACATGCAGTAGGTGGATTAGACACTCTAAACTGGCCCTAGGTGTGAGTGTGTGCGTGCCTTCTGTGGAAGGTTGGGCACCGGGCTGGCAACTCGACACTGTAAAATTCCACTGCCAATCATGAGCAGACAGGTGATCCACTGTGGCGGCCCCTAACCAGGAAAAGCTGAAAGAAGAAGATAGTCAATGACTCGTGTGGTGCACTAATACAGAATACTGCAGTTGCAGGTATGTATTATGGGGTGTGATTTTGGTCAAAGCAAAAAATATTGGTGCTGGAATGGCTATTGGGTATATGCCTATTTTACTGTTTTATAGATTTACTGATCTTAAATAATTAATAAAGTTACCGATGCTTTACTGTACTAAACTAGAGTAACTCATCATTTGACCGATGCTCCACGGTAGTTCACCCTGCCAATCATGTACGGTCACCCTGCCAATCATGTACGTTACGCCCACTCCACGCCCAAAGCTGAGCAGAACAGAGTGCGAGGTACTTCACTTGGAGATTACCCAAATGCTTCCCCTGCCTTCACCCCCACTAATATAATACAATACAATCTGATATACAACTTATGATTGCAACAACTACCCTGTCAAAAACCAAAATAGAAATTATAGCCAGATAAGGAAATCTGTGGAAATAACTGTCCACCCATACCACAAGAAAATCATCAGACTGAAAAAATAAGAAAGCAACATTACTGGTCAATAACTACTTCATAATGCTCAACTATCCCTGATTTTGCCTCATATTATTTACCCTTCTCATTATAAAATGTTTACATCTTCTGGTAAATCACTGAAGACTACAGTTGGTCCATAATGTCAGACATTAAAGTCAGTCTTTAGGAAACCCATGTTGATGAAAATCCATTTCCTCCTACTAATGTGAATTAGAGTAATATTTAAAAGTTATACATGATTTTGGACTTGTAAAGACTCTGGCAGTCATTAGTCTAGCATAAACATATAAATCTACTAGTTATGTACAAATCATGACACAACAATACACTGAATGCATCATTCATACTTATTTCCTCCTACAACATAAACTCCAAATTCAAGATTTGACATAAATAATGAAAGAGAATCAAAATAATCTCATACATAAAAACATACAACTAACCTGTAGCATCCTACAGTAGGCTTGTAAACATGTACATAAAAACATACAATTAACCTGTAGCGTCCTACAGTAGGCTTGTAAACATGTACATAAAAACATACAACTAACCTGTAGCGTCCTACAGTAGGCGTGTAAACATGTACATGAAAACATACAACTAACCTGTAGCATCCTACAGTAGGCATGTAAACATGTACATGAAAACATACAAGTAACCTGTAGCATCCTACAGTAGGCTTGTAAACATGTACATGAAAACATACAACTAACCTGTAGCATCCTACAGTAGGCTTGTAAACATGTACATAAAAACATACAACTAACCTGTAGCGTCCCACAGTAGGCTTGTAAACATGTATATAAAAACATACAACTAACCTGTAGCATCCTACAGTAGGTGTGAAAACATGTACATAAAAACATACAAGTAACCTGTAGCATCCTACAGTAAGCTTGTAAACATGTACATGAAAACATACAACTAACCTGTAGCATCCTACAGTAGGCTTGTAAACATGTACATGAAAACATACAACTAACCTGTATCATCCTACAGTAGGCTTGTAAACATGTACATAAAAACATAAAACTAACCTGTAGCAAGTACAGTAGTCTTGTAAACATGTACATAAAAACATACAACTAACCTGTAGCATCATACAGTAGGCTTGTAAACATGTACATAAAAACATACAACTAACCTGTAGCATCCTACAGTAGGCTTGTAAACATGTACATAAAAACATACAACTAACCTGTAGCATCCTACAGTAGGCTTGTTAACATGTACATAAAATCATACAACTAACCTGTAGCATCCCAAAGTAGGCTTGTAAACATGTACATAAAAACATACAACTAATCTGTAGCATCCTACAGTAGGCTTGTAAACATGTACATAAAAACATACACCTAACCTGTAGCATCCTACAGTAGGCTTGTAAGCATGTACATAAAAACATACAACTAACCTGTAGCATCCTACAGTAGGCTTGTAAACATGTACATAAAAACATACACCTAACCTGTAGCATCCCACAGTAGGCTTGTAAACATGTACATAAAAACATACAACTAACCTGTAGCATCCTACAGTAGGCTTGTAAACATGTACATGAAAACATACAACTAACCTGTAGCATCCTACAGTAGGCTTGTAAACATGTACATGAAAACATATACCTAAACTGTAGCATCCCATAGTAGGCTTGTAAACATGTACATAAAAACATACAACTAACCTGTAGCATCCTACAGTAGGCTTGTAAACATGTACATAAAAACATACACCTAACCTGTAGCATCCTACAGTAGGCTTGTAAACATGTACATAAAAACATACAACTAACCTGTAGCATCCTACAGTAGGCTTGTAAACATGTACATAAAAACATACAACTAACCTGTAGCATCCTACAGTAGGCTTGTAAACATGTACATAAAAAACATACACCTAACCTGTAGCATCCTACAGTAGGCTTGTAAACATGTACATAAAAACATACAACTAACCTGTAGCATCCTACAGTAGGCTTGTAAACATGTACATAAAAACATACACCTAACCTGTAGCATCCCACAGTAGGCTTGTAAACATGTACATAAAAACATACACCTAACCTGTAGCATCCCACAGTAGGCTTGTAAACATGTACATAAAAACATACACCTAACCTGTAGCATCCTACAGTAGGCTTGTAAACATGTACATAAAAACATACACCTAACCTGTAGCATCCTACAGTAGGCTTGTAAACATGTACATAAAAACATACACCTAACCTGTAGCATCCTACAGTAGGCTTGTAAACATGTACATAAAATCATACAACTAACCTGTAGCATCCTACAGTAGGCTTGTAAACATGTACATAAAAACATACAACTAACCTGTAGCATCCTACAGTAGGCTTGTAAACATGTACATAAAAACATACAACTAACCTGTAGCACCTACAGTAGGCTTGTAAACATGTACATAAAAACATACAACTAACCTGTAGCATCCTACAGTAGGCGTGTAAACATGTACATAAAAACATACAACTAACCTGTAGCATCCTACAGTAGGCTTGTAAGCATGTCCAAGAATGTCTCACTGGAGCCATGTCTATCTAACCTGTAGCATCCTACAGTAGGCTTGTAAGCATGTACAAGAATGTCTCACTGGAGCCATATCTATGTGTGAAGTGGGCTGTTGCTTCATTTGAGCCAGTAGAAAAAAACTACCTAGTATTTGAGCAATAAAACATGGCCATGATCACTTTCACATACAGCACCCCACAACAAAACTAATTCTAAACTTATTGTCACTGTTCACAAAAGGAAAACACAATAAATGTTGTATAAAAAATACATAACTAATAAGCCCCACAAAAACCTTCAACAATGGCCACATCTTCTCGGCTGAGCTCAAACCCAGCAGAGCAAAGCAAAATGAACATGGCGAACCTCCTAGAAAATAGGACTCCCACGCCATCAGTAAAAAATAACCAATATGCAATGGAGGTAACATGTCTCTATTAACACAAACACACACCTAAATTACTGCACACTCAAGAGTGCAGGAAAACTAGGAACCTGTGTAGAATTAAACCTATAATACAAAGCTTTACACTATATAAACCATTCAAGATGGAAACAAGTACATCAAATACATACTGTCCACTTAAATTTCTCCAGTAATGAAAGCAAAACACAAGAGATGACATCAATAACAGTCTAAATTAGAATCTCCGAAACATAAAAAATGTTCACTTACCTATAATGTCCACGTGTCTAGTCTAAACAAGTCCCATTAATTCTTTGAGCAACCATCTCCTACAATGTTGACTGCATCTCCAGATGGCTTGCACAGATTCTATAGAACAGCTTAAACAGCAGAATATTGCCATTATCTGTAAAACTTACTTCAAAATTCAAGTCACCTACAGCAAATCGTGACAGTCATTTATAATTCCAGTGTCACCAACCATGAAAAGTAAAATTGTTAAAAATAACAGTACTAATTTAATAAAAAAGACTGCAATAATCTCTTGTTAAACCTTCCCTTGTGACTGTAACTTCCACAACTAAGCAGAATTCTGTAGAAAGTGACACACACATTATTTCATAAACCAGCATACCTACCCCCAAACAATTAAGCCAAGTGTTGTCTGTCCACATGATGCACCTAGACAATATCTGACTTTACTACTTTGTAATGAATGCATGAATAGATAACACTGGCTAACACATTCAGATAAATACATACATTCAATTGCAAAAGACATTTAACAGCTTAGCATTTCAATGTCTCATTCAGTGAAATGAAAGTCAATGCCAATCCAGAAACCAATGCACTTAGCACCTCATCAAGTTGAATAAGACCATTTTCACCTCTGCTGGCACCCATTGTTTAATCCATTATGTCCAGATCAAAAACACAACGGAAAGCCGAGGATGACTGTAGCAATTTTAGAATAATTAACATGCAAACCAATTGACTTGGATGTCTTTTACCACAAACTGAAAATTGTGTGACTATTTTTATATATTTAGTCAATGTTTTGGTTAATTTAACAAAGTTCAAGAAAATGAATTTTCAGTGGAGATTGATATCTGCAGAAAATGATAATAAAGCTATGTATACATTTGTAAGAGCCATATTTATAGGCTTGTAACACAGTTGGAACAGATGTGAAAAAATAAGTTCAGTGAAAGTCAGGAGAACCACAAATCTCTTGGGCAGCTGATCTTTGTGGTTCCCCTGACTTTCATTGAACTTATTTTTGAGAACAGTTGCGAAACAAAGGTTGGCATGAGAGGAAACATATTTATTTTAATGCTCTAAATGTATGAGTTGGGTTAAGTCTGAAGATGGCCTGAAACACAAAAGGAAAAAGTACATCACACTATTTTGACTTATATACCTTTTTTGCTGTAGTCATGTAAACATGTTATGGTCTTGCAATGCACTCACCAGTGCACACACTGTCTGTAAAAATATCATGCATATACCTTTTGTACAAGTCTTCTTGACACACTGTAAAAGATCTCAGCCTTCAGAGCAGACAAGACTCCTTCTCCACTTCCACATACTGCAGCTCCATTCCTGTCACCCAACAGTCACCAGGAAAACAGGCCTAAGCATGTTATGCCTACTAACTCTGCTTCCATAGAAGGCCGTAACTTAGTCATATGTCATAGATTCATAGGAGATGCAAATCAGTTGAGCTGCAAAGACGTTTCAGCTTTGCCAGTCCTCCCTTTTCAAGAAGGGCTAGGCCTGATGACTTTATGAATACCCAACTAGTTTTCCTTTTTAAATGCAGAAAGTGTGTCACACTGTTAAACTGGGAGAGCTAGTTTGTTCTAGAAAGGTGTGTAATCACTGTGTTGTAAATCTATACCTCCATCATGTGCATTTATTTGTGGGAATAGATGTACATCTGTGGTCTGAGCTATTTGGTTTATGGATGTATAAGAGTTTTTAGATTATTGGATCCACTGTAACCAGCAAAGCCTCCTTGTGTCACAGTAGTAACACACGATAACCCTGTCCATAATGCTAGCCTGCGTCTTAAACAAAAAAAATAAGCTGTTGCCATAACACTACCACTACAGAAGACAGTTGTGTCTCTCATCACACATTTGCACGTGTATACACACACACACACACACACACACACACACACACACACACACACACACACACACACAGTAAATTTGTCCCCGAACCTAACCCTAAACAGTCACAATCACACACCTTAATCTGTCCTCTTACCCAGTCTATCCCCTAACCCTATAATACACACACACTTGTGTGTGTGTGTGAATGTAACAGTATATGTATATGTATGTATATATATATATATATATATAGAGAGAGAGAGAGAGAGAGAGAGAGAGGGAGAGTGAAAGAAAGATACACTTACATGCACATACACTCTGTCGCTCACACACACACACACACACACACACACACACACACATGCACACACACTATGTATTAATATAGGTATATATACATATATAACGGCTATAGATAGATATAGACATATATGAAATATTTATTACTTTATAAAGCAGCACAACAGGAGCTGGTGTTGATAAATAACAGCTGACCTGAATGCACATTTAAGGACAGATAGAACAGGATAGGAGGACTACCTGGGTCCACATGGGTAGGGCAATAGGAATAAAGAAGGAGATGCCACTCTAGACTTCTGTCAAACAGCTTGATAGTAGCCAACACGTTTCAAAAAATGACATAATTTATTTATTTTATTTTACATTTGTTGACCAGGATAGTCTGACTGGATACATGTCCATTCTCAACAGGAGCTGGTGTTGATAAATAATGGCTGACCTGAATGCACATTTAAGGACAGATAGAACAGGATAGGAGGACTACCTGGGTCCACATGGGTGGGGCAATAGGAATAAAGAAGGAGATGCCACTCTAGACTTCTGTCAAACAGCTTGATAGTAGCCAACACGTTTCAAAAAAATGACATAATTTATTTATTTTATTTTACATTTGTTGACTGGGATAGTCTGACTGGATACATGTCCATTTTCAGCGTAGGCCCGAGGAGAAAAGTTGCAATCACAACATGCAGAAGAATACAGGAAAAAATACAGGGAAAGGAAAGAACCTAATATAATATATGTTTAAAGAAAATTACAGGCAAAAACCATGATATAATACATGTTACAAACATTATGCAGACTCTGTATAGTCGAGCAAGTTAAACAATCAGACATTATCAGACTTTATAATTATGGCTCAGTTTGCATGTTGCAAAAAGTACCGTTTGGAAAAATTATGAAAAAGAAGCTAGTCAGGATTAGAGCAAGGGCATAGCCAGTGAGTAATAAAATGTTACTGAGTCAGGATTAGAGCAAGGGCAAAGCCAGTGAATAATAAAATGTTACTGAGTCAGGATTAGAACAAGGGCATAGCCAGTGAATAATAAAATGTTACTGAGTCAGGATTAGAGCAAGGGCATAGCCAATGAATAATAAAATGTTACTGAGTCAGGATTAGAGCAAGGGCATAGCCAGTGAGTAATAAAATGTTACTGAGTCAGGATTAGAGCAAGGGCATAGCCAGTGAGTAATAAAATGTTACTGAGTCAGGATTGAAAAAATATTTTGAGCTTTACTTGCTTACTGCTTGCTGCTTCTTGCTGTGGGATGGATTTGCAGTGTTCTTAAGACACTCAGTCTTGCTGGCTGGAATTAAAGTCTGGTTATAATTGCATTCACAGTCTGTTGCATACAGAAACTTGCAGAATATACACTGATGAGAGAATATACTTTGCAGCATCAGCTTTAAGAGCAGTAACCAATAACTTTTTATAATAAACCAAACGGAAACACGTTACAGCTTAAAAGTACTGTTCCAACTTTACTTCTCATATAGTACAGATGATGTGAGAGATATAACATTTACCTTAGGACGTGTGTCCCTACCATAACTCTCTAACAACTGGATTTATACAGCTCTTTATATACTCTTTTTAGTCATGCATAAACATATTTTGGAGAATTGCTTATCCTGTAGAAACAATACTAAACGTCCTTGTTTAACAATGTCTTGTAAGAGACCAGCTTTTCTGACAGTGTGAATATCCTGTAACAGTGTCCTAATGTCCATGTAGAAAAACATATTTTTGAGGAAACACATTGTCTGTATTCTATTTGGATCTGTGTATATGACCATATGTTCTTGTACCAATGCTGATAACCATATCCTGTTTTTTATGAAGAAAAACATATTTTTGAGAAAACACATTGTCAGAGATCAGCTTTTCTGACAGTGTGAACATCCTGTATTTTATTTGGATCTTTGTATCTGTTCTTATGTCATATCCTGTTTTTCCATGCAGAAAAACATGTCATTGTTCTTTAAAAGCAGATTTTGTATTTTTGCTCTTGCATACATCCTGTTTCTGAGTCTGTAAGGGAAGAATGTCCATTCAGCAGATTCCTTTTCCAAGCCATGGTCATTTAGTATGACTGCTGATCACATATTACCTAAACTTTGTTTCTGCATTTAAGCAAGCCTTTTCTTTCAGCATATTTACAACATAATTAATTTCAGATTTATATTCATAAAATCTAACAATTCCCTCTGTTTTTAAACATACTCAAAACATTTTATATAGAAAGCACAAGAAACAAACCTTTAGTTTGATACAACAAATCAAAATGCAATTTTACATAGTTAATACAATGATATTAAAGTATTACTACCAAAACTGAATGTATTTAACAACTTTTTCTTTTGCAGACCATTCTGTGAAAATATTTTATCAGTTATGAGCTGTGTCTGCTTTAATGTTATTTTTTTTAACATGATCAATTTATTCTTTTGCAATCACAGAATTTAATTTATGACTTAGAACTGTTTCATTAACTCTTTGCAACTGTTGAATTAACTATAAGAGACAGTAACCATGTGCTACTGTAAGCATTTATACACTGTTGAAAACACACAATTTCAATGTCATTTTAATCATAACATTGTGGTCATGTCTTTGAATTGCCCATTAACATCTTGGTAAAGTACTGAACTGGGCTTAGATAATACATATTTGAAAGCAGTTATTTTACTGGGGTAAAACCAGTGATATTACAACTTGACAAATTACTTTTGAACTTCTGACAGTGTATCCTGATCAGTATGTATTTACACAGACTGTTTTCTGTTCATGCATTTCAATTTACTAGGTATACTGGACCCATTTTGTTAAAACATGTTTTTTCACACATATTTATTACTAGACATTCATTTAATTTGTACTGAATTTTTTTTTTTTGCATTTGTACATACAATGACTATAAAGTACATTTAGTCTAATCTTACAAATTTAATAACATTAATATTAAGCAAAATTTTGGAAAATGTTTGTCTCTCTAGAAATATCTAGTGGAACTGATACCAAATCCATATGTCCTGTTATTTTAAACTACATACTCAGCAATTAGAAACATTGATGCTTTTTTATACCAACATTGTTTTGCCAAAAACATATTAAAAATAGTGACCATTCTTGCTATTAGAAACATTTATGCATTTTTCATATCTTTATTCTCTCTTGTATAGCTGTAATCAATTTTAAATCATCTCTTGTTTTTTAAACCATCTCTTGTATAGCTTTACAGTTTAACAGGTTGTAAATACAATTTAATACTAAACAATACAATAATAACCATTATGATACCTATTAACAACTTGTAAAATATCATATCCTGTCAGGTTTAATCCAGTTTACCAGTATTTCTAATACACTAATACCTGTTTTTCCCTCCCCATAAAAGAGTATTGTCAAGAAGGAATGAGATATTTTTTCTTGTAGCTTTATTTTAGACCCTTATTATTTATTTGTATGTAGCTTTATTTCAGACCCTTGTCACAGTCTGTTTATACAGTCAGTGTAAAACTGAGAAAGTGCCCCTCCCTCTTATACAGTCAGTGTAAAACTGAGAAAGTACCCCTCCCCCTGTAGTACTTCAGCACTGTTTTCCTGCCCTATGCTGTGAGAATAGAATGTGTCAGCCCAACACTTTGGTTATACATTTATTTTATTAGGTTACTAAATAAAGCTTTCACTGTATATTACCTCTAGTAGGTATTTACACCCTCCTGCACAATTGATTTGAACTGTATATATACTATAGCCTATTTGCTGGCTGTACTTGATGCAACTGAGGTTTTTTCTTTTTTGTCCTTTTAACATTTACTTGCAAACAGATTATAAGTGACATATATGCACAATTGTGGCATTTTATTACAATTACCAAATAGTGTTGCCTATAAACATTTTAACAATTATGTTTTAATAACAATGATGCTTTAGAAAAACTCAAGCTACTTGCCTGGCAATCAGTCTTGTTGTTTATCTTATCTTTCCAGCATTTCCTGTAACTATTCATTCAGTCTAGGAAGGTCTTAGCTCACATTTCATACTCTGTAAACTATAGTTAATTCTTTTGGCATTTTTCCTTTAATGTGATTGTGATTTGCATAACTATGCATTTATACTACATAAATAGACATTATTTTACAATTACCTTACATGGATTTCAGTATTTTTTTTTATTTATCTAACTATTTAACTGTCCTGCCATTAATTTTACAAAAACTGTTTGAATAATACCATCTGTGATTTTCTTTTTAAAATTCAGAACTTTAACTGTTTGGTGTTACTAAATTGTAAAAAACAAAATAGATATTAGTTTAACCAACACATTTATATTTATATTATTTATATTTGCTAATGTCTGCCTTTTGCTTTTGTGTATTGTAAACAAATGTACTCTAGATGAAAAGAACACACATGCATGTCTGTCTTGTATCTGTATATCTTTATACAAGCATGTCATGTCTTGTGACTTTAAATTTTTACTCATCTATTTTTATTCAATTTATACACTAGAACAGTTTTGTTTACCTTTTGACTATGCTAATGAATGGCATTCATATGCTTTACTTTACTGTAGTACTGATAGATGTCTTGCTTTAACTAAATGAAAGTAAAATATTTAAGAATGATTTGTCCAGACATCATATCCTACCATCCTACCATGTATGTTTAACCATTTTCAAAACATAAACATATTATAAAATATATTTCTTTTGCACAGATTAGCTGTGTATGCAGGAAGTTCCCAGTCTTTGTCAGTTCATCTAATTTATTTCCTTTATCCTGCAACTGCTGTTGAATTTTCTGGAATGTTGTATGGTCTTTCTGACATTCTTTAGTAAGCTGTTCTGCTGAATTTGAAACTCCTATGCACTTTTGAAAAGATGTATGTATAACTTGTCTAAGCTTCCTGAACTCATTGTGTCTGTCTTTTAGACGTTTACTACATTCCTTTGTAACAAAATGTACTAGGGGTTCTATCAGTAACTGATTTGACTCACATGTGGTGACAGGACATAACTGTTCAACATCAGAATGTAATGGAAACACTTTACCCTTAGTTAATTCTTCAGATCTGTCTTTACAGTCTATTTTTTTAGCAATATGATGCAATATTATTTTATGGCATAATACACAAAATGCAGTTTTTGTTGAAGCACACAATAAGCATTTGTTATATTCCACATGGTTTTCTTTGAGATACCAGTCAAATATTGTAATACAGTTGCATAATGCCTTACTATCAACCTGCCCTAATAAGGTTTTACATTTACTAATGTGCTGTGTATACCAACATAGCATTTTTTTACATTTGCTTAAATTATGCATGAAAATATCCATACTGTCGAATAGCAACCATACTAAAAAATGTGACGTAGAAAAAAGTCTTACCAGTGAGCAAGAAAACAGGTGATCAAGCTGTTGTTGCAGATGGCTGGAAATTTTTCAAAGTCACTTAAGAAGCTGGGAAAGCATAACAGGCAGTGGACTGATGGGCTAGTGGATATCCCCCTTTTCTTGAAGAATTTATGGCACTGCGAATTTCTTGAACTAGTCTCACTCCGGATTGTAGACGTCTAAAAAAACTTTACTACTGAAAGCTGCATAAACTGAAAATACTTCTGTTTAGGATTTACACATACGTCCAAATGTTAGTTACTGCAATTTGACTGAAGTGACCACCTGCAGGGCTTACCATCACTCCTCCTGTGTTTGTAGGTTCAAATGCAGGCTAGCTTGCCATTGAAAAAATTATATGGAGCTAGTCACTCAGCTGCCTCACCATTGAAAAAATATTTTGAGCTTTACTTGCTTACTGCTTGCTGCTTCTTGCTGTGGGATGGATTTGCAGTGTTCTTAAGACACTCAGTCTTGCTGGCTGGAATTAAAGTCTGGTTATAATTGCATTCACTGTCTGTTGCATACAGAAACTTGCAGAATATACACTGATGAGAGAATATACTTTGCAGCATCAACTTTAAGAGCAGTAACCAATAACTTTTTATAATAAACCAAACGGAAACACGTTACAGCTTAAAAGTACTGTTCCAACTTTACTTCTCATATAGTACAGATGATGTGAGAGATATAACATTTACCTTAGGACTTGTGTCCCTACCATAACTCTCTAACAACTGGATTTATACAGCTCTTTATATACTCTTTTTAGTCATGCATAAACATATTTTGGAGAATTGCTTATCCTGTAGAAACAATACTAAACTTCCTTGTTTAACAATGTCTTGTAAGAGACCAGCTTTTCTGACAGTGTGAATATCCTGTAACAGTGTCCTAATGTCCATGTAGAAAAACATATTTTGAGGAAACACATTGTCTGTATTCTATTTGGATCTGTGTATATGACCATATGTTCTTGTACCAATGCTGATAAGCATATCCTGTTTTTTATGAAGAAAAACATATTTTTGAGAAAACACATTGTCAGAGATCAGCTTTTCTGACAGTGTGAACATCCTGTATTTTATTTGGATCTTTGTATCTGTTCTTATGTCATATCCTGTTTTTCCATGCAGAAAAACATGTCATTGTTCCTTAAAAGCAGATTTTGCGTTTTTGTTCTTGCATACATCCTGTTTTGAGTCTGTAGGGAATAATGTCCATTCTTTAAAAGCAGATTTTGTATTTTTGCTCTTGCATACATCCTGTTTCTGAGTCTGTAAGGGAAGAATGTCCATTCAGCAGATTCCTTTTCCAAGCCATGGTCATTTAGTATGACTGCTGATCACATATTACCTAAACTTTGTTTCTGCATTTAAGCAAGCCTTTTCTTTCAGCATATTTACAACATAATTAATTTCAGATTTATATTCATAAAATCTAACAAGGATTAGAGCAAGGGCATAGCCAATGAATAATAAAATGTTACTGAGTCAGGATTAGAGCAAGGGCATAGCCAGTGAGTAATAAAATGTTACTGAGTCAGGATTAGAGCAAGGGCATAGCCAGTGAATAATAAAATGTTACTGAGTCAGGATTAGAGCAAGGGCATAGCCAGTGAATAATAAAATGTTACTGAGGCAGGATTAGAGCAAGGGCATAGCCAGTGAATAATAAAATGTTACTGAGTCGGGATTAGAGCAAGGGCATAGCCAATGAATAATAAAATGTTACTGAGTCAGGATTAGAGCAAGGGCATAGCCAGTGAGTAATAAAATGTTACTGAGTCAGGATTAGAGCAAGGGCATAGCCAGTGAATAATAAAATGTTACTGAGTCAGGATTAGAGCAAGGGCATAGCCAGTGAATAATAAAATGTTACTGAGTCAGGATTAGAGCAAGGGCATAGTCAGTGAATAATAAAATGTTACTGAGTCAGGATTAGAGCAAGGGCATAGCCAGTGAATAATAAAATGTTACTGAGTCAGGATTAGAGCAAGGGCATAGCCAGTGAGTAATAAAATGTTACTGAGTCAGGATTAGAGCAAGGGCATAGCCAATGAATAATAAAATGTTACTGAGTCAGGATTAGAGCAAGGGCATAGCCAGTGAGTAATAAAATGTTACTGAGTCAGGATTAGAGCAAGGGCATAGCCAGTGAATAATAAAATGTTACTGAGTCAGGATTAGAGCAAGGGCATAGCCAGTGAGTAATAAAATGTTACTGAGTCAGGATTAGAGCAAGGGCATAGCCAATGAATAATAAAATGTTACTGAGTCAGGATTAGAGCAAGGGCATAGCCAGTGAGTAATAAAAGTTTACTGAGTCAGGATTAGAGCAAGGGCATAGCCAGTGAATAATAAAATGTTACTGAGTCAGGATTAGAGCAAGGGCATAGCCAATGAATAATAAAATGTTACTGAGTCAGGAATAGAGCAAGGGCATAGCCAGTGAGTAATAAAATGTTACTGAGTCAGGATTAGAGCAAGGGCATAGCCAGTGAATAATAAAATGTTACTGAGTCAGGATTAGAGCAAGGGCATAGCCAGTGAGTAATAAAATGTTACTGAGTCAGGATTAGAGCAAGGGCATAGCCAGTGAATAATAAAATGTTACTGAGTCAGGATTAGAGCAAGGGCATAGCCAGTGAATAATAAAATGTTACTGAGTCAGGATTAGAGCAAGGGCATAGCCAGTGAATAATAAAATGTTACTGAGTCAGGATTAGAGCAAGGGCATAGCCAGTGAATAATAAAATGTTGTCTGAGACTTTTTTTGAATTGAGTTAGTAATGGTGCTAGAGTAAGATCGGCAGGTAGGGAGTTCTAAGTTTTGCCAGCAGGGTTGGCAAACAAAGAGTCCCTCGCCGAGTTGTTGGTTTTGAATGTTTGGACCAGTAATCTGTTAGATGATCGAAGTGGTCTGAGGTAACTATAGTGGCTATGACGTTTTTAAGTGCAGGTGTGTTTTCAGGTTGATTAAGTACTTTATATGCAACTAAAAGTTGGTTGTATTGAAGTAGACTCAGTAATTCAAGCCACCCTTGCAGATTTAGGTTATGACAGTGGTGTGTCCGAAATGCTGTGCCTGTGGCAAATTTAGCAATGTGGTTATAACAGCTTGTGAGCTTAAGGTCAGATTTGTTCAGATTGGTAAATAGAGGGGAGGCATAGAGAAGGGTAGAGAGTAGGTGGGAACAAACAATGGCGGTTCTAGCAAGTGATGTAAGAAAGGGTTTAATTTTGTATAGGGAGCCAAGTTTTTTTATTGATGGTTTTGATAGTTTGGCTTACATGCATATCAAATTTAAGGAGTCAGATGCTGTTCGGTTCGATTCTCAGCTAGAGCGTCTTCTGCGTGGAGACATGCGTGAATGGGCGTACCTTCGTTGAAGGTTGTGCATCAGGGCTGGTAACTCGGCATGTAAAAATCAACTACCAATCATTAGTGGACTGGAGTTCTGCTGTGGCGACCCCTAACCGGGAAAAGCTGAAAGACACAACAACATCTACTATGATGCCTAGGAGTTTAGTTTGGGATTCTGGGGAGATAATGGTGTCATTATTAGATTTAATGGTAAAGAATAGTGGTGAGGACCTGTGAGTTGGGGGGGGTAGCAGCTTTGTTTTGTTAGGGTTTAATATCAGATGATGATTAGAGAGCCAATTGTCCACGTTATTAAATGCATTCGGGGACAGTGTTAAAAGTTCTGCTTGGGAAGTGGCAGAGCAGATTAAAGTGGAGTCATCTGCGTATTGAAAGCATGTTGCTTCTGGGATGACAGAGTGAAGGTTATTAATAAAGATAGAGAAAAGAAGGGGTTCTAGAATAGATCCCTGGGGGACTCCTAGGGTGATGGGTAACAGGGAGGATAGTCTGTCCTGCCAAAGGACAGCCTGTTGTCTACCACAAAGGTAGGATTGAAACCATTGGAGATCATGGTTATCCAAGGAGAAGGCCTTCAGAGTATGTATGAGTTTTTGGTGGTTAACCATATCGAAGGCCTTGGAGAGATCAAGAAAGAAGCCTGAGGATAGTTTATTATTATTTTGGTAATGGTTTATGATGTTAGAGAAGGAGAGTAGGGGTGAGGTAGTACTAAGGAATGCCCTAAACCCATGCTGGGAGCTAGCCAACAGGGATATATATATATATATATATATATATATATATATATATATATATATATATATATATATATATATATATATATATATATATATATATATATATATATATATATATATAAATAAACCATAGGATCACAGGAGGTTACTTGGCTAATGGCCCTGAGGCCCTTACAAACCTAGCTAAGAGTTTTATCCACAAAAAAAGAAACCACAATCAGCACCTGTCACCCTGTCAATTAAGGACACAGGTGGAACTTCTGGGACAAATTTCTGGTTTTCCATCCACTCATCAAGGTTGCGCTTGAAAAGGGTCAGCGAGGTACTCCATTTGACATGCATGGGAAGGCCATTCCAGAGACAGGGCAGCCTCTGGGAGACCAACCTGTCTCTCCAGCAGGTTTTTCTGATGTGGCATATTAGATTTAGGCCTTTTAAGTGGGTAATGTGTGAGTAGTTAGACTTACAGATATGGAGCATCTCTAGTAGGCCAGGGTCTGAGATTGCCTTGTATGTGAGACACAGATCACCTTTGAGCAATCTGCACGATACCGATCAGAGCAACAGTGATTTCAGCCTGTCCACACAGGACAGGTGTTGGAGGCCATGGATTCTCCTGAGGCACCTCTGTGGCTTTTCCAGTTGATAGTGGTGTTTGAAGAGCTACATACCAAATGGGGCATTATACTCAATTATTGGCCTAATGAGGGAGGAGTACAGAGAGGTAATAATCTCCTTTTTTTCTGGATGCAATTCCTTTACTTATGAAATGAACCAAGTATAGGCTTTTCTGACCACTGCTGCCACATGATAGTCAAATGTGAGATTGTTGTCAACCTGAGTACCCAGGTCTCTCAACACAGGCTGTGTGCTTAGGGATTGCCGTTGATGTGGTAATCAGTAGGGGCCATGCTTTTACTGAATGTTATGATAATACATTTTTGCATTTAACTTAAGGTCATTACTTTGACACCAGTCATTTGTTGATATGAGACCATCTTGCAGTATGCTAACATCATTTGGGGAGTATAATGCCCTGTTTGGCATCTGTCTGGACACATTCAACAACTGGAATGCACAGAGACACCTCACTAAAAGAATGCAAGGCCTAGAACACAGAGAAGCCTTATTAAAAGGATACAAGACCTAAACAACAAGTCCTACATTGACTCACTCAAAGCCTATATCTGGCATCCCAGAGACAAGAAAAAGGTAACCCAGGTCTGCCATACAAGGTATCCTCCATCACATGACTGATGGATTTACTGCACATCAACAAGTTAAATGGCATCAGAAATACTCTGTCTAGGGATCTAGACCTCTTCTGCAACATCAACAAAATGGTTTAGAGTAGTGTTTTAACAGCTCAGCATTTAAATGTCTCATTCACTGAAATGAAAGTCAGTATTAAGCCAGAAATGAATGCACTTAGCACCTCATCAAGTTGAATATAACCATTTTCACATCTGCTGGCACCCATTGTTTAACCCAGTAGGTCCAAGATGAAAAACACCTAACAGAAAGCTAAGGATGACTGTAGTAATTGTAGAGTAATTAACATGCAAACCATTCGACTTAGGTTTCTCTTACCACAAACTGAAAATTATGCAACTATTTTTTATATATTTAGTCAATTTTTGGTTAATGTAACAAATTTCAAGAAACTGAATTTTCAGTGGAGATTGATATCTGCAGAAAATCCAAGACATATAGCCATCAAATGTGCACACTTACCTGCAACAGAGGTAGGCGTGGCGTGCACACATCTTACATGACATGATGTGGGCCCCATACCCAATAGGTAGCACGCATGAGCTGGACATGTAGCCATACTTCACCATTGCATATGCCATGGTAAACTATGCAAACAGTCATTTATGTGGCAAGGATGTATGGGACAGGAATGATGTAGGAAATAAACAGATGCCATCCAAGACAAATGGTGTCACATGTAGCAAACTGGTCATGTGGGCTGCCCAGTAACATGCAACAACACTGAGTGGGGTTGCAGGAATGTCTAGCAAGTACTGGCTGTGCATGTCCCATGTCAGCAATTGTCTGGACTCTGCAAGCTTGTGGCCTATGGGTTAGGGTAATCAGATCTGACAGTTGTACCACAGGAAACATCAGCCAAGACTCTACAGGTAGTGTATGCATAACAGAAGAGGATCCCAAAAGTCAGGCATTGCAATGTGTACTGGTGTACCATGACCACATTGAAAATCTGCAGACAGTATCATGTAAGATACATGTGCTGCACAACCAATGCCTCACCCCACCTCAGGCACACCATCCCCATCTGTACTGTGATGGTGCCAGTGTACATCTGTATGTTTGCCACTCATTAGCTGGGACTAGGCTATTACACATGGTGTTCATTGTTTGGGGCACTGCAAACTGACACACATGTGTAGGCCATAGTTGTCAAGCATCTTCAAAAGGCTGAAGGTGGGGAGGGGGGTGTCATCATGACACATCAGTGCACTGCAGCAAGGATCCTAAGGATGTTATGATGGCTGTATCAGCACACAGTCAGGTTCAGGAACTGTGGCAGACATAACCCTGACTCCACAGCAATAGTGATGGCAGTGTGTGAACTCCAAGGGCTGTGCACTTGAGTTGACCTTGCAGTCATGTAGGGTTGGGGACATGTGTAGGGCAGACTGACCATATACTGGCAAATGCATGCTAGTATACCCCTGCCAGGAATAGTGACTGCTGTAGTACACATAACAGTAGGTGCAACAAATCATCACGATAAGTGCATGCACACATATCCACCTACATAGTGAATGCATGAAGGTCAGCATCAGCACACCTAACACATTTGTTAAACACTGCATTTGAATGCACAGGACATATGTCACATATTAGGCTCATGTAATGTTAACATATGCAATTATGTGGTCCAATGGCATATCAAGGAAGAGTGTATCATATCAATAAGGGTGTGTACACTCCCCATAACCACGTTAAGGTTTGACTGTTTAGTAGTGTATTGGTCATACATGCACTGCTGATGTTGAGATCTGTAAATCAGACATCAGTCATTCACAAAGGACATATGTCCACATATCATCCCAGGTATGTGTCGGACAAACACATAGGGGCTGTGAGCATTAGAGCAGACATGACTGACACATTAATACACATTCAGCAATGGTGTGTACACCTCTAAGGTATGGTGCACAGTACATATCAGGGTGCAGAACAGGTGCACAGCAATAATGTGCACATGGGTGCAGTGTTTTTCAAGGGAAGGGGCATCACCTACTAACACAGCCCATGCATCACACACATGTATACAGTTGCTAGCATGGATTAATTGTAGCTACACTGCATGCTGTTGAGTACCATATGCTATCCATGTTGACAGATGGGTAATGGGGGGGGTCTGTGTGTACTATCTTTGTGCAACATCACCTGTAGATGTGTGTGTGTGTGTGTGTGTGTGTGTGTGTGTGTGTGTGTGTGTGTGTGTGGGGGGGTTATTACGGACAGGTGCAGATTGTACATGCCTTAAGGCACAGGCATATACCAAAGTTATTTTAGTCCTACGACACTGATAATTATAAAAATTGGGGCATGAATGACTAGGCTTAAAAAGGTTCTTTGGCCATTAGCTAAGTAACTTGTTATGATCCTAATAGTTTTTTTATTTTATTTTTTTGTTACAGCCACTTGCAAACACAGGAAAGTTGTGTAACAAGAACATGTTAGAATCCAGAAATACATATAATAACCAACATAGCCGGCCTTAGGCACCAGCCAACCCTGCAGTTGCTGGAGGCCCCTGTTCCCGGGGGGGCCCCAACAACAGCAAATTGTCTTATCCTGGTATTTTGTAACATGTCTGTCAAACCAACAGAAACTGCTACAGCATTCTTGAATACTTAATAAACCACATGACATGGATAATAACTCCTATTTATATCTCCTTTAAAATTCAAAGATAGTTGTGGTTAAATCCTGCTGTTGGACATGTTCTACACTAAAACTAACTTCATATCTAGCTTTAGTCCCTGCTATACCTGTGGCTGCAGGGGGCCCACCTTAATCATCCTTTACTGTGTGGGGGCCCCACAAAAGATGCTGCTGGCTGGGGAAATTGAGGAAGAAGAAATGTATTAATTTCCTAATTATTTTCATTAACCTGAACAGGGCTGTTATATGACAATGTTATGATGAAGTTGATAATAAACATGAGCAAGGTAAGCACTAGAGAGATCAGCAGCCCAGGGTGACTTATCTCCATGCAAATTTTGGTTTTAAGAAGAGCTGATACTTCTGATCATCAGGGATGGTTTTCTCTTTCAGGGAGTTTTATGAAGAAAAGCAGAACACCAGATACTATAACTCTCAATTTCTTTGCTAAGAATTCAGTGCAATCTCAAAAATAATAAACTAATGGCATAGAATCAGGACTACATTTGAAATAATACTCTTAATTTGCTTAAAAAGTTAATCGAATAACACCTTTTGCAGCAACACATATTTTTGGACAATAAGTGTAAAACTCAGATGTCTGGATTGCTTGACTGTAATCTTGAATGATTTACCAGTAAATCAAATTTTTTATGAAGGAGAAAGCAAATGTATGAACAAAATCAGGGAAGGTCTGTGAAATCAGGGACAGTGACAGGTATGCATTACTGCCCAATGAGGTAAATAAGCGACTTACCCCTGCGTCTGTGTGACAATTGCTAGACAGCAGTTACTGATCTGGTTTGGCAGTACCAGTGTTGCATAATGTATTGCAATTTGCTGAAATAAGTACAAAACGAGTACTGCTATGGCTTGTGTGTGTGTGTTTTAAAAAATATCACAGATTTTTAGTTGTGCACACACCTAATAATGCCAGGACACCGACATTATTCTTCTGGGTATCAGTAAAAGATGTACCTAACAAGTACTTATATTTCAAAAGTAAGACATAAAATATATCACAAAACATTCAGGCACTTAGATCTTCTTGGAGTCTGGTGGTTCTCACTCACCAGACTATATAAATTGGTACGGGGGGTCCCTTAATCTTCATTGACTCTGTGGGGACTCCCACAAAAGCTATTGCTGGTTGAAGAAAAAAGAGGACAAAGAATGTATCAGTTTTCTGATTGAGCTGTTTAACCTGAAGAGTGCTGAGATATGACCCTTCTAGGATGCCTAGATAACCAAAATCAGTTATAGTGGAATGTAGGAAAAGGTAGTAGTCTGATTAGCAACAAGCTTCTCTTTAAATAAGGTACACCTTACTTGGGCTAAGACATGCTTGTGTGATTACATTCTATGTAGCTGTATGGAGTGCATCTACATTACATTTATGCAATGTCATACTAGTTTACTTTCGAGTGCATGGGCATTTTCCTAACGTGGTTTGGCCAGTCTAATATTCTTCCCCGTATAGAGATGTTGCATTATTCTTTTAACTAGATTACCCCTCAGAGCTCAACAATATTTTAGGCAGTCTTGGTGTGCAAGCTCCTGACATGACAAGCTTATGGTCACAAAATTGAAAATGACAATAGCTGGGAACAGATTAAGCTTCCTGAATGCAACTGAAATAAGGCAAAATTAAATTGCTGCCTGTGGCAAGATTCCTAGACATTGGGCATACTGCAGTGGGGCCAGTAGACAGGGAGTAGCCATTAAAACCACATACATACCCATCTATAAATATAGTGACATTATAATTTAAATTCGTAAGTATACTAATAAAGAAAGGCCTAATACTCAGTGCCAAAAAATGCATATTTATACACTTTGGAAAGATGACCACCCCTGCAAATTACAACATGGATAACACTCTCCTAAGAGTAGACCCAGTAATAAGGGACTTGAGAACTCAGGTTGACAGTAACCTGAACTTTGATCACCATGTGTCCATGGTGGTCAGAAAATCCTTTTATGTGGGGCAAATTATATGTTATGGCATGGCATCCAGATCCAAGGAGATTATAGTCCCACTATGCGTAGCCCTCATTAGACCAATAATCAAGTTCACTGCACTCTTCAGCATGTACTTGGCTAGGCATTTGCAACTACTATAGTGCCAGAGAGAATCCTCATTAAAAGAATAAAGGGTGTAAATAACGGTTTACCTTTAGAAAGGCGATTCACACTCGGGCGAACAGCAATTGTTCAAAAGGCTGTTTGCAAAGTTTGCAAATGCTGAACGAAAAAAGGTTTCAAATGTGCAATGAGCAAATGCACAGTGACATTCTCTCATTCCACATCCGACATTGTGTCAAAACAAACACACACTGAAATTACTGCACACTCAGAGTGCAGGAAAATCAACAACCTGTAAAGAACTAAACCTATAATACAAAGCTTTACACTAAATAAACCATGCAACATGGAAACAAGAAGTACATGAAAAATATACTGTATCTTAATTTTCTCCATTAATGAACCAAACACGAGACGTCATCAATGACACACAGTTTAAATCAGAATCTCCCAAACAGAAATGTTCACTTACCTGTAATGTACAAGTGGGTAGTCTAAACAAGTCCCATTAATTCTTCCAACAGCCATCTCCTACAATGCTGACTGCTTCTCCAGATGGCTTGCAGAGACTCTATAGAACAGCTTAACCAGCAGAATATTTCATTATCTTACTTCAAAATTCAAGTCACCTATAGCAAATTGTGACAGTCATTTAGAATCCCACTGTCACCAACCATAACAAGTAAAATTCTTAAAAACAGCCTTAATTTAATAAAAAAGGCTGCACTAACCTCTTGTCCAACATTTCCTTAGGACTGTGAGTTCCTCAACTAAACAGAATTCTATAGATTCATAAAGCAGCACGCCTACCCCCAAACAATTAAGCCAAGCCTTGTCTGTCCACATGATACACCTAGACGATATCTGACTTTACAACTTTGTAATGAATGCATGAATAGATTACACTGGTTAACACGTTCAGATAAATACATACACTGAAATGCATAAGACATTTTTAACAGCTCAGCATTTGAATGTCTCATTCAATGAAATGAAAGTCATTACCAAACCAGAAATCAATGCACTTAACACCTCATTAAGTTTGATATGACCATTTTCACCTCTGTTGCCACCCATTGTTTAACCCAGTATGTCCAAGATTAAAAACACTTAACAGAAGGCCAAGGATGACTTCAGCAATTACAGAATAATTAACATGCAAAATATTTTTACTCAGGCTTCTCTTACCAGAAACTAAAAGTTATACAACTATTTTTTTTATATAGTTCATCATTGTTTTAGTTAATGTAACAAACTTCAAGAAACTGAATTTTGCAGTGGAGATTGACATCTGCAGAAAATGATAATAAAGCTATGTATACAGTTGTAAGAGCCCTATTGATAGGCTTGTAACACACTTGGAACAGACATGAAACATAATTTCAGTGAAAAATCAACGGAACCACAAATGACAGCTGCCCTAAGAGGACAGTTGAGAAACAGAGGTTGGCATGAGAGGAAACCCATTCATTTTAATGACATGCTTTATAAAGCAGGACAACAGTAATTGGTGTTGATAATGGCTGACCTAAATGTACATATCAGGACAGACAGAATAGGATATGAGAACTGCCTGGGTCCACATGGGAGGGCAGTAGGAATAAAGACGGAGAGGCCACTCTAGACTTCTGCCTGGCAAATGGCTTGATAGTAGCCAGCACATGGTTCAAAATGTGATACTGTCACAAGATCGTATACAAAAGTGGCTAATGTGCAACTTGGGTAGACTTCCTCCTAGTAAGGAAGGGACAATGGGGTAGAAATGGTGACTGTAAATTCATCCCCAGTGAAACAGTAAGCCCACATTAAAAAACATGGGTTGCCACAATCAGATGCAAGCAGTGGTCACAGAAGGCTTTCAAGATCAACACAGACCAGGCTGAAGACCTTGAAGATGACTGGAGAGAAAGCACAACAGTTCTAGGTATTGCTTAGGGCTCTAGCACTTCAAGAAGGAGAGGAAACAAGTGGAGTTGAAGAGGACCGGAACCACCTCAAAACAGCATGTATGAGGACAAAAGAACATATGTAGTTCAGCCAGGTATGGAAAAAAGGTACATAAGGAACGCTGGTGGAAGAATGCACAAGTCCAAGAATTCATCAATGAAAGAAGGATGCAGGGAAAAATGGGAGAAAGAAAAGACAGACAAGACTAAGAGAGAATACTGGATGGCTAACAAGAAGGCTAAAAAAAAGTTTCAATAGAAAACAACAAGGCATCAGAGGCACTCTACCAACTTCTGGAAGGTGACTCAGTAGATGGCACAAAAAATGCATATCAGGTTGCAAGGAAAAAACAGAAAGATAAAGAAGACAGTCAGACACCCTTCATAAGGCATGCCAACAACACCCTGCGAACCATTCCACAGGACATCAAAGTGAGATGGAAGGAGAACATATACACATACACATGTAGATATATATCATTATCATCATCTTTCAGCTGTTCCCATTAGGGGTCATCACAGCAGATCATCTATTTGCATTTCTTCCTGTCCTCTGCATCTTGCTCTGTCACACCAACCACCTGCATGTCCTCTTTCACCACATCCATAAACCTTATCTTAGGCCTTCCTCTTTTTCTGTTACCTGGTAGCTTCATCATTGGCATCTTTTTCCCAATATACTCAGCATCCCTCCTCAGCACATGTCCAAACCAACATAATCTTGCATCTCTGGCTTTGTCTCCAAACCTTCCAACCTGAGCTGACCCTCTAATATACTTATTCCTAATCCTTTCCACCATCATCACACCCAGTGCAATTCTTAACATCTTTAACTCTGCCACATCCAGCT
>NC_056732.1:1676308488-1676313488 GCF_019279795.1 Protopterus annectens | reverse complement strand
ACATGTCAATATGACCTCCTTCTCCCATGCCGCCAAAACAAGGTTGGCGTATGAAATGGCGCAGCTCGTGCCCATGGCAACACCTATAGATTGTCTAAATACTTTGTCAAGGAAAATAAAATAATTATTTTCAAGGACAATTTCTAAGAGAAGGGCCAATAAATCTGCCGCAACACCAGTAAAAAACTCATACATCAATTTTCTGACCCAATCAATACCAATATCATTTGGTATGCATGTGAAAAGTGATGTGACATCCATGGTCACCAAACATAGATCATCAACATTAACTGAACCTTTAACAAATGCATACAAGTCTACTAGAAAATGTCCAGTGTCCTTCAAAATATAGTCATAATGTTTCAATATCAGCTTGAGTTTCTGATCTAAGTAGATAGAGATGGGTTGAGTCACCCATCCTTCCCCTGCCACAATGGGTTTAAAGGGGGGGGTACTCGCATGTTTATGTATTTTAGGCAGTCCATTGATTCGTGGTATAATGGGGAATTCTACTTGGAAATAATCAAAAATGTCTCTAGTCAAAATTCCTAAAGATAGACAGTCACACAAAGTCTTATGTATATTGATGCAGCAAAGTTCTATCGCATCTAAGGTGCTAGATTCATAGGCATCAGTGTTAAGCATAAATAATAGGGAATCGATGTAAAATTCCCTGTTCAGCACAACAATTAGTCCGCCTTTATCGGCGGGCCGTATAATAATATCACTGTTGCTCTTCAAAGATGCAAGTGCATCATGCTGTGATTGATTTATGTTATAGAAACAGTCATGGGAATCAGAACCCAGGCCTCGATATAGGTCATTCTCAATGGCCTTCACAAACAGTTCTAAATTAGGCATGAGTCTTGGATTGATGTTACTCTTCCGTCTAAACGGTAACTCAACAGCTCTATCAAATTCATTAAACATTAACTTCAAATTAACATTCCTAGCAAAAAGTCTAATCGCTAGTAAATAATCATTAATACCTGCTTTCTTGTTCGGTATATATGATAGGCCTCTTTCCAAAAGCGATGCTTCTTCTTCATTCAACTCATAGCCAGAAATATTCCAAATCAACGACCTGGATACATTTTCTGCTTGTATATGTGGGTCTGCCTGTCCGACCTTTTGTCCATACGTTTGGCCCCCATCTCGGTGTCCTGATTTATGGACCTTTTCCTTCCCGTTCGTATGGGTAATGGAACTAATGGAAAATCCTCTTGGTCTCCTGGTTTCAGTTTCTCAAGCTGAATCTTCCGTCTAACAACCGTGCCTAGTTTTGGTATACCTGCTTCCACTGGTTGGACTGAAGCAGCTCGTTCCTCAGTAGGTGTAAAATATAGAGAAGTAACTGATTTGGGACTCAACAATGCCACATTGGCTCCATCAGTCCTATTCATGGCACAAGCATTGGCCCCTTCATGTTCTTCAATGACAATCGATTTCCCTTCATCAGCATTCACTTCCTTAGCATGAATCAAGCCAGTATTGGCAGCTGCTGCATTCTCACTAACCACAGGACGCTGCATTATGTTTCCACGACTCTGAGTCTTTGTATTATTAAGTGTAGTTACTGTCCTTGGCCATACAAACATGTGATTAGATTCAAAATCACGTTTATCCCTGTTTAACTTCTTTCTTTTTTGTATGAGTAGAGTGTTACCATAACGTGTCACTCTATCAATGACTTCCTGCAAAAACAAATCAGTCATGTCTTCACCCATCAATTCCATTAATTTATTTTGTTGTTCCATTAAAGTATCTAGGAGTTCTTGCTCCTTTGGTTTGAAATAATCAACCAGCAACTGCATGTACGACATGCTGGCTTGTAGATTGATCTTTTGCCAGCGCGCCAGTAGGTCAGGATACATATTGCCGTACGTCGGCATATTTAGTATCCTTAGACCCCTGGGAATAACCTTTAAATGCAAACTTGCCTCCATATGATGTCGTTGGCATTGCAAACGCTTGTATCTAAACAGATTATTCTCCAGGTCCCTTTTCGTCTGTTTGATACATATTTTGCTATCCACATCAACGGGTTCCAATCCGAAGTCATTCTGTTCCATTCCATCCATATTTATCAACGGATTCACAATATCCTTCAAGACGTTGCATAGAGAACCAATAGTACCCATTGCCGTTCTTTCAGTTCTCAATTCCGATGATGTCAACTCAGGCATCACATCCATCTCAGAAGTAAGGTATCGAATAACATTTCTCCCAAGCCAAAAACCAAAAACTTTGTATATAACAACAAAACCCAGATGGATGAGTGCAATAATCCAAACTTCACAATACCGTAGATCAGACCAGTGTAAAATATTTAATAATAAAAACGTTAGCGCTATCGCGGTATCCCCGCTTCATCAGACGTTACAACTCAATAGCACATCAAATCAAGCATATATAGTGATAAAAATTTTTTAAAAAACGTCACATCCCATCAGTTTACTCATGTGTATTACATCATTTCCTATAGGCTCCACATAGCGATACAACCAATATTGTCATAAATATAAGTCATATTGTCGTTAAACAGCTTTAAAACCAATAAATCTTCTCCAACTAATAAAAATATTATTTCCTATGAATGGATTTCAGCGATAGTATAATTATCAAATACATTAAAATTCATCTATCTAATGTTATAGTAGCAATTAATTGACAATTCTTGCCCCTATGATACAAAAGAACCAAAACCATAGTATCAATTAATTTTGTTGTTTTATATATATATATATATATATATATACATACACACACACACACACACACACACACACACATATATATATATATATATATACACACATATATACACACTATATATATATATATATATATATATATATATATATATATATATATATATGGTTCTACCTGACTTCGTCGACAGCGCAGAAGACCGACATCGGAATCCGGAGCTCCAGAAGATCGAAATCGAAGAAGACCGGCGCGAATCGCGAGTGGCAGAACATCGACAATGCAGAAGACCGACACGACGGATGACAACACCAACGCCGAGGATGCCGACATGGGGAAAGGCTGTGTGAGTATGCGGTAGTGACGGACGTTAGGTGCGAGGCAGGTAAGTGTGAGATTGACGGTCTGTGGGATAGGGGTGGGTTAAGTGAGTTAGGGTTAGGGAGCGATAGGGGTGGGTTAAGTGAGTTAGGGTTTAGGCGATAGGGTGGGTTAAGTGAGTTAGGGTTAGGGGCGATAGGGGTGGGTTAAAGTGAGTTAGGGTTAGGGATATAGGCCGGTTAAGTGAGTTAGGTTAGGGAGCGGGTAGGTAAGTGTGCGATAGTGACGGACCTTAGGGTTAGGGTAAGGTTTAGTGTGGGCTTGTAAGGATTTTGGTGTGCTTGTGTTGTGTGTGTGGTTTGTGGAATGGGGATGTGTTTTGTTTTTAATTGTTATTGTGGTGTGTGCAGTGTATGGGGTTTCGTGTTTGTGTACCGTCGGTTATTTCGTTGTCGGTTATGTGTGGTTTCGTGTTTATGGACTGTCGAATATGTGGTGTCGGTGATGTGGTTGTCGGTGTTGTGTGGTTTCGACTATGTCAGGTAGAACCATATATATATATATATACACACACACACACACACACACATATATATATATATGTGTGTGTATATATATATATATATATATATATATATATATATATATACACACACACACACACACACACACACACATATATATATTCATATATATGTTCATCGGTAGATGCTAGGCTATCTGCCCTAGGGCATTTATAAGCCTAGCCATAGTGTATTTGGCTTCCCTATCAGATTAGCCTACTTTGCCTCTGTAAAGTAGGTCACAGAAAATACCCTTTTAAGATTAGTTTACTGTGCCTCTGTCTAGCAGGGACACAGAAGAGATCCCAGGGGTGAATTTGCGATTTCCCATCCATGCGTCCAGATTTCGCTTGAAGAGGGTCAGCGAGGGGCTATGTCTAATATGAATTGGGATTCTATTCCAGAGTGAGGGTAGCCTCTGGGAAATGAATCTGTTCCTCCAGCATGTCCTATTTATTTTTGTACTGAGGTTTAAGTCCCTGGAGCGTGTAGCTCTCAGGGACTTGGAGTTTTTGAGGTGGAGCATGTCCATTAATTCTGGGTTTGACATGGCTTTGTATGTCAGGCATAGATTGCCTTTGAGTAGGCGGTAAGCAACTGAGTAGAGCTGGAGTTTCTTCAGTCGAGCTGTATAGGACATCTGTTTGTAGCCCATGATCCTCTTGGTGAGGTACTTTTGGGGTCTCTCCATTTGCTGCAGGTGTCGGGTAAGGTACATCCCAAAAGGGGCATTGTATTCAATTATGGGCCAGATGAGTGACGAGTAGAGGGGCACAATGACCTCTCTTGATCTAGATGCGAACCCTTTCATGATAAGGTGGGCTATATAGAAGGTCTTTCTAACCACTTTGGCAACGTGATTATCAAAGGAGAGATTACTATCTACGTTGGCCCCAAATCTCTAATTACTTCTTCCATACTTAATGGATTACCACCTATGTGGTAATTTGTGGGCACCTTGTTTTTCCCATAGGAGATGTCTATGCACTTTTTAGCATTTAGCTTGAGGCCATGGCTCTGGCACCAAGCATCCATCTCTGTGAGACCCTTTTGGAGGATGCTTGTGTCAGCTGGAGATTCGATTATGGCCCCGAGTTTGCAGTCATCTGCGAACTTTGTCAGCCATAATCCCCCCGTGTTAGCCTGAACCTCAGAGAAGTATATACTGAACAAGAGAGGTCCCAGAACTGAGCCCTGTGGGATGCCACTTGTAACTGGTTTGGATTCAGACATGGCACCTGTGATTCTGACCATTTGGGTTCTATCTCTGAGCCAGTTTGAAACCCATCTTGTGATATACGGCTTGATATTTAGCTGGTAAGCTTATTTATGATGCCCGAGTGGGGTATTGTGTCGAACACTTTTGCGAGGGCCAGGTAGACTGTGTGGACTACCTTGTCCTCATCT
>NC_056732.1:1676143488-1676303488 GCF_019279795.1 Protopterus annectens | reverse complement strand
GAATAGATTACACTGGTTAACACATTCAGATAAATACATACATTGAAATGCATACAACATTTTTAACAGCTCAGCATTTAAATGTCTCATTCAATGAAATGAAAGTCAATACCAAGCCAGAAACCAATGCACTTAGCACCTCATCAAGTTGGATGTGACAATTTTCACCTCTGCTGGCACCCATTGTTTAATACAATATGTCCAAGATCAAAAAAACACATGCAGAAAGCCAAGGATGACTAGCAATTATAGAATAATTAACATGCAAAATCAAATGACGCAGGCTTCTCTCACCACAAACTGAAAATTATGTAACTATTTTTTATATAATTAGTCAATGTTTTAGTTAATGTAAAAACTACAAGAAACTGAATTTTGCAGTGCAGACTGACATCTGCAGAAAATGCTAATAAACCTATGTATACACTTGTAAGAGCCCTATTTACAGGCTTGTAACACACTTGGAACAGATGTGAAAAAATAATTTCAATGAAAATCAGGGGAACCACAAATAACAGCTGACCAAGAGGAAAGCTGGGAAACAGAGGATGACATGAGAGGAAACGCATTCTTTGCAATGACATGCTTTATAAAGCAGGACAGCAGAAACTGGTGTTGATAATGGCTGACTTAAATGCACATATCAGGATAGACAGAATAGGATATGAGGACTGCCTGGGTCCACATGAGTGGGGCAGTAGGAATACAGATGGACAGGCCACTCTAAATGTTTGCCTGGCAAATTACTTGATAGTATAGGACTTCCTTCTACTAAGGAAAGGACAATGGGATACAATCAGTGACTATACATGCATCCCCAGTGAAACAGGAAGTCCACAGTAAAAACACTGGTTGCCACAATCAGTTGCAAGCAGTGGTCAAAGAAAGCTTCCAAGGTCAATAGAGACCAGGCTGAAGACATAGAAGATGACTGGAGAGAAATCACAACAGTTCTAGGAATTGCTTAGGGCTCTAGCACCTCAAGAAGACGAGGAAATAAGTGGCGTTGAAAAGGACTGGAGTGGAGTCCCACAGGGTTCAGTTGTGGCTCCTCTCCTGTTTGGTATCTACTTCTCAGAAGTCCAGGCCAACACAAAGGGAATCTGGCTGACAAAGTCTCCAGATGATTGCAAGTTAGGAGCTATTGTTAACTCCCTAAGTAATGTTGACATCCTACAGAAAGGCCTCACTGAGACCAAAAACTGGTGTCAGAACCATGGCTTTATGCTCAATGCCAAAAAATGTGTCATCATTCCCTTTGGGAAAAACCCACTTCCTATGAATTAACACATCGATGATAGTCCACTGAATACAGAAGGCATTGTAAGAGATGTGGGAACACAGGTTGACAGTAACCTCCCTTTTGCCCACCACATTGCCACCGTGGTCAGAAAGTCATTCTATGTGGCACATCTCATTACTAAGGGTTTTGCATCCAGGAAGAAAGAGGTCACTGTCTCCCTCTACTCTTCCCTCATTAGGCCAATCATCGAGTACAATGCCCCATTTGTCATGTACCTCACTAGAGACCTGCAACAACTGGAGAGGACACAAAAGTACCTCACAAAGAGGATCCTAGGCCTTAAACACTTGTCCTACATGGATAGACTCAAAAAACCCCAACTGTTCTCTGTCTCATATTGCCTACTTAGAAGTGATCTCTGTTTGACTTACAAAGCCATGTCTGACCCAGCCATGTTGGAAATGCTAGATCTGAAGAAATTCCAAGACCTCCACACCACACGGTCCAGAGACCTCAACCTCATTACCACAATCAACAGAACGTGCTGGAGAGACAGGTTCAAAACCCAGACACTACCCATGCTATGGAATAGACTTCCTATACATGTCAAACAGAGCACCTCACTGGCCCTCTTCAAGAAAAATCTTGATGAATGGATGGGAAATATAAAATTCAACCCGGGGATCACTACAGTGGCTCTACTCAACAGAGACAGTGGGAACTAAAGTCGGGTGGCACGATGCCAGGGTAATCCTATGGGCTAGGCTTGCAAAGGCTCCAGGGCTGTTAGCCTAGTACACACCTATGAACCCTCCTAGATACGGGCAGTCATTGCTAACTAAGATCTTGAGTTTAGACTAGATCCTTTATATTGGGTTAATCCAATATTATATTGGGTAAAACTGGCTAGGCTTCTAAAGACCTTTGGATCAATAGCCTAGTAGCCACCCATGAACCTATCAAGTAACAAGAGTACTCATGTTTTCAGTCATCTAATTTTTAGAGATGATAATCTTACTTGAGTGTTGGCACACTCTCAGACTGCACTGCATTTTTTTCAGGATAACTGTTACCATATCCCTAAGAATTTTGTGGGGGGCGGTACTTAGCCTCTCAGGCTGTGAGTATAGACAGAAAAGCCTTGACAGAAACATTTAATTGGCTAAAGTAGTTACCAAAGTCCAAGATAAAAGAATAGTGAACAGCACATTTACTCAAAATTAAGTATAAGCTACAAGCAAAAGACAGAATCCATATGACTCTCAGATGATCATTTACTCCCCCAGGAAATACCCATGCATGCCTTCTAAATAGCTTGAAACATGACCTGTCAGGCCCAGATGTAATAAACGTTGCACATACCTACAATATTCAGCAGATGTCTGGTGCAGTCATATCGTGATGTTGCAGCAGTCTTCTACAAAGCTGATGTTCTGTTTTTGAAATGGTCCCTCAAAGAACTACCCAGTGTTCATTTTGCAAAACAGAGTCATTATCCTAATTCATTCCTCAAGAGTTTTAAACTCATAATTCTTCTTTCCCATAAAACACATCCATCTTTTTTGCAATTATACGACAAAATGCAGTAATATAAAAAGATTGCACTAAACTCGACTCCAACTTTTCCTCTGACTGTGATTACTCAAAGTATGCAAAACATTTTCAAAGTCAAAAATATGCCCCTCCAATAATGTCTTCTTTACTATGTCTTACACACTGAAACTGCTATCTTTTTGGTGATGAATGGACAGGTTTTCACCGCATTTCACACCTATTATGGAATTCCCTTTGCTGCATTTGCTGCTGGAGTAAAAGTATGCATAATAATTAGGTGATCATTACTGAACCACATTCCAAAGTAACCTAAATTTGAGGGATTCAGCTAGCAAATGCATAGTTTACGTTTGAAGAAAGTATGCATTGAAAACGAATGTGCCACTAAATATTTATACTCAAATAATGCAGTTGTCTTGATTATCACGTAACCCCTTATAAAACGATATGTTAGTCAGTGTTAGATCATAGGAAGTTACCAGGCTAATGGCTCTAGGTCCCTTACAAGCCAAGTTATATCCTTATTTCCATGGTCAGCACCTGCTGCCCCTGTCCAAGAGGGAGACAGGTGGAACCCCCAGGGTGAATTTATGGTTACCGAGCTGATTGTCCAGATTGCATTTGAAGAGGGCCAATGAGGTGCTCTGTTTGACATGAAGTGGGAGTCTGTTTCAAAGGTGGGGTAACATCTGGGAGACACATGTATCCCTCCAGCAGGTTCTATTAATGTCACATACCAGATTAAGGTCTTTAGAGTGAGTAACCCGTGTACCACTTGACTTGGGGATATGCATCATTTCCAATAAAGTAGGGTCAGAGATTGCCTTATATGGAAAATCCTGCCTCAATTTCTAGTTGCATCCCAGTGACTGCTTGGATCCTTTCATGTTCCTCATCCTACATGCTGCACTACAGTAGGTTTGAGGAAGATAATGTTTACCTGATTCAATATCTGGCTCCCTTGCAGAATGAAGGCTATAGTTGGTTTACCATAAGAGAATGCCAAGTTGTTCAAAGGAAAACTCATGTATGTTAGTGCAAATGCATGTAAAAGCTATTTACAGTTCTTTGTCTTCCAAACACAGAGGCTACAGTGAATTATAATGTAACACATGCTGCCCCTATTGCTAAAGAAGACTTCATGGATCACATAAGGAGATGGACATATCTGCTATAGTGTGACAGGTGTAAATAGCTCATCTGCAGCTCCTAAGGAAAAAAGCATATTAAAACACAAAGATGTGTATAAGTGTACTTGGAGGTAGAGCACCTTGATGCAAAGGTTAATGGCTTGCTTTTTAGTCATGTCATCAGAAGTGAAAACTTGCTGTAGGCTGTCAGATCAAGAGAGGTACACATCTGTCAAGTAAACAGCAGTTAGTGCTGTGTTGGATCACTTGGCAGGCGTGATTGCTAGATAGATCCAATGAACTGCAACATGCAGAAAGGGTATATTGGTAATGTTTAGCAGATGCATCTGTGTGGAATGAGTTCAGAAGACGTCACATATACCTGGAGAGAGATTGGGAATGTAAATTCAAAATGGATCCTGTTTGACATTTCAGTAACTGAGGTGGTAGCAAGCAGCATCAAACTAAAGTTATCAGTACTTGTCTTGAAAGTAGCCTAAATTCTACAGATGGCCCCCAGATGTGGGACAAGCTATTTGGTTAAAAAGGAATACAGGAAGCAAAGGCAACAATCTTTTATGCCCTGCCTCTCTGTCTCCATCAGAAAGTAAGTACGGTTGACAGAATACCCTGATATGGCATTTTCAAAAAATGCATCTCAGTGATCAAACAATAATGATAGTTGTAAGACACATGCTATACCCTCCAGCAATACCTTTTGCTGTACTAGGACTCCATGCATGTTTTATAGTGTCATACCTTGCTACTGATGTTTTGCATGCATGGAAGTACCTGTCTTAGAAATTACCTTCTGGAACAAGATTATATGAAGGGGACATTATGGAGCTCTTGGAATGTGTATCCAAGGATGGTATTAGCCTAGTAATGATCAACATTTTGGATGATACTGCAATACAAACAGAAGATGATTAACTAATAATTGGCTTAGTTTTTGGTGTCATTCTAAGAGAGTACAGTATTTGTCAGCATGGGAGGATATGCTAAACAGACCATGTGGTTTTGCAAAGGATGGTCTTAGCCTGTCCCCTGTAGGCTTTTAAATATTGGCTAAAACATTGTCCTCCCCTGTAGTCCTTTTTTTAGGAAATGTCATACTGACAAACCTTCTAACATATCAAAATCAACCCAAGGGAATTTGAAGGTATTACTGCTTCATGCGAGGACTTTAAACAAGAGGATATACTCCTTCCAAGCTCTCCTACCCTTGGAGAACACAGACATATGTGCTCCTACTGATGCATGGTTTAAAGACCTGGTGAGTACCTTAGCAGTGCAAGACTACAATGCCTTTTACACATTTAGACCAGCTACTGTACATCCAGCTGCATCCTGTAAATGTGTGTGACCTAAAAGTTATTTTAAGGTATATGATTAAGCTAGAACACGATTTACAGGCTGGTTCTGTTCATTTCAGACATAGGTGCTAGACCTTGGGGTGCATTTCTGATTTCCATCCACTGGTCCAGGTTTGATTATTAAGGTACATAGAAAACCTTCAAGCACTGGATCCAACCTATGTTTTTTGAAGTGCAGATCAAGCCTACTTAACCTGGTGGACTTCTTTGAGAAGGTCACCAAGACAACGTGTGTTGGCAAAACAGTAAAAACCACCTACCTTGACTTGGCTAGGATATTTCATTCATAGAGAGAACCCAAGATATTAGTGTACCGTAATAATTAAAGTTAATAGGGATACATTATACTAGTGATTTAAGAAGATCTTAAGAAGCCCAATGCTATATTCCCATGGGAGATTTTAAACCATTTTGCATAAAACAGCCCAGTGGCAGGTTGAACAAGGATATGAAGGGACATTTACTTGTTGCCCCTATCCATGATGGATATGGCTGCCAAACTGGGGTTGAATTTGTGGAATCCATTTGTCCGAAATTTTATGTGAAAAGAGTTAGAGAAGTACTTAACTTTATGTGGAGTGAAAAATGGTTCCATACATTAGGTATTCTCTGTGATACATACTTATCCCTCCAACATATTGCACTTATGTTGCAATAGAGATTGAGATTCATATACTAAGTCTGTTCCCTCACCGAACCCTAACTCTAACCATAACAAACACACACACACACACACACACACACACACACACACACACACACACACACACACACACACACACACACACACACACACACACACACACACACACACTCTCTCAATTAACTTCCAGCCCCAACAAAAACCCACTTAACTTAGTTGACCAAATTCTACATTGTTCAAAAAGATCCTCACACAAAATACTGTTTGCACAAATGGCACAGCAGTTTACTTTGCGGATCATATGTAAAAGGCATATAGACAAAAATATACACACACACGCACACGCACACACACACACACACACACACACACACACACACACACACACACACACACACACACACACACACATATATATATATTTGCATACATATGTGCACAAGTGGGTCTGTATTACATTGTTGAAAGGGCTGTCCATCGAACACCCTTTCATCAACATGTAAACACCAAACTACCATAACTTCGAATGGCCACATAAGCAAATTTTTTTCCCAGAGGAAAAAATTGCTTCACCAATAACATAAAAAAAAACTGTCAGTATCTGTACTAGGTAGTTAGCAGTTTCATCAATTAAAAAATTGTATTTACAACCTAAAGATTAATAATTTTGTCTTTTTCCAGCTGTTCTTCCCCCTCTCTGCTGCACAAGCTCTGGATCCTTTGGTGCCACTAGTTCAGCAGGTAGCAGTCAAGACCCAGTGCCACCCTTATTTATTTTGTTGCCTTTTGAGAGCAAATAATTCAAATAAGTAACATGGTATCTATAAATAAAACATTCAACAATGCATTGTAGTAAAGCAAGGAGTAGTATTTGTAATGTAGACTGTAATGCTGCATGAATGTCATCATCTTTCTATTGAAATCATTTTTAGATCCCCTGAAGATGCTGCCTTTTGAAAGTGTGTTCAACATTTTGGACAAATTATCAATGGAGTAATTTGCCTGAGTAGAAATTTTCCCAAAAGGCACTATACTGCATTTATTTGCATTTTGTTTTAATTTGCTGTTGTCTGTGTTAGACCCTCTTGCAGGATGTTCCTGTCAGGGGGGGGGGGATTTATGATGGCTCCCAATTTGCAGTAATTTGTGAACTTGGTGAGACAAAAGCACTTGACATTACTCTTGACTTCTGAGAATTAGATGCCAAACAGGAGTAGGCCCTATACTGAGCCCTGTGATACTACACTGGTGGCCTGCCTCTTGGTGGAGCTGGTCTCACCAATCCTTACTTCCTGGGTCCTACCAGTGAGCTAGCTGGCAATCTACTGAGCTGTGTAAGGATTTATGCCTAGTTTGGTGGGTTTGCCCACATTACCCTAGTGGGATATGGTATCAAACTCCTTAGCCAGATCTAGGTAGACAGTAGGTAGACAGTATGCAGCATTTTCCCTTCACCTTTTGCCTTGGTTATCTTCTCAGAAAAATCTACCCAGTCAAGTAGGTATGCCCTTCATTTGACAAAACCAAACTGGGGTGGGTCCAGTCACCTTAGGATGCCAATGTTTTAGTTTATTATTCCCATGATAATTCATTCCATGTCTTTGCATATTAGACTAACGGGTCTGTACTTTTCTGGGATCCATTGATGACCCACCCTTCTGGAAGGGGGGGGGGGATCATTTTTGCTGTCCTTACTTTTCTTGGTACATAGCCTGTTTTGAAGCTGTAGTTGAAAAGTGTCTCAGATGATCCTGATAGGTCATGTTTCAGGTTATTTAAGAGGCAACCTGGGATATTATCAGCCCCATTGAGGCTGTGTTTTTAGTCTTTGTGAGCACTGCTATGACCTGCTCCTTGCTGATAGTTGGAGGTTATGCTGATAGGGATTTCACAGTTGGTGGCAGTGTGGTGTTGGGGTAATCTTTGAGCTGAAATTTTTAGCTAGAAGATTCGTTATGTCACTCTACTCAGTGAAAGTGGTGCCATTTACTGCCAGTTCTGCACAATCTTGCTTGATACCTTTGAGGTACTGGAAATAGCTGTATAAGGCCTTGTGGACATTTTTAGCATAAGACGTTATCTCGACCTTGCAACTGGCCTAGTTGGATTTAATTATTCCTGTTAATTTCCTGTTTAGTTTTATTAGTGAGCTCTTATCAATATGACATTTGGTCATTACTTTTTCTTTTGTTATGTACCCTGTCATGGTTAGGATTCCACCAGTGTGGTTTCTTTTGAGGTTTGTTTTGGGCTTACATCTGGTAGGTACAGCAGCTTCTATGCAGCCATGTTTGTACAGTGTGTATGTAAAAAAATGTGCATAGGCTGTTGTGAACTCTGGGTTGGGTGGGGCATTGAATTTTGGCAAACTGTTGTTTAACATGACATAGGTTAATAGGTGCATAGGCAATTAATTGGCAAACTGCCTCTGTGGGCCATTTTAAGCCTAGTCAAGCTCCCCCCCAAAGGTGAAAATCAAATCCTATTCCTTGTGATTTTATGAGGTAAGCACCTTTAACCGTTATGTCAGCCTCCAACTCCACCATTTGTGTTAGAATAGTTTCTAACTGTAAAAGGTTTTGCTGGGTTTTCCAAGTAGAGTTTAGGTTGAATTAGGCAGCTTTTTGATCTTACCTCACCAGTGTTGATGTGAAATGGTGAAAACAAGACTGAGCATGTAGATTCACAATTTATGGATATGTTGCTCTTGCATATTAACCAGAGAACTACCCCAGATATCTTTCAAAACCAATGTGGATGACTGGATAGGTGATAGCAATCTTCACTTTTAATATGTACCGAAAATATAGTTAAATGGAAAATCATTAGAATCCACCACATAATGTGGCTGATCTTCTTAATGGTCTCCCTGGCTGTAGGCCTTAGTAGGAAAAGAAGTAGCTATGAACCAAATGTTTGAAATGGCTCTATATTTTCCTTTTATTGTACCTCATGGGAACAGTGTATTAACACCTTTCTGGACTGTGGTTACTTGTAAACTGGACACACATATTATTTCTGAGTGAATTGCTTGCATCATTTTGACTGCTTCTGAAATGTATATCTCATATGTGTGCATGTTATGTTTTTCTGATTGCAGTTTTTGTATAGTTGCACACCATCCATCATTTACACAGACCTGTGTACAATATATCAATGTGATTTATTTATTGCACTTCTTGCCATAAAATTCCTGCCTAATAACCATAGACATACCAATTATGGAATTTCTGGTGTGCTATAGTACAGTAGGCCATCATGTAATGATAGTTTAGGTAAGTCCCACCTAACCGAGTCAGTCATGAAGTTTTGATTCATCTGGGGGATGAGTGGTCATTCAATGACTAGTTTCCCCAAATGTAACAATCATTTTTTGGTGCTCTTTTGCAGGACAGCTGCCATTATGTGTATGCATGATATTTACTGTGGAGTTTTTCCTCTCCAGATCACTGCTGAAAAGGGGCTATATGCTGCTTAATCCAACTTTTCTGGACAAGAAAAACAAAATAAAAAACATTTCTGATCTTGAATGTCTTACTTGGGTCTTTAACAAAACAATGTATCTCCCTTAGTTGAGATGATCATCAAGGGCTCTTTGCCAATATGAGTAGCAAATGAATTATGCCCAAAATGTGTTTACCCCCATCAAAAAATCCAGCAGTCTTTTATTTTAGTCTTTGGTCGATGATCATAGTATCACTGTTTCTTTCTCTGGCCTTATTATAGCTGCTAGAAATTAAGAAATCCCAATGAGAATTTTTAGATTCTGTCTGCTGTCTGACTGACACACAAAAAATGTATCTCTAAGGTACCTACTGTGTGTAAAGACCAAGTAAGCACCTCTAGGTTCCCTTTCTGAAAAGCCTCAGACGTTGCTCCAGCTGTAGTAGAGTGGTCCCTGACTTTGAGGTGGACTTTTTCTATAGTGATTATAACACAATTTGATAACCATTTTAGATGGCTATGTTTTCCTTTTGCCTTCAAATGATACAAAACATTTGTTAGACTTTTTGTTAGAAAAATATGTATTAATGTGTGTATGCTTAATGCCAAATTAATAATCAAGTGTTTTTAATATGCTTTTCATTCTATTTTTCATGCACTGTGATTTATACAAATTGAGTTTCATATGAGACTGAAAAGATGCTTTTCTAAAACTGCAGCATGCTTACTGAAACTTGCAAGTTGCCCTCTGACCTAGTAACTGCTAGCACAGCAATATTCTTGTTTATGCCTTGTGGAAATGTACTTGAGAAGCAGGTGTTAATCTGCTAGGTCAGAAGCATATAAATGAACAATACGCTATATTATAAATGTAATGATTCTAGACAAACAGCCTTGTCCAGAGGATGGGAACCTCTGCAGCTGCAGTAATTTAGAGATAAGGTACACAAAGGATTATTAAGGAAATGAACTGCTAGCATTGTGCTTGATTTAGCCGTAGTATCTTGAATGTAACATAACAAGTATCTAACTGAAAGTAACCAAGGCCATGTTGTTTTCCTCAGGAAGTTTCACACAAAAATTGTTTCAATCAGCAGAAAATCATGGGAAAGATGGTCAGCAGATGATGATGAAAAGGTGGTAATCTGTTACGTCAGCATGGTAGGACAGGATTAATTTGATAACCTATAAAAATGAATGCATTTCCTGTTTCTGGTTAGACAAACTCTGTATTAGCACGTTTTTGTCTCCTTGCTGCAAGATTAAAGGGCCTTAACCTGAACCTACCATATTTCGATCATTTTTAAAGTATATTTTTCCTTTGACAGATTGGTCCTTCGGACCGGAAACGTATCTCTCGCTCTAGGCCTAGGTCAGAATTGGGCCCGGTGGTATGCATCCGTATGGAGAAGATGCCAAATCGGCTCTTCTGTTTTGAAAGACCTCTGACTGAATTGTCGTTCGAAAGAAGCCAGCCACTGTTTCTGATCTGGGATTGGAGGACGAGTCAACGATCCGGTGGATCAACTCACGGAGGGTCAGGTAAGGAGGAATTACCTTATTTCTGTTTTAAGATCAGGGACTAGTTACAGAACTGTTTTTTGTCAGGTAAATTTGCGTATGCAAATTAGGGACAGAAAAAGGGGTTACTGTTTTTTGTCATAGATCAGGGAAACAGAATAGGTAGACAGTTATTCTAGATAAACTGTGAAAAGGTGTAGACTTGTGGTACCACATGATAGAGAAAGGGTTACGTAACAATTTACAGCTTAGCTAAGACACCAATGGGAAATCAGTGCACAAAAAGTTCCCGGGACACGCCCCTAACTGAAGACGTGAAGTATATGCAATTACAGCGTGCCGATAATGTTAAATATTACTCCAAATGGGTCGATAAGTATAAATTTGAGGATAATTTAGATAAACTTGCACTTATGAAACTTGTAAAACAGTTAAAAATAGATGTGAAAGGTCAATTAAAAAAGCAGAGACAATTAGGAGTCCCTCAGGCGCATAGGTGGCTTGAGGAAGCAAATCGTAGGGAGCAGAGAATTAAAAATTCAAAGACAATGTTCTTAGACAAAGAAGACAATAACTTAGTAAGAGCAATGGCCCCTCCTTCACCCCCACCACTTCCGTTACCAGAATATGAAGCGAGTGGACGAGCTGATCCACCTCCGCTATACCCAGCTGTCCCTGCAAAAGCACAACCGTTTGTCAGGGATCCTATCGAGACCAGGTCTTGAACACATGACTTGAGGAGGGAAATTGAATTAAATGAATTAAATAGAGCATCACAGGCTATGAGTGAAGAAGAGATGTGTCCACTCATAGAAGTACCGAATCCTCAGGCAGGACAGGCAGCACAAGATACGACTCTTTTAATTTATAGACCGTGGACACCGGAAGATATCTGGAAAACTACAGAAGGTATTCCCACCCAAAAGTGAATTTTAGAACATTTTTAGAAGACTTACAGGGTATGAGATTAAGTTACCATTTAAATGGAGAGGAAGGAGAAAAAGTAGTTAGACAAATTGTGGGTCCAGATTGGCACATGATTAGTGGCGACTGGAATCCTCGTGATGCACAACTTAGACCACTCCCACATACTAATGCAGAACTGGATGGCAGAGTGAAAGGTCTAACAGACCGAATCTCTGAAAAGTGGAATCCTAGGGCTGATTGGACTTGCATTAGTCAATGCATTCAACAGGAAGGTGAAACAGTTGATAGATATTATGCTAGACTGTTAGAGTGTTTTAATAATCACTGTGGAATGCAGATACCAGAAAACCAGACACATGATTCTTCATATGAACAACAGTTAAAGAACACATTCTTGAAGGGTAGTATAACTCCCATTAGTAGCTTTATTACGAAGCATATGGTAGATCATCGAACAAGTAGATTACAGCCATTACTTGAATATGCTAGACATGCAGAAAGACATTTTAAAAGTAAAAAGAAAAAGAAAACTCAAGTATTTTCAGCAGAAGATGGGTCAGAAGTATTTGAAGTACAAACTGGAAAAAAGGGTAAGAAAAATACCCAGGGAAATAAACAATCTGACAAACGATCAGAAGATTTCGAGGAAAGAAAGAAAAAGGGTGAGTGTTTTAAGTGCGGGAAAAAAGGACATTTAGCGAGGGATTGCAGGCTAAACAAGAAGGCGACTACAGAAAATAAGGAGGATGAGGAATGACTATATGATAGTCAGGAATCATTAGAAGAGAGTGAGCAGGGAAAGGTAAGTGTAAATGTGAAAGCAGGAGAAACGGATGTGACACAAGGGGTAGAGGATGTATATGAATACACAGACGTAGAAGAAAATGAAATTTTAGACCTAGCTCTTTTGAGCTTTACTTAGCAGACACAAAACTGGAAGTGGCGCTTCTGGTAGAGGGGAGGGAAGTTACATTTTTGTGTGACTCAGGGGCTTCACGAACCCTGATACACCCTTCCAAACTACCAGAAGATACAGAATCACCAGATTATATATTAGTGAAAGCAGCTAATGGACAGCTGTACCGGGAGCCACTCTCCCATGACATAACAATAACAGACCCCGTATCAGGGATGACTCAGAAAAGTAAAATTGTAGTTTCTGCAAAATGCCCAGTAAATCTTTTGGGTAGAGATTTGATGCAGATATTTGGCATAGCCATAGTTCCAACCATGCAGGGTATGGAAGCACAGCGACAAATGGACACTTTTGTAGTGCGACCGGAGGGTGAAATGTATTATTGGTACAGCCAGTAGTTGAACTGAACCACAAAACCTCTAAGTGGAGAAACGCCACAGTCTCGGTCAATGCCCAAATAGCTTTGGATGTTAAATATCAACTCACTTCTTGTAGAAAGCAGTTCAAATGTGACAAATAGCCAAAGGAAGGTTTAAAATGCACAAGTCTTTTATTCCACAATACCAACACAAAAAACGATAATCCACAAGCGCTTTCGCCCGTTCGTAACGGGCTTTTTCAAGTGTACTGTTTTACTCTGAAACTCCATATTTAAGTAAAACAAAACATGTCATGTGCTTTTGTTAATTGAATTATCATCAGCGACCAGTTATGTTTAAATTATTTAAAAAGACATTCTATGTCCTAAAATTTACTTTCACCAGTCAAAATACCTGTAGTATTTCCACTGAATCCATAAGTGTATTATATACATAAAAAAATTTTAATAGTAACCTGATTTAAAAATCACTTAATGCCTTGAGAAAATTTATAGCTTAAAAATGTGTCTTTAAATAAAAGTACTGCGTATTCATCAAAAATGCATTGAGTTAATAGTGTGTATAAAAATATTACATTGTTAATAAACAACATAAAAGAAACATAAACCAATTTCATGTGCTAGACTCAATATTATAAAGTTCCCTATATTTTGTATATTTTATAATATGCTTGTCTTCATCCATTGTTACAATAAAAATAATTCATCTTGTTGAACCTGTGCTTTTTTTAAAAAATGTGCTTGCATACTCCTATTTCATTTCAACCTACTCCTTTTGGCTCTAAGTATATCACTGATGCTAATCCCTTCATTTAAACCTGGATGCTTTGTCACATTTAAATTCAGCTGCCAAATGAGTTCCTTTATGCCAAGGGCCGTTTCCCAGTCTCCTCCTCTCAAATCTTGCCTTACTTTGTCAATGACAAAAAATTTTAAAGACATGTTCTTGCAGACCAACGAATGCTTGTAAAAAGCATTTGTATATTTTTTTGTTTTAATGTCATTCATGTGCTCGTATATTCTACGTTTGAGTTGCCTTTCAGTTTTGCCCACATTAAAAAAAGCACAGGTTCAACAAGATGAATTATTTTTATTGTAACAATGGATGAAGACAAGCATATTATAAAATATACAAAATATAGGGAACTTTATAATATTGAGTCTAGCACATGAAATTGGTTTATGGTTCTTTTATGTTGTTTATTAACAATGTAATATTTTTATACACACTATTAACTCAATGCATTTTTGATGAATATGCAGTACTTTTATTTAAAGACACATTTTTAAGCTATAAATTTTCTCAAGGCATTAAGTGATTTTTAAATCAGGTTACTATTAAATTTTTTTATGTATATAATACACTTATGGATTCAGTGGAAATACTACAGGTATTTTGACTGGTGAAAGTAAATTTTAGGACATAGAATGTCTTTTTAAATAATTTAAACATAACTGGTCGCTGATGATAATTCAATTAACAAAAGCACATGACATGTTTTGTTTTACTTAAATATGGAGTTTCAGAGTAAAACAGTACATTGAAAAAGCCGTTCTGAACGGGCAAGCGCTTGTGGATTATCGTTTTGTGTGGTGGTATTGTGGAATAAAAGACTTGTGCATTTTAAACCTTCCTTTGGCTATTTGTCACATTTGAACTGCTTTCTACAAGAAGTGAGTTGATATTTAACATCCAAAGCTATTTGGGCATTGACTGAGACTGTGGCGTTTCTCCACTTAGAGGTTTTGTGGTTCAGTTTTGCTACGTTTTTTCTTCCTGGTTTGTACCATGACGGATGACGCTACATCTCCGGTTTTTGCTGACACGCCTTTTTTGTTGTTGGGGGAAGAGCCGGATGACACGCCGGTCACTAGAAAGGAGTTAAACCAGGTTTTGGCCCTTTTAACTCAATTGAATAACACTATACTAAACTCTAAACACGCCGAGTGTTCTAATAGTTCCGGAATTCCCTGCAATCAGCAGCAGGCGAAGGAAAAGGAGCGGAGCACAGAGTTTAGAAGAGGTCCGAAACCAGGGACGTCAGGAAGAGACGCGGTTATTGTGGATCATTCTCCGGTTTCTTCCCCTAACAGAAGCAAACGAGCTGAGAGAAATGGAACTGTACATACTGACAACAATTTTAATTTCAAGGATTGGACTGAGCAACTTCCATGCTTTAAAACAGGTACTTTCAACTTGCAAATGGATTACTTGGACAATGAGTTTGAAAAGTTTAAGGACAAACTGTATGCATTTAAAAACTCGCAGTTAGAAATAAATTACCTGAAAGAATGTATAAAAGTGGAGCGTGTTCCTAAGGGGTTATGCTGTTTTAAATACCCTAATAGTGCTCACGCTGGTTCCAATTTGCATTGTAAACTCACTGATTTGTTTAACAGAACTGGAATTGAAGTTTTGAAATTAATGATAGATGATTATGTAACAAAAGAAGATGTTCTTTTACATGAGTTAAATGTACTGCATGATAATATTGTGAAGGATGAAAGATTTTTGAGCTACAAGAGAAAGTATAATGAGACTTTCAAAGAAGTAGATGAACACTGTTTCAAGGTCCTAGACAGAAAGGCCAGGAAGCTGGAGAGGGACCTTATAGAATATAGGGAGGGGAGAGCCTACCCAGCAGGAGGTACTCGTAAGCAGAATAATTTTGAGAATGTTGAAAATGAAAATATGCATAGTAGTTCTAATGGTTATAATGAAGGTGGGATGCCTAGAAGAAGTGAGAGGTTAGCACAAAAAAGTAATAGCAATATGCAACAGGGTTTTTCGCTTCCCCAGGGCAGACCACGGGTGAAATTGAACCAATACCAGCAGAATGTATGGAACAAGAGGCGTTGAGCTCTAAGAAAGATTTAAGTACAAAAGAGATCCTTGTTTCATCAGTTGTAAGTGAACAAGGTGTATGTACCATCCACACCTTTGACAACTTTAGTATATATAATTACACAGATGTTAACATTACTGAAGATTTTTTTGAACTATTCACGAAAGGACTGCAATTTGTACCTAACAGATCTAGTTTTCTTCCTAAACTGTTAATTGAGTTAAAGATGTTTGTGAGGAATTTAAATTTAAGTACAATTTTCAAAAACCAACCAGCGCGGGCGACATCACTCACTAGAAGTAGCACCTTTAATCCCCCGGTCCATCCTAAGCTCAAAGTATGTGAGGAAGTAATTGAAAAGATTCTTAGAGATAATTTAACTAAGAACAACAACAAGTTGGCAAGCAATTTTCCAAAACACTTACAGGAGGTGGTGGACAGGTTAAAAAGGAATAAAACTAGAGTAATGAAACCAGACAAGGGAGGGGGGATAGTACTGATGAGTCAGTTTGAATATGAGAGCCACATATATGGTTTATTACAGAACACCAACATTTATGAACCAAGTTCTTTGAACGAACTGAACATAGCAGTGAGTAAAATTAAGTACTATGTACATGACTTGCTTTTGCAAGGTTTCATGGATGAAAAAACACACAATTATCTACTTGTCCCTAAACCTAAGACAGCTGTGTTATTTGGTATTCCCAAAGTGCACAAAGGCCTTACTCCCTTAAAGTTTCGCCCAATTGTAGCAGGAGCAGGTAGTGTCACTGAGCCTCTTAGTAAATTTATTGACTTTCACTTGAAACAATATGTAACGCAGTTAAATTTTGTATGCAAGGATTCCTGGGAGTTTTTAGCTAACATCGACCAAGAAATTGACAATTCAAACTTACTTATGGTGACAATAGATATTGTCGAACTGTTTGCAAGTATTCCGCACGAAATAGGCTTAGACTGGTTTGGTCAAACTATTGCCAAGGAATCTGGGCTAAACTGCGACTTAGTCAACACAATATTGGAATTCATGAGAATAGTGCTTTGCAATAACTTTATATATTTCAATGAGGAATTCTACAAGCAGAAGAGCGGGGTGGCCATGGGAGCCCCCTGCGCTACTGCGTATGCAAACATAGTTTTACACAAGTGGGAGAAGGAATATATTCATTCCACTAGTTGGAGACAATATATTACATTTTACAGGAGGTTTTTAGATGACATTTGCATTTTGTGGTCAGGTACAGAGCAACAATTTTTGAACTTCATGGCTTATTTAGAAAATACGACCAAATTTCTTAAGTTTACTTACAATGTCAGTGAAGAAAGTTTAAACTACTTAGATATTAAATTAACAAAAAGAGGAAATCAGAAAGGTTTCACCTCACAAATATTCAGAAAAGAAACATACTGCAACACATATCTACACTTTGACAGTGGTCACCCTTGGCATATTAAGAAGGGTATTATTAAAGGACAACTTGTCCGAGCGTCTAGAATGTGCAGTAGTAATGTTTTGTTTGCAAATGAAATTGAATTTTTGAGAGAAGCATTTACAAGAAGGGGGTACCCTTCAGTATTGTTCCAAGCTATAGTGGAGGAGATTTCCCACAAAAGAGACAACGATTTTAGACCTATATTGGGAGCCGGTTCAATAGCATTTCAAAAACAAGAAACTGCAAACATTAACAGTAACAACAGCTTTGTATATACATACTCCCAAGATGCTACATTTATTGAGAACACCTTCAGGAATTTATGGCCTATGATTTCTTTGCAAGATGAATTTAAGGAAATTTTTCCAGAGCATATTTCTTTTATTAGAAAAAGAAATGTTAATTTAAAAGGAATATTTGAACAGAGTATGTACAAAACAGAAAGGCAACAAGGACCAACACACAAACGTAAGGGTACCTTTGCATGTGGCCGATGCAAACAGTGTCCACATTTGATTAATAAGGACCAAATCAATATTTTGGCTCGTAAAACAACCTTGTATGCCAAAACTAACTATAATTGTAACTCATCAGGAGTAGTATATTTGGGTTTGTGTCAAAATTGCCCCGCATTTTATGTGGGCAAAACTGAAAGGCAACTCAAACGTAGAATATACGAGCACATGAATGACATTAAAACAAAAAAAGATACAAATGCTTTTTACAAGCATTCGTTGGTCTGCAAGAACATGTCTTTAAATTTTTTTGTCATTGACAAAGTAAGGCAAGATTTGAGAGGAGGAGACTGGGAAACGGCCCTTGGCATAAAGGAACTCATTTGGCAGCTGAATTTAAATGCGACAAAGCATCCAGGTTTAAATGAAGGGATTAGCATCAGTGATATACTTAGAGCCAAAAGGAGTAGGTTGAAATGAAATAGGAGTATGCAAGCACATTTTTTTAAAAAAGCACAGGTTCAACAAGATGAATTATTTTTATTGTAACAATGGATGAAGACAAGCATATTATAAAATATACAAAATATAGGGAACTTTATAATACTGAGTCTAGCACATGAAATTGGTTTATGGTTCTTTTATGTTGTTTATTAACAATGTAATATTTTTATACACACTATTAACTCAATGCATTTTTGATGAATATGCAGTACTTTTATTTAAAGACACATTTTTAAGCTATAAATTTTCTCAAGGCATTAAGTGATTTTTAAATCAGGTTACTATTAAAATTTTTTTATGTATATAATACACTTATGGCAGTGGAAATACTACAGGTATTTTGACTGGTGAAAGTAAATTTTAGGACATAGAATGTCTTTTTAAATAATTTAAACATAACTGGTCGCTGATGATAATTCAATTAACAAAAGCACATGACATGTTTTGTTTTACTTAAATATGGAGTTTCAGAGTAAAACAGTACACTTGAAAAAGCCCGTTACGAACGGGCGAAAGCGCTTGTGGATTATCGTTTTGTGTGGTGGTATTGTGGAATAAAAGACTTGTGCATTTTAAACCTTCCTTTGGCTATTTGTCACATTTGAACTGCTTTCTACAAGAAGTGAGTTGATATTTAACATCCAAAGCTATTTGGGCATTGACCGAGACTGTGGCGTTTCTCCACTTAGAGGTTTTACAGCCAGTAGTTGGTTACGACTGGTCCAGGGGCAGTAACCGAAGAACTGATGAACATAGCCATCAGCAAGTTCCCCTCCCTCAACATTGACAAACAGCATTTGTGCATTGTACTCTATATTACTGTAATAGACCAGGACCTGATAAAGATTATGAACAAGAATTGTTTTAAAACCATGCAAACAGGCTAGTATTGCGAAACTTGTACTGGGATGCAGAAGGGAACAGTGTAGCAAGCTGTTTATTGCCCCAGGAATTTTTAGCACTTTACAAATCTAATCGACTGCCACATGTTAGTTTAACTAAGAACAAAACTTTAAAATGGGCAGACTTAGGTGAGAAAGTCACAAGGTGGGAAAAGCAGACAGAATTAGAGCTCTCCGAACAAGGAGTACAGAAACAGAAATTGAATTGGATCACACAGACACACCCAGCTGTGCACTCACAGGCTAATGAGAATAGCTGAGTATTACTCTTATTAGAAGAAGAGGAAAAAGCCTTGCGAAACATACCAGACATTCTCTGGTCAGCAGGGAAATCAGATGTAGGACTAATACGAACAGCAGGACCAGTTACCATAACGCCAAAGTCAGCTTTTAGACCCCAGAAAAGACAGTATCCCTTGAGAAAGGATGCAAAGGTAGGAATCAAGCCTATTATAGCAGCCTTACTTAAGGAAGGAGTTTTAATATAATCCCCTGATTCACCATGTAATACACCTTTATTTCCTGTCAAGAAAGCAAATGGGGAATGGCATATGGTCCAAGACTTACAAGCTGTGAATAATGCAGTTATACCCAGGGCACCACCGGTGCCAGATCCACACACCTTACTGAATGATTTAAAGCCAGAACAAAAATATTTTTCAGTGGTAGACATTAGTAATGCATTTTTCTCAATACCGATACACCCTGACAGCCAATATTGGTTTGCATTTACATTTCAGGGAAAGCGGTACACATATACCAGATTACCACAGGGATATTGTGAAAGTCCAACAATATTTGCACAGGAAATGGCAAGCAACCTGGCAGGATTTATCCCACCGAAAGGTAGTCAGATTCTGCTTTATGTAGACGACATTCTGCTGGCAGCCCCCCACCCAGCACGAATGCAAGGAGGACACGATAGCTTTATTACAATTTTTAGCTACTTAAGGTCACAAAGTAAACAAAGACAAGTTACTGCTTTGGAGAAAACAAGTTAAGTACTTGGGATATGTAATATCCAAAGAAGGTAGTATATTAGATGAAGACAGAAAAACAGCAATTTTACAAGCACCTAGATCAACTACCAAGAAGGAAATGATGTCCTTCCTGGGAACTACTAATTTTTGTCGGAGTTGGATACCAAACTATGATTTGGAATCTGCTCCACTGGCTGATTTAATATTTAAAAAGCCGATGGCAGCACAAGATTTATTACAATGGACACCTGAAGCAGAAGCAGCTTTCTGTAAGCTGAAACAATTGATAGCATTATCCTTAGTTTTAGGATTACCAAACTATAACAAGCAGTTTATCCAGACTGTAGATTGTAAGCAAGGTTATATGACATCAGTATTGACACAGCAACATGGGGACAAACAACGCCCCGTAGCTTATTATTCATCACAGTTAGATCCAGTGGCGCGGTCCTTGCCCCACTGTGTACAAGCAGTAGTTGCAGCTGCAATGGCAGTGCAGGCTTCAGCCTCAGTAGTGTTATTTCACCCCCTCACATTGAGAGTGCCTCATGCTTTTGCAATTATTTTACTGCAAGAAAAAGTAGCATATCTTTCTCCAACTAGGCATCTTTCCTGTATGACCATACTGTTGAGCCAACCTCATATGACAATTGAATGATGTACAACCTTGAACCCGTCAACTTTGCTTCCAACCCCTGCAGATGGCAAACCACACTGCTGCCTGCAGGAGATTGAACAAAAGACATTACCTAGACAAGACCTCACGGATGTTCCCTTGGATGATGCCGAGGTGACATGCTATGTGGACGGCTCGTGCAGGAGGGGTCCTACAGGACAGAACCTAGTGGGGTATGCAGTCGTTTCTGATACTGAAACTTTAGAAGCAAGATCTTTACCACACAACTTATCTGCACAAGCAGCAGAATTGATTGCCTTAACAAGGGCATGTACCTTAGCAAAAGGTAAGAAAGTGAACATTTATACTGACAGTCAGTATGCTTTTTCTACTGTACATGTTTTTGCGCAACAGTGGAAAAATAGAGGAATGATAACATCTACTGGTAAACCGATTAATCATGCGCAACTTATTTTAGACTTGTTAGATTCAATTCAGTTACCTAAAAAAGTAGCTATTTGCAAATGCGTAGCTCATACAAAACAACAGGATAGAATTTCAAAAGGTAATGCACGTGCTGGTACAGCTGCAAAGCAGGCAGCCTCAGCCACAGAAACTTTTCTTTTGAGTGAGGAATTACAACCCTCAGAGATTTTAGATTTGGAAATGTTAAAAACAATGCAGACACTACAAATATTGAGAAACAAAAGTGGATAAAACGAGGAGCAATCCTCAAAAAGGGACTGTACATCTCCAAGGAAAAGAAACCGATTTTGCCATCTAATTTGTTTAGATATGCAGTGTTGCTGAGCCATGGGCAGAGCCATGTCTCAACATGGGGGATGGTACAGTTAGTGAATCGAGTGTTTACAATCTACGGGTTTACAAACTATACAAAAAATTTTTGTGCAGCATACCATGTTTGTAACAAGCATCATGCACAAGGGGCATTGAAGCCTAAGCGAGGGAATTTTCCTACACCACCATATCCATTCCATACTATTTGTATGGATTTCATAGAATTGAATAAATGTGAGAATAAGAAGTATTGCCTTGTTATTATAGACATGTTTTCCAAATGGGTAGAAGCGTTTCCAACTAAAAATCCAGATGCAGCCACTGTTGCAAAGGTCCTCGTTAAAGAAATTATACCCAGATTTGGTATACCGGAAAAGATTTATAGTGATAACGGGACACATTTCGTGAACCAAACAATCCAACAACTCAGTCGTTATTTTGGAATTTCGTTAAAGACCACTGTGGTACCACCCTCAATCTGCAGGGCTAGTAGAGAGGCACAATGGGGTATTGAAGAATAAGCTTAGGAAATTGATAGAAGAGACACAGAAAAATTGGGTGCACTGTTTGCCTTTAGCACTGTTGAGCATGAGAACTGTTCCAAATGTAAAGGGATTAGCTCCTTTTGAAACTTTGTTTGGGAGGGCATATTATACACCTCAGTCTACAGAGCAGGAGGCTGACAGTTTACTTGCAGGATATATGAGGCGATTTTTGAATAACAAACATTTGCAGTTAAATTCTGTTTCAGATAAAGAGCAATCGAAATCGGAAGCACCAGTAGCCCCAGGCACTTGGGTCTGGGTGAAGATTGTGAAACGGAAGAATTGGAGTTCTCCGAAGTGGGAAGGTCCGTACCAGGTACTACTGTCGACACCCACTGCAGTCAAGATCGCAGAGCGAGCTTCCTGGATTCATTTGACACACTGTAAACTGGTTAAAAACTTTGAACTGGACAAAAACTTTGTTACTGTTGCACAACAAGAACAAAATGGCCAGATACAGAGTGAGTAGAGACATTGAGCAACCTCAGAAAACTTGTATGATTGTTTTTATTGCAATATTGATCACACTGTTCTTTTTGCTGTGGCCGTTCTTTTTTCCTGCCACAAAGGTTGAACTGATTAGACGTAATCAACCAAGCATAGACTGGCATCTGAACTTTAACACTTATCAGGCAATTACACGTGTGTACGCAGAGACTTTTAATGTTTCGAACTGCTGGGTCTGTACGGCCATACCAACAGCATACGGGGGTTTATTAATGACTGCTATCCCCCTAGGGGTCAATGAGAACTGGGAAAATCTGGTTTTTGACACAGTCACTATTAAAGCACAAGATAAGGTAGCACTGTATTTGCCTGTGACACAAAAAGGAATTGTATGTTTTTATAAAAATGACTCCATCCAAGTTGAATGGAGTAAATGCAATGTTACAGTACAGTATAAATGTTATAGAAAACCAAATGATTTAAGCGGATCTTGTAGTACAGATTATGACTCATTTTTGAAATCTATGCATAAAACTCTTGATCAGGTACAGCATAATCCTATACTTTTCAAAAAGTTGTCAGTGATAGATAGGAAAATGTTTCATGCAGGGCAGTCATTTCGTAACAAAGTAATAACTAAGGTAGAAGACTGTTATTTTGCATGTGGTAAAAAGGCATATAAATGGTTACCTGAGAATTGGTCTGGCAGTTGTTTTTTGGGGTACCTGGTTCCGGCCATCCGACACACTGCTGTTTTGACTCAGGGGAATATTCGAAATACTTGAGATGTAACCAAAAAGACTGTTAAGAAACCTGAGAATCCAGTGGGATGAATCGAAGCAGGGTGGAAAGACCATCGTAATGTGGGAACTAAACTTGTGCACATGGACTTGAGTGATGCTGTTATATCCTGGGCAGGTATATCACCCATGTATGGCGGAGTCAAATTAATATGGGAGCTGCGAAAACTGTCCAAACTTCTTGAAATAATGAGTAATGCAACTTTTTCTGCCCTTGAATTGATAACTGATGAACTGAATGCTATGAACAACTGTAGTGCTTCAAAACCAAATGGCTCTTGACTTCACCCTAGCGGCGAGAGGCGGAACTTGCGCTTTAATCAAAGAGGAGTGCTGTGCATTCATTCCTGACCATCAGCATGAGATCAATGACCATCTTGAGGTGATTCAGCAAGTGTCGGCCATGACCAAACCAGGCCCAAATCCTCTGACAGAGTTTTTTCAGAATGCCTTCGGGGGGTGGGGCTCCATTTTTATGAACATATTGATTGCTATTGGGGTAGGATTACTCCTAATAGGAGTTTATATTTGTTGCGGAATCCCCTGCATGAAGAAATTAATTAAAGAATTCATAGATATATCCGTATCTGAGACTATGTATCAAAGTACTGAATTTGAAGAGCTGCTAGAATGTGAGACATTTTCATAGAAGTTTAAACTGAATGACTTTCTTAACTGCAAATCCTGAATGGAAGAGGTTAGGAAAAGAAGCAAACTGTTTATCCTTTTTTGAAAATAGAATAAAAAGTATTAACAGGAGGGAGATGTTAGAACAATATGTATTAATGTGTGCATGCTTAATGCCAAATTAATAATCAAGTCTTTTTAATATGCTTTTCATTCTATTTTTCATGCACTGTGATTTATACAAATTGAGTTTCATATGAGACTGAAAAGATGCTTTTCTAAAACTGCAGCATGCTTACTGAAACTTGCAAGTTGCCCTCTAACCTAGTAACTGCTAGCACAGCAATATTCTTGTTTATGCCTTGTGGAAATGTACTTGAGAAGCAGGTGTTAATCTGCTAGGTCAGAAGCATATGAATGAACACTACGCTATATTATAAATGTAATGATTGTAGACAAACAGCCTTGTCCAGAGAATGGGGACCTCTGCAGCTGCAGTAATTTAGAGATAAGGTAGACAAAGGATTATTAGAGAAATTAACTGCTAGCATTGTGCTTGATTTAGCCGTAGTATCTTGAATGTAACATAACAAGTATCTAACTGAAAGTAACCAAGGCCATGTTGTTTTCCTCAGGAAGTTTCACACAAAAATTGTTTAAATCAGCAGAAAATCATGGGAAAGATGGTCAGCAGATGATGATGAAAAGGTGGTAATCTGTTACGTCAGCATGGTAGGACAGCATTAATTTGATAACCAATAAAAATGAATGCATTTTCTGTTTCTGGTTAGACAAACTCTGTATTAGCACGTTTTTGTCTCCTTGCTGCAAGATTAAAGTGCCTTAACCTGAACCTACCGTGTTTTGATCATTTTTAAAGTATATTTTTCCTTTGACACTTTTTAAAAAGCTTACTTTGAGATCAGCTAAAGTCAGTTGTATGTTATAATAGGACTTTCCTCCATTAGTTGATGTTTAAATAACTAGAATCCAAAAACGAGGTCCTTGTCCATAGGAAAAACTCAACAACCCGAAAAACCTTAACGCAGTTTATTAATGTAAAAACACAAAACAGAGCGTTTTCGCCACTGCAGTCAGTGGCTTCTTCAGAGGGAATATAAAATAGAGCGTGAGCTCTCCAATTATAGCAGAACAAGCAGGAAATGACATGATCAAGTTTCCATATATACAAAAGAAACTTCCTTGATCATATATTTGTACATTTAAAATGTAAATTCAATATACAATAAAATGACACCTCAGTGCCTATTATTTCATATATTTCTAGAATACATTAAAAATTAATTAAAATTATTAAAACCAATGAAAACATTGGAATATTAGAATGTTAAAGTGTAAAATTACATTAACACGTGGATGCTTACTGCCACATAAGCCCTAGCCTATTAACAAGCTTAGATCACTACTACACATAACTTTAAGTATGGAGGAAATATATATGTGTGTTATACTAAGTTGGGTAAAAAGCCCTTGTTTAGATCAAAAAGACTCAATAAGGGTAATATTGAACACTCTTAAATGTAACATCAAGGAACATTTTTCAACCAGGGAAAAAAAGGAGAAAAGTTGAAAATACTTACATACTTCTCCTTGTATTTATCAATGTGAAAAGGTGTAAACAAAATATTCAATCTGTAGTTTGTATATTGTATGTTATACACCAACCTATCTAAGATAACTCCTGAGTTTTAGCACCGGGGCTATATTACAATTATTGTTTAAACCAGGATACCTGAACGCGTCAAGACGCAACTGCCATTCAAATTCCTTGTTTTCCAAGATAAGGGAGAAGGGGCCCCCCCTTGTTCTCAACGGGACTTGATCAATGGCCATGAACTGGAAGCTATGGCCTGGGTTAGAGCCTATGTGCTTTGCCAAAGCGTTATCACTTTTATTGTTCTTAATAGCATAAAAGTGTTCATACATACGGTCACATACTCTCCGGTCTGTTTTACCGATGTAAAACGCTTGGCAACATACACACATTGCAATGTATACGATAGATTTGCTCTCACAGTTAAGTGTAACTTGGATGTGGTACTTTTTGTCCCTCACTGTGAATGTTTCACCAATTCTAACATGATTGCACTGTTTGCAAAAACCACATTTCTGCATACCTCTCTTTTTATAGAAAGTGTTTTGTGGTAAGTCTCTCTGCAATAATTCTTTGAGATTACTTTATCTCTTAAAGATAAATCTTGGCCTAAGCCCTAATTTTTCAGCCAAAAATGAATTGGAAGAGATGAAATGCCAATTTTTATATATGATGGCTAAGATCCCTCTAGTATTCCTACTATAGGTCGTAATAAAACTCAAAGCAAACTCACATTCCTCACCAATTTTTATAGGTACAGTCCTAGCCTCTTCATTAACGCTAGTTTCAGATGTTAATACCACTGAGGTAAGGTCAATGTGTGTCAGCTCCTGTTGTATTAACTCCTGTTGTATTAGTAGAGGTTCATAAAAGCCAAAACAAGGAACTTGAATGGCAGTTGCGTCTTGACGCGTTCAGGTATCCTGGTTTAAACAATAATTGTAATATAGCCCCGGTGCTAAAACTCAGGAGTTATCTTAGATAGGTTGGTGTATAACATACAATATACAAACTACAGATTGAATATTTTGTTTACACCTTTTCACATTGATAAATACAAGGAGAAGTATGTAAGTATTTTCAACTTTTCTCCTTTTTTTCCCTGGTTGAAAAATGCTCCTTGATGTTACATTTAAGAGTGTTTAATATTACCTTTATTGAGTCTTTTTGATCTAAACAAGGGCTTTTTACCCAACTTAGTATAATACATACATATATATTTCCTCCATACTTAAAGTTATGTGTAGTAGTGATTTAAGCTTGTTTATAGGCTAGGGCTTATGTGGCAGTATGCATCCACGTGTTAATGTAATTTTACACTTTAACATTATAACACTCTAATGTTTTCATTGGTTTTAATAATTTTAATTAATTTTTAATGTATTCTAGAAATATATGAAATAATAGGCACTGAGGTGTCATTCTATTGTATATTGAATTTACATTTTAAATGTACAAATATATGATCAAGGAAGTTTCTTTTGTATATATGGAAACTTGATCATGTCATTTCCTGCTTGTTCTGCTATAATTGGAGAGCTCACGCTCTATTTTATATTCCCTCTGAAGAAGCCACTGACTGCAGTGGCGAAAACGCTCTGTTTTGTGTTTTTACATTAATAAACTGCGTTAAGGTTTTTCGGGTTGTTGAGTTTTTCCTATGGACAAGGACCTCGTTTTTGGATTCTAGTTGTTTGTTTCTATTTATGCAAGTTTGATGTTTAAATAACATTAACTTTTTACACCCAGATTTCTTCCCCACTGACCATTACTGTTGCAAATAATCCCATTAAATGACAAAGAAGAACATTCAGAAGTTATGTTCTTTAAATACTTTTAAACAAATACTTGTAGAACACAGTGACAAACTATTAACAGATCTTTACAGCTCAAAGCTATCATAATCACCAGTTAAAAAGACAATCTCTCCTGGCCTTCCTGAAGATACTGAAAAAACATTCCATCTTGGAACATTGCTACTAAAGATTACCTTTATTTTATTTGACCTTCTCCTTACACAGTTCCTAATCAGATATTAACTCATTTGTAATTAATCTGTAGAACCCAAAACGAGTGCAACCAAAAAACAAAGGCTCACGGCCAAAGAGATCACCAGGACCAGGATGCAGATGATTTGATGTAACAATTTCTTTATTTTATGTATAACATCCACAAATAAGCAGTTCACAGATAAAAACTGACTGAAACAGGCAATACAGTCAAGCGCTTTAGCCCGGGCTCTCCCAGGCTTTATCAAGACAAGAATACAGGGAATTATTTATCATATCAGTGGACTGAGTCACATTTTTTTCATTATCAATCACAACTAGTTTCAAGATTAATCATGTTTATTCCAGTGTTTTGTAAAAACAGTCTAAAAAGTATACACAATGAAACAAATAAAATTAACAAAACAGAAAAATATGTTATAAAACATGCCATAAATAAAACACAATAAGAAATAAAAGAAATTATTACTACTTATGTGTGAGATTCATAAGTATGGTACATGCTGCATATGGGTAGTGCACGGGGATCAGCAATTTAAAATATATATGTATATATATATATATATATATATATATATATATATATATATATATATATATATATCTATAAAACATTTGTACAATTTTTACTGGGATGAGTTTATTCTCCCCATGGAACAGGGTGGTTTGGGTTTACCTGCTTTGATGGGATATACTGGAGTACACAATTAACACTGAAAGCACATGGGATGAAACTATGGATAAGACAGTTGTAATAGCAGCAAATGGGGGAAATCAGAAGAAGCTGAGAATTGAGATAGAAGGGAAAGTAGTGGAACAGGTTTACAGTTTCAAGTATCTGGGAGGGGTGGTGGTGGAGAAGGGAAGTATATATATATATATATATATATATATATATATATATATATATATATATATATATATTTGACATGTATGTATATATGGGTCTTCTTCAAATGAATGAAAATCCACATAACTGAAAACAACATTTCCGAGATGACATTGCCAAAACCTGAATTTAATGACAAACACAATGCCGAAGGATTTCACAGAGTAAGTATCCATGTTGCCAACCAGGGGAAATTTGCTGTTTTCCCCAGTGTAGCGCAATCCCAGAGTTGGTATATTTAGTTAGGGGGGATGTGGGGGGCATAGCCCCATATCTGGGTGGGTTTGAGGTAGTGCGGTGTGTTTTGTTGTTAGGTGATGGCTAACTGGATACTGACCCTTTGAAATGTTTAGGCATTGTAATCGTCTATTAAATTTATGTTTCGGTGAGGTCATGTCGGCAATGTCATCTTTGATAATGTGGGTTTTCATACATTTGAAGTAGACCCATATAATATATATATTTGTTTCTTTCTTTCTTTATTTGACATTTGATAACCAGGAAAATCCAATAAGGTACAGATTACCCATTTTCAGTGGAGGCCCAGAGAGAAAAGCTCCACACAAAGAATGATAAATAAGAATGTAAAATATACAATATTAAGAGGGAGAAAAATTACCCATGTAAAAATATTATATAGATTATAAAAAATGCAAGGTTGGATACAGGAATTTTACAAGCAGTAAAAATACATTACTAGATAAAAGACACTAATACAATAAGAAAAATTACCTGTGCAATTGTATATATAGATATGTTTATGCATCCATGTGAGTGTGTGTGTGTGTGTATCTATATATACAGATATGTATGTGTGCGTGGTGTATGAATATACATATACAACTGTGTGTGTTTCTGTATATACGTATATGTATATATGTGTGTGCTTGTTTATATATGCATATGAGGGAGTATATATAGATAGATATATACATATATGTTTGCATATTTGTGTCTGTAACTCTCTCTCACTCTATATATATATATTATATATATGTGTACACACACACAGTTCCAATACTGTTTGGGTCTTTGTCACCCCATTTTCATGGCTTTGTCTAGATTTCTTGCTCAAAGAGGTTGAGAGGTATGATACATACATACATATATGTTTGTTTGTGTGTGTGTGTGTGTGTGTGTGTGTGTGTGTGTGTGTGTGTGTGTGTGTGTGTGTGTGTGTGTATGTGTATATTTATATATATATATATATATATATATATATATATATGGTTCTACCTGACATAATCGAAACCACACAACACCGACAACCACATCACCGACACCACATATTCGACAGTCCATAAACACGAAACCACACATAACCGACAACGAAATAACCGACGGTACACAAACACGAAAACCCATACACTGCACACACCACAATAACAATTAAAAACAAAACACATCCCCATTCCACAAACCACACACACAACACAAGCACACCAAAATCCTTACAAGCCCACACTAAACCTTACCCTAACCCTAAGGTCCGTCACTATCGCACACTTACCTACCCGCTCCTAACCCTAACTCACTTAACCGCCCTATCGCTCCCTAACCTAACTCACTTAACCCACCCCTATCGCTCCTAACCCTAACTCACTTAACCCACCCCTATCGCTCCTAACCCTAACTCACTTAACCCACCCCTATCGCCTCCCTAACCCTAACTCACTTAACCCACCCCTATCCCCACAGACCGTCAATCTCCACACTTACCTGCCTCGCACCCTAACGTCCGTCACTACCGCATACTCACACAGCCTTTCCCCATGTCGGCATCCTCGGCGTTGGTGTTGTCATCCGTCGTGTCGGTCTTCTGCATTGTCGATGTTCTGCCACTCGCGATTCGCGTCGGTCTTCTTCGATCTTCTGGAGCTCCGGATTCCGATGTCGGTCTTCTGAGCTGTCGACGAAGTCAGGTAGAACCATATATATATATATATATATATGTATATAGTGTGTGTGTATGTATATGTATGTTTAATGTACCTGGGTGTATCTATATATAAATATATGTATGTATGGGTGTGGTGTGTGTATAAATATATCTATGTAATATTTGTACATATACATACATATACACAAAAACACAGCCCTCCACACTTTCTAACAAGTTAGACTTTATTAGCTGATTATGTAATGTAGTTGAACCTGTTATGGATGACATGAACCAAGCCAGAAAAAATAAAAAAATAAAAGATCTCTTTCCCTGAAGGTATTTAATTTTAATTAATTAATTAAATTAAGTTACTTATTTCTTTATTTTAAGGTGACTTCCCCGATCTGTATAGGGCAGGCAGGGAAAATCATAAGTTAATTGAAGGGATTTATGTGGATAAAAAGAAGAATGCCCCAAGGATAGGGTAGGCAGGGAAAATCATAAGTTAATTGAAGGGATTTATGTGGATAAAAAGAAGAATGCCCCAAGGAAAGTAGTGTTATTGGTTGAAAGCCCTTGCAAAAAATCTATTTATATCTGGCTCAGCTGGACTAACCCAGTTAACAAATGTCAGATAAATAAATCTTTTACATCCTGGTGACTGTGATTTTTGGTTACCGGACACTTTTACATTTATGTTACAGCTGAGAGATAATCCACACCTTGTACGCTGAAGCAGTATCTCCCTCACAAGATTCCCAGGCTGATGTTTTAAGTCAGTGGTGCACTTTATATAGTGATAGGATTTGTTGCCATGCCTACCATAGGTTCATAGGTGTTTACTAGGTTAATGACCATAAGGGCCTTTTTAAGCCTAGCCATGCATCCCAAATCTTTGACAATTTCTGCTCCCTTGATAAGGGTAAGCATGAGCCTAGAAGATGAACCATTTACAAGTTACCTGTTTGCATTAGAGACATAGTTGCCAAACCAGGGATGAATTTCCAGTTTCTCATCCAATTGCACTTGAATTAGGTTAGGGAGGAACTCTGCTTCACATGGATGGGAGCCTGTTCCATAGACAGGGTTGTCTCTGGGATACCTACCTATCTCTCCAGCAGGTCCTATTTATATCACAGGCAAGGTTTAAGTCTTTAGAATGGGTAATTCTGGTACTATTTGTTTTGTGGATATGAGGAGGTCCATCAGAGTGGGGTCTGACAATGCCCTGTATGCAGGCATAGATCTCCCCTCAAAAGCCTGTAGGAGATAGGATACAGGGACAGAGCCTTGAGGTGGTCTGCATAGGACATATTACTGATATCAATCTGGGGTTGACCCCTTTTACAAATTGAAGGCTGGCTTATTCATGCAGGAGACTGGGCGTGCAATATACACTGATCAGATAAGCTTACTGAAGAAGGAGGGGGAGGGAGAAAGTCTGCTTCTTTTCAATACCACCAAGAAAAAATGGCTTTCTTTACAAAGATTATTGGAAGTATCTGTGTATTAGGTATGCAGTGATGTAAGCTCCCCTGTGATCTAAACTGGAGTTACCCCAACTCCAGATACTGTCACTTGGTGACTGTAAACCCTAAACAGATGCCCCCCCCCCAAAAAAAAAAAAACTTTGGCTTGGCGTCTCTTATTTATAAGCAAGATGTCATTTGGGCTAATGAAACTCTTCAAAACAACATTACACTTTTGGATCCCTGATATGATGGTAAACTTTCTGTCTCATTTAGTAGTGCACTGGTCTGCTTGAAGCATTGGGCCTATGTTTTAAAAAAACACTTTTCATTTGGATGGGAGGTCATTGGCTGGGTAAGGAGGAATATCATCCAGAACCCCCTCATATTGTATAACTGCAGCCACGGCTACTTACTCCAGGGCCAAATTGCTTAGAAAGTATTGTTACATTGGTAGCTTTGCTCTCTATGAAATGTTGTGCCCTCTTCTTTAGTCATGTCTGCTATTTCTCTTTTCTTAATATATAAATAACTCTTTTTGTATTTGTAAACAAGTGTATGGAACATGCATGCACCTGTTATGCTGTTGCTTTTTTTCTGTTATAAATTTGAATGCCATGTCTGTTAATACAGTTTTCTAATAAAACAAAATAGATGTATGGCTATGCATGGCTCAGCTATTTTGAAAAGGAGGGTGAAGGGATAATGGTTTCAGGGTGCAATATTTAAGAAGATTATTTTCCTTACCAGTTTGCAAATTAATTTGTAGAGACCACTGACATAAAAGTGGAGATAGATCCTGCAGAGTTAGAATGGGTTAAAGATGAAAGGTAACAAGAAAAACATAAAGTGGACCTAAGGTGTGATGTTATTGTCAAAATCTGCTCTCTAATAAAGGAGTTGCCCAGTATATCACACGGTGAGTGCACAATTTAAATCAACCACCAAATAGTTTTTAGTAGCCTTGAAACACAATTTGGGATAGTTTTGTAACATAATTTGTTTCTTGCCATTCTGCATTGCCTTTCAGGCAATAAGGAAGCTTGTTAGCTATTCTTGTCCCCAAGTACTTCTTCCAGTGATATAATTTTGGTCCTTTTTGCAGCCAAATGATTTTCACCATTACTGTAACCACCTGTCAATTAATCAGTAGTACACTGCCTGGGGTTATAACATAGGATACAGAAAAGCAGGAAAGTGGAGTTAATTGTATGAGGTTTGCAAAATATAAGAATATTATCAACAATACTGAGGGATTGTTGATACTCTTCTTATATTTTAGCGTAAAAATCCACTGCCAATCATTAGCAGACCAGAGTTCTGCTGTGGCGACCCCTAACCGAAAAAGCCGAAAGACATAACATCAACAATACTAAGGGAATATTGGTTTTGAGGGCAATGAGTTAGAGAGATTGAAATTTGCGCTATGCTGTCCTAGGTGGTAATTTGACAACTGGAATCGATCCCTGTTATAACTAGAGGAAGGACCCGAAAAGCAAAAACTTTCCCTAAAGATCAGGCTAGTAATGACAAAGATACACCACTGTAAGCACTAAAGATCGGTTCTTCTAGACTGCTGATCTCTAGTGCTTATATTACATAGTAAAACATGTATTGTTATAAAACAATACATGTAGTAACTCCTGAAAGTAATGGAAGATAGGGCACAGACACCACTGTAAGCACTAGAGATTGGCTCCACTGTAAGCACTAGAGGTCGGCTCTTCCGAGACTGCTGATCTCTAGCGCTTACATTATATAGTAAAAGCACATGTCTGTTGGAACAGCTGTTAAATATTACAGCAACTGATTGAAAATGTTAATAGAATACTAAGTTATGCATCAACAAGTATTGCTAAGAAAGATAAAAAATCAAGTATGACATGCTGGCAATTATGTACCAACTGCAATACTCTGTGATGTACCTGGTGGATAAATTATGTAGCAGAACACACAAAAAAAAATGAAAACTCGGGGCAAGATGAAAGATGAACAGTAAGTTAAGAGGTTATGAATGCGTGTTTTGCGGGTGGGGCATGGGGTGGTGCCATAAATAGAGTTCTGGTATCAGGGGAACGCGAGGAACAAATATGAATGGATTTCTTAATTTTTAAGTGGCAAAATTTAAACTTATTTTCAAAAAAATATAAAAGCTGTGCTGGCAAATTCCTGTAACAAGCAGCATTTTAAGACAGCATTTAGTTGTCTTTTATAATTGCTAATGAAATGGAAAACAGTTGCAGTTTTGATACTTGTGCTTACTGAGCAACAGAAACAGGCAGAAAAAAAACAATCACCGGGGCTTACTTTATAAATCAAATTATTAAATGTGCTGTAAATAGAACTTGTTGAATTTACCTGCAAGTCCAATACAGAAGCAACTCGCTACATGGGAACTCAAACGTCAAGTGTTCCGTTCTGCACAGATTACATACAGGACCGAAATAGAAATGTTTAAAGAAAGTTAATGCCGTGGGTGGGATTGTTTGTGACATCACGTGTGATGTCTCAAAGAGGGCGGTGATTAGCAAAGTGGGTGGCAATGTTTATGCCTCGGTCTGAGGAAAAGAAATGATTCTGAAATGAGCCAGTGCCCCTTTAAGTGCTGGTTTCAAAGGTAAGTTAGGATTGAGTCCAGGGAGTAGATGAGCTTGTAACTCTACAATCCATTTCATCTCATAGAGTCTCATGTGCAGTCTATGACAGAAGAATACCAAAGAAGCTGAAAAGTAAGATGTACAAGACAGTGATGCGAACAATACTACTGCATGGTACAGAAACCTGGGTAGTAATCGCAGAGCAGAAGAATAAGCTAGAGGTGATGGAAATGAAGTGCCTCAGAAGGGTGGTAGGATGCACACTGTGGGACAGATGAAGAAATGAGGACATAAGAGCAGAAGCCAAAGTAACTCCAATTTCAGAAAAGATCAAAGAGCACAGATTACGGTTGTTTGGACACGTGTATTGAGGACTGTATTTGGTGTAAGCTCTGTGGATTTTATCAATAAAGTATTTGCTGACATCCGTGGCTCCAGCAGTTTTGGCACTTTACTTTGTTTTTGGTTTCTTTTGTGCCAATTATCCTTTTGGAATTCTTGGGGTTTGGACACATGTGCAGAAGAGCAGAAGACAATCTGGTGAAGATTTGGGACAGACAGGAAGAAGATAAGAGGAAACAAGGACGTCCAGCAAAGAGGTGGATGCAGTTTATAAAAGAAGATCTGTGACAGTCAGGCATGAGTTTCAAAAAAGGCAGGAGTGTGGCACTGAATCGAGAGAGCTAGCAACAGTTAACATGATACCCTGACCCCTTTGTAGAAAATGGGAAAAGGGGGGGGGGGTTGATGAGGATGTTGATGATGACATATGAAAGAAAAAAATGGCGAAGTTTAAAGAAAAATCTTTCGGCTTCTCCGGGTAGGGACTGCCACAGTGGATCACTAGTCCGCAGATTGATTGGCAATGGAGTTTTTATGGTGACGAGTTGCCAGCCTGGTAATGAACCTTCACAGAAGGCACATACACACACTCACACCTACCTGCATGTCTTTATTAAATAATGTCTTAGTTATGAAGAATTGAAGGATTTAAGCTAACCATGGACAGCAGCACACTTGCTCAGTAGTGGTGTTCAATCTTTATCTGTGGTCACTTTCTTGACATGTATTTTGCACCTTCTGCCATTGTGTGTGTGTTTATTTATTTAGTTATTTAGTTTGTTTACCAGGTTAGTACACTGATTCTTTGGCTGCACGATTCCCCATCCAAAAAAAAAATAAATATTCTGATTGATTGCTTACTCTAAAGTATGCATATATATATTTTAATAAATTTAATGTAATTCCCACCTTTATGCACTGCATTGTGAATGAATAGTGCACCATGGCCACATAACTTAACTGATTAATAAATGAAAAATAAAATAAACATTTCTGAAAATGCAGTAGAACCCTAACTTATCTGATCATCTTAGGAAATGCAAATTCCTCACAACCTCTTACTGGATAAAATCTGGACAAAGCCTGACAAAGTGGGGGACAAAGGCCCAAAACAGGGACATATTTTAAATATTGCCCTTAGAAAGGTGCTACAATAACAGTCTAAAAGACAAATTTATATCATTATGTAGTGACTTCATTCTTCAACTCATCCCTGTAATTTGCCAGAAAATCATAAATTTTATGAGGACCAGACCAAAAATCTGAGGCAAAAACCTGGACAGTTGAGAGGTATACTTCATAGAACCAGTGCTCAGATAGGCAACATATCACAAAGAAAGCAGTAAAACAGTTTAAATCTTTTTTTCATCCCAGTTGTTGGCAATACCATAATAATAAAGCAACAGAAATTATGTATATTCCTATACTGATGGATACTTGCACACTTGTTCATCATTTTCCATTCCTCATCCATTCATATGCTGTCCACAATCCCCTCCCATTTGAAAGAATGTGTTTTTACTGAAGTAATATGGCAAACCACAGTGTCTGAAACCATTTTTTAACTCAAGTTACAGAAAAAAAAACAGACGGAACCATAAAACAAATTAAAAGATTTTACTGCAATTACGGAAAGACGGAACCGCAACCGCTGCATTATTGCAAGCGGCAGGTGACTGGAGAAATGTTTAACAGTAATGTGTGTGGCAGGTACCAGTTTGTGGCTGGTGGCCTTATCTTAATCATGGTCATACCATAAGATGAAGATAATTCATTTTTCTCTGGTGATGTGCCTTAACACTTTTTTTCCATTCTGTTTTTTTAACTATGAAGCCAGAATCTGAAATTACTTCCTGCTTTAAACTTCACTCCTCTGCATTTTTCTTTGAAGCAGCTGCTGCGGGTGATGATCTTACTGAGACACACACAAACACATTCACACACACACATAAACAATAAAAAAGTAAAACCACAAGTGGAATAAAAGAAGACAATGGTCAAAGTGGTATTTGATAACTAGCAAAACAGCAAGCCCTGAAATCACCTCCAAATCACCTCCTGTTATAGGTCACAGATTGCTGGATTTGCGATCCTTACTGTTTCAAACTGGCATTTACAAATGAGTAAACCCTTAAATCATGGACCTAAATGGAATGCCAGTTAAATGATTTCTGTATATACAGATCATGAGTTGTAAATGGCAACGGGTAAAAAATATAAATTGGTGACGTGGCATTCTCTAATTCCTATTTTGCTGTAGGTAAATACTTCCTCCAGCTCCAAGTCACTCAAAATATTTGTAGAATAACAGGTTTTGCATCACAATTAAGCTTCTGAATAATAAGACATAAAACAGTAATGTGTGGCTGAAAATCAAAAGCTTTAGGAGGGAGAAGGCAAAACAATAAAGCAAAATCAGGAACGTTCGGACGTTCTGCAAATGCAGGTACAACTGAGAGGAATGCTCACCGCAATCTGCATTATGAGCAGCAATTACTCAATGAAAGGAAAAAAATGAATGGATTGCTGCTGTCCACAAATAGATCGGGACCACTGTCAATTAAAATTTTCTGCAAGAGAAAAACTGTCCCCGATTATCAGGTGCCTCCAGTCACTAATCTTGTATCCTCTATGTAACTGATCTGCACACACTTACTTTACATAGTGCCAGGACTTACTGCTGTAGCTCACAAGCAAACTAACTCCTATCTACTTTATTAGTGAAATCTGATGAAAAATAAAAATAGATGACTGCGGATAACGTGCACTGTTAACAGTGTCCATGAAGGTATCTGTGTAAAACCTCTGAAGTAGAAAAAATTACCATGAATATTGGGAGTGTTTGTTGCCATTAACATCTCAGCTGAGATCTGGAGTTTTTGCTCCCATCTGGGCTAAAGCACTTTTGTCATCTGCTCTAGGTAATTAATGCAAGTAGCTAGTATTTTTTTTAAGGTGTTGCTATAACAATGTAGGAACTAGAGAAAGCAACTACCTTTCACTTTGCTGTGGGGAACCATAACAGGAATGGAACAAGGTAAGCAAAGTAAGGTGATATGTGAGTAGGATTAGATGATGATGTCACAAAGTGGAAAGTAGTTTACTAAAGGGGTGGCAACCTTTACATTTCGGTCCAAGGCAGGGAACTGTAAACTCCTCTAGCAAAAAATCTGAGCTAGTGCCCCTTTAACAACTGCTTGTTACAATAAATGGTTGGCTAAAATGATCGGTCACTGCCGTTCATAAAGAAAGCATATCAGCAATTAAGTAAATGAACAAATTAAAAAAAAAAATAGCAAGAAAACTCAAGACACTAAAGAGACGACACAGACTGACCACCTGCACAGTTATTCTCCGTGCACAGACAACGGGAGCAAAGATGCAGAAAAGTTGGGAGTGTAAGCACCATTGAAAAGTGATAGGAACATAAAAACAAAAGGTAGTTGATACTGGGAGCCAAAACGGGATTGGAATTTAAGAGTTACAGGATATTCAAAAAAAAAATGATACTGTGGGAGGAAACATTAGTGACGTGGTAAACTGGGCGTTACTTTGGTCAGCAGTAGTGTGGACCCGAATTTTAAAAACTGGGATTGTCCCTTTAAGCTCAGTACTCACCTTTAAGCTGATAATTTTTTCAGGTCTTCTCCCTGTGGGGCTGAACCCGCTCCCTGCCCCCATCCCCCCATAACATCAACCTTATACCTAGCCTGACCCCTCCCATACTTCTCTTCCACCTATCCCATAACCCCCCTAATTATTCCCCTATCATACCTCCTCATTATTGTACTCTACCTCCCCACCCATTTCTAAATAAGCCCATATAGTACTCCATCCTCTAAACTACTTCTATCCTGCTCATATTCTTTATCACACTGCCCTCAACCACCATCATGTCCATCACAACTATTACTTTGATCTTGCTTCTCTCACTTGCACTTTCTCTCCTAACAATAATCACAACTTTCCAGGCACCCAACATACCTCTTGCACATACCTGTACAACCAGCACCCATAATCCACAATTATTAAGTTACTCAGACATCCACCCTAGCTTATTCACAGCTAATACCTCTGTATTATGCAAAGTGAAAATTCTACCTCTCCAAAGACGCTCCCCTTTTCATACCACCAGCAGCAACTACACCATTTTTAGGAAAAAATTGAGAAGTATAACCTACACAATTTGCCAAAGCACTATTTCCCAGTGTGGTGATGTACAACCCAACCCAGGCTCAGCCCCCCTCAGCTCCAGCAAACCTAGAAAATCTCTTATGCTATCAACCATAAATCTCCAAAGCCTTAGGAACAAGATACCTGAACTCCATGCCTGGATTTCTAAGTACAACCCAGATACTATAGCAGCTACTGAAACCTGGTTGAAATCATATATAAAAGACACTGAATTTTTCCCCCAAGCTACTCATGCCTGAGAGTCTATTGACCCAACAAGAGAGGAGGAGGAGTAGCAATACTTTTCCCTAGCAATTACACATTAATCCCTTACTCAAAACCAACACCCAACTTCTCCCCAGCCGAAATACTAATCTCTATATTAAAACTTAACAACCATAAAAACATTTGCATAATTGCTCTTTATATTCCCCCAGGAAACAACATACCAATATTAGAAAACATGCTTGCCTGGACTTCCCAAAATATAGATAAGGAAACCATCATTCTAGGTGATGTAAATATTGATTGGCTAGATATAGGCCACAACAACCCCTCAAAAAACATAAATCTTTACAACTTCTCCCAACTAATTGAAGACATCACTAGACCTCACAAAAATTACAACTGGGGCTCCACAATAGACTGGATATTAGTGTCCCACCCTTTCAATGTCATCAGTGCAGGCATACTACCTAATACCATTAGTGACCACCACCCAGCATATATCATACGCTACTCCAACCACAGGCCAACACCAATACAAATCTACCAGAAAGTTTACTAAGTTGCAATCATCCATATTTAATGAAACCTTAGCTAAAGTAAACTGGAAACCCCTCAAACCCCAACCACTTAATGAGGTTGTTGAATTCTTTAACTCAACATTTCTAGACATCCTAAATAGGCAAGCACCCACCCACCAAAAACAAATAAAACATAACCATGCATGCTGGCTCTCAAAATCCACCAAAGAAGTAATGTCTACAAGGGATGAAATCTGGAAATCATGGCAGAAAAACAAAGACCCCTCAACTCTACTACATTACAAGCAACTCCATAACCAGGCAAAACGTCTAATAACCACTGATAAAAAAGACCACTACTTCCACCAACAAAGCCAACATAAAAATAATTCCCCAAAATTCTGGTCTTCCATCAGCCAACTATTACACCCAGGTTCTCAAAGCAATCCATCCCCTGACCCACAAAAAAACTCCCACTGAACTTGCTACCCTCTTCAATTCCTACTTCATTGACACCATAGCTAACCTAACCACCACCTTTCCTACAGTTAACAGCACTACCACCAAGACAGCTGATGACCAAATCATCCCAGAAAACAAGTCTACCCTTAACCCTAACCTAAAATTCTCCCCCATACCCACCAGCACAATAAAAAAACTTTTACTTAAGCTAAATCCCTGTACTCTGGCCCCTGACAATCTACCCCCACACTTTCTGCAGCTAGCAGCAAACTCTATAGCTTATCCCATCAGCATACTCATTAACAGATCAATTAAAGAATCCCTTGTCCCAGACATCTGGAAAAAAGCATTCATTCTTCCCTTACACAAAGGTGGCACCAACACAGACACCACAAACTTTCGACCCTTAGCAGTTCTCTCACACCCTCTAAAATACTGGAAAAATGCATCCATGCCCAACTCCTCAACCACCTGCATGAAAATCAAATTTTATCATCCACTCAGCATGGTTTCAGACCAGGACATAGCACCACTACTGCCCTCCTATCCTTCCTTGATGCAGTTAACTGGGCACGGGATTCTGGTAGAATAATTGCTTCACTTTTCATTGACCTCTCCAAAGCTTTTGATACCATTTCCCACACTATCCTACTGTCTGAACTATCCACCCTCCACATTTCTCCCCTTACCCTACAATGGTTCAACAGCTATCTCTCCAATAGGCAGCAATCCACCAAATGGCAACAGTCTTACTCTCACTTCCTCAATATTTCCACAGGGGTACCCCAAGGCTCCATACTTGGTCCTCTCTTATTTAGCATCTTTATTAACAACTTTCACACCACTCTCCCACAATGCTCAGTAATCCAGTATGCTGATGACTCTACAATAATATGCACTGCAAATTCCAGCTCTGAACTCCAGCAAATTACCCAGAATGCCCTCACATCTACTGAATCTTGGATGCTTAACAATCATCTTGCCCTAAATCCAAAAAAAAAAAAAAAAACTAAACTAGTATTTTTTACTCCTAGGAAAACCACTCTATTTGATAAAAAAAAAAAACTCTTCACTATACAAGCCCAAGACAATACCACTTTAGAAGTTGTCCCACACACTAAATTACTAGGCATTATTATAGATGAAAACCTTAACTTTGACCTACACATAAACAATAACATCAAAAAGACACACCAAAAGCTTGGTATGCTCTACAGGCACCAACACTTTCTTAGCCTCTCTACTAGACAAACCCTTGCAACTACCTTTTTATTACCCTCTCTCCTTTATGGTGACCCTCTCCTCACTAATATCTGAAATTCTACAAAATCCAAACTTGCTATGTGTTACAACAGAATAGCAAAATTTGCCACCAAGGCCACATTCTCATCCCACCACTGTAAGTCACTGAAACAATTAGGGTGGCTGGAACTCCCCCACCATCTCTCATTCACCCAACTAACTACTGTGCAAAAAATAATCTACAGACCCACAGGCTGTCCTGCTCTCTCAACTCTACTTGCCAAATACCATTCCAGCAGGCATCTAAGATCTGAAAATCATCTACTTCTAAAAGTAAATAAGCCCACCTTACCTGCTGGTCAACTCCTGTATGCCTTCACCATTGCCAAACTATGGAACTCACTTCTGCCTTCTATAAGAAGCACAGGCAGCACCACCACCTTCAAACAAATGCTGAAAAATCATCTCAACTCTTCCTGGCTATGTTCCTGCTCTATAACCTAACCTCTTCACTCCCCTTATATGATTACTAAACTCCTATGTCTTTTGCTACTAGTGACTGATGATATTTTCTCCATATTTATTTTTATCTTCACTTGTTGATACTGGTACAATAATACTGATCTCTGTTTATACCACTCTGATTGAATTCATTGAATTCTGCTTTAATGTATATTTTCTGTATATATTGCTGTATTTTCTGTATATATTGCTGTAATCAAACAAACTAGATTCCTGCTTTTATGTATATATTCTGTATATGTTACTATATTTACTATCTGTAACACTGTTTCTGCTTCTGTACTAATTAATGTTTATATATTTTTTTCTGTATCTCATTGGAGCTTTTCTCCCCGGGCCTCCACTGAAAATGGGCTCTTTTAGACCCAGTGGACTTATCCCGATAAACAAATGCAATAAATAAATAAATTACTTTATAATATCTGAAGAAATAAGTACAGCAGAATGAGAACTGGTTGTACCAGGATTTACAGATGATTTAGCAATATGAAAAGAGAAGAATGAAAACAAATATATATATATATATATATATATATATATATATATATATATATATCAAAATAGGACAGGGAATAAAAAGAATACATGAAAAAGAATGGAATGAAAAAGGAAAAGGAAAATTATACAATTATGTAGAGACTACATTACTATGAAGGCATTTTATATGAATTGGCCAGAATGGTGGATTACATTTAAAAGAAGGTATAAAAGGTTTCCTATGATGGCAGAGAAAAAAAAAAACAAAAAAGTAAAATAAAGATATTTAAAGATATATGAAAATGTTCTTGAAAATTTAGAAAAGAATTGGAGAGAGAGAGTACTACAATAAAGAAAAATAATTATACAAAAGAAATTATGAAAAGGTTAAGGATTTATTATATAAACAAAGTTAATCTAAAATGTTTATCATTTCTTTTTGGATTATCTGTTTGCTGTTGAACAGCACTTGCCCTTGGGAAAGTTGTTTATTTGTTCCTATATAAACAAACAAACATATAAACAAAGATACCTTTCACAAGGGAAAAAGGAAGAAGTAACAGCATACATAGGTAAAATCATAAAATAAAATAGCAGTATAATGACAGGAATGAAGAATATGAAAGAAGAGGTAAAAGGAAAACAAGCACAGATTATGGAAATTGTAGGTCAGTATGTAGAAGAAATGTTTAAAGAGAAAAAAAGAACGAATGTTACAAAATATGGAAAATAAAACAATTTTCAGAACAAGTCAATAAGGAAATTGAAAATGAGATTACTTTGTATGAGTTAGATAAAGTGCTCAAATAGGTAAATATAGAGTCAACAGTTGACTCAGACAGGATAGGATATGAAACGTACAAAAATCTAATGGGATGGCAAAAAGAATATTTATTACATATTTTGAATGAATGGTTAAATGGAGGTCTTTGCTTTATGAATTGTTTAGTGGAATATTTAAATGTACATGGAAAAATGTGAAAAAGAAGATATAAAAAAGTGGACCCCAGTAGTATTAAATAATACAGATTATAAAATATTTATGAAGATAATTAAAAAAAAGATTGGAAAATATAATGGAAGAAACAGCCAACATCATTTTTCTTGCCCCAGATGTCAGGTGCCCCCACAATATGAAGCAGTTGTATGGTATGGAACACCCCCAGCAAAAAGCAAATACACATGATAAAATATATTCCAAATAAGAAGGAAAGATAGAGCCAAGAAGAAGTCAGGGGGCTGGAGGGAGGGTAACCAGGACTGTAACAGTGAATACACTCTAACATCTACATTTATGGTAAGTGTACAAAACTGTAGTATGTTCTTCGTGTTTCACTGTTGCAGTCATCACATTTGGGTTGATTCCCAAAGCTAAGGAAGGGTGGGGGCAGTTAAAGAGCATTGGGGCTAGCAATCAGGCCCTGTAAGACTGCTGTGGCAAATCCAGCTCTAGATTTAGAAAAGATAGGCAGGTGGTAATGTTTAGTGAAAGTATGTACAGAGCTCCAGGTAGCAGCTTCCAGGATGTCCCTGGTAGGGACTCTTCTGAGAAATGATCTAGAGCCAGCCCTCGTGGAATGTGATCTTATTCCCTGTGGGGTAGGTATTCCATTGTGTTTGTAGCAGAAATGGATGCAATTGGCTATCCATTTGGAAATGGCTTGCTTTGAAATGGCCTTTCCCTCTGCCCCTGCAGCAAAACTAACTAGCAGCTGGTCAGATTTGCTGAGAGGCTTAGTTCTGTCCAAATAGAATCTAAGCTGTCTGTGCACGTCCAGAAAATGCAGTAACCTTTCCCCCTTGTTTTGAGGATTAAAGAAAAAAGTAGGCAAATGAATGGACTAGTTTAGAGCCAAACTAGACAACACCTGGGGCATAAAGGATGGATTAGTCCTGAGGGAAACCCTGTCCACTTTGAAGATAATGAAGGGGTCCACTGCCATGAGGGCCTGGAGTACAGACACTCTTCTTGCTGAAATGATGGCTAGAAGTAAGGCTGTTTTCCAAGAAAGGAATTTCAACTCTGCTGTAGCAGCTGGTTCAAAGGGGGAAGAGTGAGTTTTACCAATACAAAGTTAAGGTCCCAGGCTGGAGTGGGAGCTCTCCTGGGGGGCCTTAAATTTTTGGCCCCTCTAAGGAACTGTTTTAGCAGGGGATGAAAGAAGAGGGGTGGATCAGTATTATAATGTGCTGAAATGGCAGAGGCATGAATCTTAATTGAAGAGAAAGATAGGCCCTTGTGGAGTATTTCTGTTAAATAATCTAGAATATGGGGAAAGCTGGGCACCGGTGTACCCCTCCCCTGAGCCTGGCTCCAGGAACAGTATCTTTTCCACTTTTCTGAAAAGGATTTTCTAGTGTTAGGCCTCATTGCCTCAAGAATGACATCCGGCACCTGCTTACTGATGGTTGCTAGGGGTGATCTCAGGGAATTAACCAGGCTGCAAGGTTCAGGGTTTGAAGCTGAGTGTGCAGAATCTGGCCCACTTGCTGGGACAGCAGGGAAGGGGGTCTGAGGCAGGTGCCATGGGTGTAGCATTGTCAGACTGCACAGAAGGGGATACCAGCAGGGAAGGGGGTCTGAGGCAGGTGCCATGGGTGTAGCATTGTCAGACTGCACAGAAGGGGATACCAGTGCTGGTGTGGCCAGTCTGGGGCAATCAGTATTGTCCTTGGTTTGTCCTGTTTGATCTTTAGTAGAACCTTCAAGAGGAGAGGCAGAGGGGGAAAGGCATAAACCGAGAGGCTTTCCCAGGTAAAGGACAGGGCATCCACTTTCCAAGCTTGACTGTGGAGAGTTCTGGTGCAGAATTTGTTCAATTAGTAGTTCTGAGGGGAGGCAAACAGGTCTACCTCTGGTATCCCCCATTTGTTCCTCAAGAGCTTGAATATTTTGGGTTCCTGTTTCCATTCATGTGGGTCTATGAGATTTCTGCTTAGGTCGTCTGCCAGTGAATTTAGTTTGCCTGGCAGGAAATGAGCTTGCAGGTTCACTTGGTAGTTCAAGGCTGTGTTCCACAGAGCCATGGCTAGTCTGCAGAGTGGGTAGGAATGGGTTCCCCCTGCTTGTTTATGTGCCACATAACTGTGGTGTTGTCTGTCTTTACTAATAGTTGTCCTGGAAGAATAATATCTTTGAAGGCTGTCAGAGCGTTCAGTACAGCTAACATTTTTTTTGATTGATATGCAGATGCATTTGATTTGGGTTCCATTTGCCCTGAATGCACTGCCCTGTCATGTGAGCCCCCCCATGCATAGTCTGATGCCTGTGCTGTTAGGGTTTGGGTGGCAGGGGATAGAGTAAAAGGGAGTCCCTTGTTGTGGTAGCAGGCCTCTGCCCACCAAAGGAACTCTGCCCTTAGACAAGGAATGATATGAATCGGTTTCCAGGTCCTGAGAATGTTGACACCGTAGACTTTTTAGATACCATTGAAGTTTCCTCATATGCAGTCTTGCATATGGAATTAACAGAATGCAAGAGGCCATGAACCTCAGGGCTTGCAGGGTTTTCCTTGCAAATAGCTGGGTTTTTGTGGCCAGTAGGTTGAAGTAGGTTGTCAAATCAACTTGTTTCTCTGGAGTGAGGAATGCCATCTGGGAAGTTGTGTTCAAGCTTGCTCCCAGGAATACAATCTGTTGGCAGAGTACCAGGTGTGATTTCTTATCATTGATGGTGTACCCCAGTGAGGTTAGAAGTCTCTTTACAACTGCCAGGTGTTGTAATAGCAAGTCCTGACTTTCTGCCTGAATCAGGCAATTGTCCAAGTAAGGGTAAATCTGAATATCTCTCTGCCTGCAAAATGCAGTGACTGGAGCTAGGCACTTTGTGAATACCTTGGTGCAGTAGGTAAGCCAAAGGGAAGTGCAGAGAACTGGTAGTGCATGGAGCCCACCCTGAAATGTAGGTATTGTCTGCAGGATTCCCTTATTGGGATGTGCAGGTAAGCTTCTTTCAAGTCTAGGGTTGCCAGCCAGACATCCTTGGCTAGCATGGGAAGAAGCTGTTGAAGAGTTAGCATTTTGAATTTTGGAACCACCAGAAAGGTGTTGAGAATAGACAGGCCCAGGATAGGACACCAAGAGTTTTCTTTTCTGGGAACCAGGAAAGAGTCTTGAATAAAAACCTTGTCCCCTTTGTTCTACAGGGACAGGTTGAATAGCCCTGATACTGAGGAGAGAGAGCATTTGTTTTTAGGCCTCCGCCCACTGATTTGCGGGGAGGACTGGCCATCCACTTGGTGTTGGTAGTGAGTGGAAGTGGAATCTGTATCCTAGGGAAACTATGTTTAAAACTCATTTGTCCTGGGTAATGAGTTCCCAGTTGTTTGCATGCAGGGCGAGCTTTCCTCCTAAGGGAGCAAGTAGTTGAGCAGGGCTTGGAAGAGTTAAGAATAAGTCATTGTGCCATATTTCCATAGGGGGTGGCTTACTACTCCCTGCTTTGAAAGTGGGAGGCCCCAACTGCTTAGATCTGTGCATAGCCTGAGACTGAATTATTGGTGGTCTTCTGCTCCTGGGTTTGGACCGAAAAGGATTGGAAGGGACTGGAAAAGACCAGTTCTTTGAAAGCCAATGCCTACTGAATCTAGGAGGCTGTACTTGTAAGAAATCTTTAACAGTTTGCATAGATTTAGCTTTTTCCTCCATCCTTGTGAGGACTTCTGCTTTGTTGCTAAAAAGGTGGTCTTGGTTTAAGGGTGCATCCAGTAATTTAGCTTTGACATGATCTGGCAAATTTTGTTCCTTAAGCCAAGCATGCCTTCTACGTACAGACCCAGTGACCGCAGACCCGCAAGATGCCTCTAGTGAATCAAAACCACATTGCAAAGTATGTTTTCCAACCTGTTCAGCAGAGTGCATTAAATCCTGTAAATCCTTTTTTTCAGCACAATCAGGAATCAACATCATTTTCTGTTTAAGCAGCCCAATAATATGCTGCTGATACTTTAGCATATGAAACTGGAGGTTTAAGGCCCAAATGGCCAAGGTTGCAGAAGTGTATACATTATTACCACATCTATCCAGTGCCCTGGAGCCTCTATCAGAGGGGGTAGGATTTTTGGCAGTAGTGGTCTTAATGCCCTTGGGCCCCTGTGAAATGGTCTCAGGATCCGCAGTGGGATTTTTAAAAAGGAATTTGTGAGAGTCAGGAACCTTGTAATATCTATCAGGTTTTCTGGGAGCAGTAGGTAAAGAGTCAGGGGCCAAGCTGGATTCTGAAAAGGCATCATCCACAATGTCCAATACAGGAGGGATAGCTAAAGGCCTGTGCTGGGGCAGGAGTAAAAAATCCCTACGCCTCTTTTTAGAATCAGAGTAATCCTGGCTTTCCCAACAAAAATCCTCCCTAAGAGTATGCAAGGTTTCACCAAAAGAGAAATCCTCGGGGGGGGGGGGGGGCAGAGGGAATAGAATCCTCTGCATCAGAATCCTCATAGGTAGATAAGGGTAAATCTTGGTCATCAGAGGAAACAGAAATTTCAGAATCCTGGTCAGAATCATAAGAAAATTCAGTCCTAGGTCTCTTAGAGGGGGAAGGTTGGCTTCCCCTGATTAAAGTAATAAGGTCTTCAGCCATTCTTATCATTTGTTTTTTAGGCATAGAGGCCTGACCATGCGTTCTGGGCATCGGTTTTCTAGTCATGGTTTGAGATTTAGGCCTTGAAGAAGAAGATGGCGTCTGTTTAATATGCAAGTCAGTAGGCCTGAATACACCCTCAGAAGCCAGTGCCTGCACAACAGCTCCAGACCCATCCAAGGTAGAGACATCCGCAGGTTCCATGGTTGAAGCATCTCGCGACATACCGGACTCTGAATGGGTCTCAGTAGAGTTTGTGAATTTGAAGTAGCAGGTATCTGGGACTACGAAAGCACCTCACTGAGTACCGGTGAACTGGCGACTGGCTTAGGAGAAGCATCGTCAGCAGCCTTGGACCTAGATGGCCTATATCTGTCTTTATCTTTGTGTTTTTTCGGAATGTCAGTAGTCAGATGGCTTACCGAAGACATATCTGGATAATTAAACTTAGCACCAAAATATTTAGAAGTGTAAATATAATGACGACGAATAGTTCGTTGCTTAAATAAGTCACAAAACCGACAGCGATATACGTCGTGGTCAGGGCCTAGGCAAGGAATACAATACAAATGGAAATCTTTATGAGGTATTTGCTTTCTATAAGAAATACAATTATTAACTTTTACTGACATTGGTTTAGAGCAAGAAAAAGTTTCCCCAACGGGGTACTTAGCTTTAGTTGAAGACTTCAGTTCTGAAACTTGAAAACAAAAATTTCAGGAGTCGGCCGACTGGCACTTGTGAACTGCTTCTGCTTCGGGCACTGCACAGCAAGAAAGACTGATGTAATGGCATTGGCTGTATGCTTTGTACCCCTGACTACCTGACATCATGGAGGATGAGACAGCGACCGACGCGGGACACCAGGACTTTGATAGTCGGGCCGACTGGGGGCTACTGCAGGCAGATGGCCCAAATGTGATGACTGCAACAGTGAAACATGAAGAACGTCAGGAGGGATAGCTAGAGGTCTATGTTGAGGCAGGAGTAAAAATTCCCCAAGTCTCTTTTTGGACTCGGAATAGTCCTAGCTTTCCCAGTGGAAATGTTCCCTAAGGGTATGCAAGGTTTCACCAAAAGAAAAATCTTCTCGAGGGGAAGCAGAGGGAATGGAATCCTCTGCATCAGAATCCTCATAAATAGATAAGGGTAAATCCTGGTAGTCAGAAGCAGCAGAGATTCCGGATCAGAAGAATCAGAAAGAAAACCAGTTCTAGGGGGAATGCTGGCTTCCCCTAATTAAGGTAATAAGGTCTTCAGCCATTCCAATCATTTGTTTTGAGGCATATGGGCCTGAGTATGTGGCTTGGTCGTCAGTTTTCTAGGCATAGTGCAAGCTTTAGGCCTGAGAAATTTGGTATTTCTAGCTTGAAATGAAGTTGTCGGTTTAATATGAAAGTCGGTAGGCCTGAATACACCATCAGAAGCCGATGCCTGCACAGCGGCTCCGGACCCATCCCAGGTAGAGACATCCACAGGTTCAATAGTTGAAAAAGCATCTTGCAGCATACCGGACTCTGAATGGGTCTCAGTAGAGGGCTGCGAATCTGTAGTAGCAGATATCAGGGGCTGCGAAAGTGCCTCACTGTTTGGTAGGGTAAGAAGGGTTGGTCAGCAGATGGAGTGCAAGGTTTAAGTTTCTTGAGAAGCTTATAGATAAGAGATGTGGCAACAGGTTGAATGTGAAAGGTGTTAGAGGAGGTATTAGAAGTATTATGCAAGGTAGGAGTAGATGTGGGTAATGAATTAGCTAGGGTTTGAATAACTTCTGTAAAATAGTTGTTGAACGCATCTGGGATCAGAGTGGAGTTGCTAAGGTTAAAGCCAGAAGGGGTAGGAGTAGTTGTATTTCCTGGATTAAGAAGTTTGTTAATGCCTGACCAAAATTTTTGAGGGGTTTGTTGACTAGTTTGTTGAAGGTGAAGATAAAATTCCTTTTTGTCTGTGAGAGTATCATTCTTAGTGGCATTTCTTAATTGTTTAAAGAGGAGGTGATCTGAAGGACATTTGGTAGCTCTCCATTTAGCCCAAATTTTATTTCTAAGGATCATTTTGTTCATAGTTTGTTTCGTTAGCCAAGGTGCTGTTTTGGATCTTATCCTAGTAGTGCGAATGGGAGCATGAAAGTCAAGGATCTGTAGAAAATTGGTATTAAAGTAGGTCACAGCTTCATTAAGTTCAAGGTGAGTTAGTAGCAACCAGTTACATGCTTTTAATTCTGCGAAGAACAGTTCAGGATTGAAGAATCTGTTTGAGCGGGATGTCTTGAGTTTATGGGTAGTTGGGACATGCCATTTTTGTCTAACAATATATGTGAGCGGTTCTACCTGACTTCGTCGACAGCGCAGAAGACCGACAGCGGAATTCGGAGCTCCAGAAGATCGAAAACGAAGAAGACCGACGCGAATCGCGAGTGGCAGAACATCGACAATGCAGAAGACCGACACGACGGATGACAACACCAACGCCGAGGATGCCGACATGGGGAAAGGCTGTGTGAGTATGCGGTAGTGACGGACGTTAGGGTGCGAGGCAGGTAAGTGTGGAGATTGACGGTCTGTGGGGATAGGGGTGGGGTAAGTGAGTTTGGGTTAGGGAGCGATAGGGGTGGGTTAAGTGAGTTAGGGTTAGGTAGCGATAGGGGTGGGTTAAGTGAGTTAGGGTTAGGGAGCGATAGGGGTGGGTTAAGTGAGTTAGGGTTAGGGAGTGATAGGCGGGTTAAGTGAGTTAGGTTAGGGAGCTGGTAGGTAAGTGTGCGATAGTGACGGACCTTAGGGTTAGGGTAAGGTTTAGTGTGGGCTTGTAAGGATTTTGGTGTGCTTGTGTTGTGTGTGTGGTTTGTGGAATGGGGATGTGTTTTGTTTTTAATTGTTATTGTGGTGTGTGCAGTGTATGGGGTTTCGTGTTTGTGTACCGTCGGTTATTTCGTTGTCGGTTATGTGTGGTTTCGTGTTTATGGACTGTCGAATATGTGGTGTCGGTGATGTGGTTGTCGGTGTTGTGTGGTTTCGATTATGTCAGGTAGAACCATGTGAGCATATGATCACTAGTATTATCAGGGAGTGTTCCTGGAGTGTAGATGTTAGGATGGTTATTAATAAGGATCCAGTCTAGAGTTGTTTCTAGGGTTGCCAGCCAGACATCCTTGGTGTTGGTAGTGAGTGGAAGTGGAATCTGTATCCTAGGGAAACTATGTTTAAAACTCATTTGTCCTGGGTAATGAGTTCCCAGTTGTTTGCATGCACGGCGAGCTTTCCTCCTAAGGGAGCAAGTAGATGAGCAGGGCTTGGAAGAGTTAAGGATAAGTCATTGTGCCATATTTCCATAGGGGGTGGCTTACTACTCCCTGCTTTGAAAGTGGGAGGCCCCCACTGCTTAGATCTGAGCATAGCCTGAGACTGAATTATTGGTGGTCTTCTGCTCCTGGGTTTGGACTGAAAAGGATTGGAAGGGACTGGAAAAGACCAGTTCTTTGAAAGCCAATGCCTACTGAATCTAGGAGGCTGTACTTGTAAGAAATCTTTAACAGTTTGCATAGATTTAGCTTTTTCCTCCATCCTTGTGAGGACTTCTTCTGCTTTGTTGCTAAAAAGGCAGTCTTGGTTTAAGGGTGCATCCAGTAATTTAGCTTTGACATGATCTGGCAAATTTTGTTCCTTAAGCCAAGCATGCCTTCTACGTACAGACCCAGTGACCGCAGCCCCGCAAGATGCCTCTAGTGAATCAAAACCACATTGCAAAGTATGTTTTCCAACCTGTTCAGCAGAGTGCATTAAATCCTGTAAATCCTTATTTTCAGCACAATCAGGAATCAACATCATTTTCTGTTTAAGCAGTCCAATAATATGCTGCTGATACTTTAGCATATGAAACTGGAGGTTTAAGGCCCTAATGGCTAAGGTTGCAGAAGTGTATACCTTCTTACCACATCTATCCAGTGCCCTGGAGTCTCTGTCAGAAAGGGTAGGATTTTTGGCAGTAATGGCCTTAATGCCCTTGGGCCCCTGTGAAATGGTCTCAGGATCCACAGTGGGACTTTTAAAAAGGAATTTGTGAGAGTCAGGAACCCTGTAATATCTATCAGGTTTTCTGGGAGCAGTAGGTAAAGAGTCAGGGGCCAAGCTGGATTCTGAAAAGGCATCATCCACAATGTCCAATACAGGAGGGATAGCTAAAGGCCTGTGCTGGGGCAGGAGTAAAAAATCCCTAAGCCTCTTTTTAGAATCAGAGTAATCCTGGCTTTCCCAACAAAAATGCTCCCTAAGAGTATGCAAGGTTTCACCAAAAGATAAATTCTCTGGGGGGGGGGGGGGCAGAGGGAATAGAGTCCTCTGCATCAGAATCCTCATAGGTAGATAAGGGTAAATCTTGGTCATCAGAGGAAACAGAAATTTCAGAATCCTGGTCAGAATCATAAGAAAAATTCAGTCCTAGGTCTCTTAGAGGGGGAAGGTTGGCTTCCCCTGATTAAAGTAATAAGGTCTTCAGCCATTCTTATCATTTGTTTTTTAGGCATAGAGGCCTGACCATGTGTTCTGGGCATTGGTTTTCTAGTCATGGTTTGAGATTTAGGACTTGAAGAAGAAGTTGGCGTCTGTTTAATATGCAAGTCAGTAGGCCTGAATACACCCTCAGAAGCCGGTGCCTGCACAACAGCTCCAGACCCATCCAAGGTAGAGACATACGCAGGTTCCATGGTTGAAGCATCTCGCGACATACTGGACTCTGAATGGGTCTCAGTAGAGTTTGTGAATTTGAAGTAGCAGGTATCTGGGACTACGAAAGCACCTCACTGAGTACCGGTGAACTGGCGACTGGCTTAGGAGAAGCGTCGTCAGCAGCTTTGGACCTAGATGGCCTGTCTCTGTCTTTATCTTTGTATTTTTTCGGAATGTCAGTAGTCAGATAGCTTACCGAAGACATATCTGGATAATTAAACTGAGCACCAAAATATTTAGAAGCGTAAATATACCGACGACGAATAGTTCATTGCTTAAATAAGTCACAAAACCGACAGCGAGGTACGTCGTGGTCAGGGCCTAGGCAAGGAATACAATACAAATGGAAATCTTTATGAGGTATTTGCTTTCTATAAGAAATACAATTATTAACTTTTACTGACATTTGTTTAGAGCAAGAAAAAGTTTCCCCAACGGGGTACTTAGCTTTAGTTGAAGACTTCAGTTCTGAAACTTGAAAACAAAAATTTCAGGAGTTTGCCGACTGGCACTTGTGAGCTGCTTCTGCTTCGGGCACCGCACAGCAAGAAAGACTGATGTAATGGCATCGGCTGTATGCTTTGTGCCCCTGACTACCTGACATCATGGAGGATGAGACAGCGACCGACGCGGGACCCCAGGACTTTGATAGTCAGGCCGACTGGGGGATACTGCAGGCAGATGGCCCAAATGTGATGACTGCAACAGTGAAACATGAAGAACGTCAGGAGGGATAGCTAGAGGTCTATGTTGAGGCAGGAGTAAAAATTCCCTAAGTCTCTTTTTGGACTGGGAATAGTCCTAGCTTTCCCAGTGGAAATGTTCCCTAAGGGTATGCAAGGTTTCACCAAAAGAAAAATCTTCTCGAGGGGAAGCAGAGGGAATGGAATCCTCTGCATCAGAATCCTCATAAGTAGATAAGGGTAAATCCTGGTAGTCAGAAGCAGCAGAGATTCCGGATCAGAAGAATCAGAAAGAAAACCAGTTCTAGGGGGAAGGCTGGCTTCCCTTAATTAAGGTAATAAGGTCTTCAGCCACTCCAATAATTTGTTTTTGAGGCATATGGGCCCGAGTATGTGGCTTGGTCGTCAGTTTTCTAAGTGTAGTGCAAGCTTTAGGCCTGATAAATTTGGTATTTCTAGCTTGAAACGAAGTCGTCAGTTTAATATGAAAGTCGGTAGGCCTGAATACACCATCAGAAGCCAATGCCTGTACAGCGGCTCGGAACCATCCCAGGTAGAGACATCCACAGGTTCCATAGTTGAAAAAGCATCTCGCAGCATACCGGACTCTGAATGGGTCTCAGTAGAGGGCTGCGAATCTGTAGTAGCGGATATCAGGGGCTGCGAAAGTGCCTCACTGAGTACCAGTGGACTGGGGATTAGCTTAACGGAAGCGTCAGCAGTTTTGGACCTATGCGGCTTGTCTATGTCTTTATCCTTACTTTTTTTGGAAGATCGGTAGTCGGATGGCTTAAAAGTCATTTCAGAGTACGGAGATCAAGAACGAAAGTATTTAGTTACAAAAATAGCCCGATGATGAATAGTCCGAGCATTGATCTAGGCAGAAAACCGACAGCGAGGTATGTCATGGTCTGGGCCTAAACAGGTGATGCAGTAAGAATGAAAATATCTATGAGGTATTTGCTTTTCCACAGGCAAGGCAATTGTTAATTTTTTCTGACATCGGTTAGAACAAGAAAAAAGGATCCCCAATGGGATACTTATCTTTTTGAAGACTTCAGGTCTGAAACTCGAAAACAAAAATTTCAGGAGTCGGCCGAATGGCACTTGCGAACTGCTTCTGCTTCGGGCACCGCATGCAAGAAAGACTGATGTAATGGCATTCGCTGCATGTTTTATACCCCTGACGATCTGACGTCATGGAAGAAGCGACAGCATCCGACGCAGAAATCTGAAGACTCTGGTATTCAGGCCGGCTGAGGGCTACCTGCATGCAGACAACCCAAATGTGATGACTGCAACAGTGAAACATGAAGAACATCAAAACTATGGCTTGCCTTCTGAGCAACCAGACACCCAGTAGTCCAGGATCTTTTTGCAATTTCACAAATCAAACAGCCTCACAAATAACAGAACAAAAGGGCCTTACAGAAACAGATGTTTGGTGCCAGAGCCATGGGCTCAAGCTCAATGCCAAGAAATGTATAGTTATCCCCTTTGGGGAAAAAACATGTACCCATGAATTACCACATAGGTGGCAGTACACTAAACACCAAAAGTGTGATAAGAGACTTAGAGAGACAGGTGGACAGTGGTCTCACCTTCGATAACCACATCGCCACAACAGTCAGGAAATCCTTCTATGTGGCACACCTCATCACTAAGGGCTTTTCATCCAGAAAAAAGGAGGTTATTGTCCCACTGTACTCAGGCACACCTCATCACTAAGGGCTTTTCATCCAGAAAAAAGGAGGTTATTGTCCCACTGTACTCATCCCTCATTAGACCCATTATGGAATACAATGTCCCGTTTGGTATGTACCTCTCAAGACATCTGCAACAACTGGAAAGGCCGTGGAAATATCTCACTAAAAGAATCACAGGCCTAAAGCAGATGCCCTACGCTGACCGCCTTAAAAAACTCCAGCTATACTCTGTCGCATATCGTCTACTCGGAGGAAATCTCTGCTTAACATACAAGGCCATGTCAAACCCAGTGCTGTTGGACATGCTACACTTAAAGAAATCCCAGTCCCTCAGAGCCACATTTTTTATTTTATTTATTTATTTTATTTTACATTTGTTGACCGGGCTAGTCTAGCTGGATATATGTCCATTTTCAGTAGAGGCCCGGGGAGAAAAGCTCCAAGCAAAGGCACAGACAATCAATATTATATATAGTAATAGTTGACAGAAATACAGTAGATGGTTTATAATTGAGGTTCAGTTAGACATGAAACAAATCAGTATAGTAGGATATACTAAAACAAAATACATTTAGTGAGCATTTGAGAGATAACAATTAATAAAATTATTGACTAATATACTTTCATTACCACAAGGACTGATAGTGCAGTAGATCAGGAGAATATAGAGAGCAGCAAGGGGAAGGAGGTGTTCCATGGATCACATGCTCCAGGGATCTAAACCTTGTCATCACAATAAACAAAACATGCTGGAGGGATAGGTTCCTGACCCAGAGACTCCCCAGACTCTGGAACAAACTGCCTATACATGTCAGGCAGAGTGCCTCTTTGGCCCTCTTCAAAAGGAACCTTAACGATTGGATGAGAGAAAGGAAATTCACCCCGGGGATCATGTCAGTCGCCCTGCTAGACAGGGGTCCAGGGAAGTAAATAGTGTGGGAAGAAATAGCCAGGGAATTGTTATGGCTAGGCTTGTATAGGCCATAGGGCTGATATACCATAGGTTCATAGGTTGGTGCTAGGCTAAGAAGAAAAGGATATCAAGAATTACTAATGACAGAAAAATTGTGGATGATATTCTAAATAGTGGAGATGATGTAAAATTGATAAAGGTGATACCGATAAAGCTTTTGATATGATAGAGCATAAGATATTATGGGAATTTATAAAGGCATGTAATTTTAGTAATACAATTTAAAAAGTTTGTATGACAGGGTACAGTAATAATAAAATAAGACTTTTAGTAAATAGGTGGTTAAGTAAAGAAATAGGCTTGAGTAATGGGATAAAAAGAAGTTATGTACTCACCACAATGTTCCACCTGTGTTGTCCATTTTCATTCTTCCTCAACAAGTGGGTTCAGATTCTACCCTCAGATCTGACTCAGCTACTTTTACAGGTCATGGATACTGGAAACTCTTGAGCTCCTCCCTAACTCACAATGCTCTAGTTCCCTATCATACCTCAGATCTTGTTTGCTGATCTTTTAACTATTTAGAAACATAGAAATAATCATGATATGGGAAACCAACATCTGGATCTCAAAGGCAGGAACATTGGTTCCCTTAGTATCATCTCATTCTTTCAGAAGTCACAAACAAAATGATAGAGGAATGGTGGAATGGGAGTTGAGGAAGAATGAAAATGAACAACAGAGATGGAACATTACGATGGGTACTTTCCTTCTTTATCTGATGTTGTCATCAATTTTCATTCATTCCTCAACAAGTAGGACAGAGTCCCCAGCTACTTGAATCCCAGGAGGACTGTAAGGAAGGATTATTACTGAACATTGTTAAGGTGAAGGCTGCTCATCCCCTCGATACCAGACCTAATTTGTAATGAGTAATAAAGGTATGAGGATTAGTCCAAATTGCAGCCATACAGATATCGTCCATGGAAATCATGGATAAAAATACTGTTGAAGTTGCCATGGAACTGGTTGAATGGAATCTAAAAGGTTTGATGAAGACAAACCCAATTTGTTGTAGATAAAATGCAATAAGTTAACTATTTGGCTAAAGTTACTTTGGTAACTGGTTTGCCCAATTTTGATTCTGCAAAAGAAACAAATAATTGATTGTTCTATGCAAATAAAAGTGTAACCGTCTGTGAGCATCCAACCAATGGAACATGTATTTTTCTGTTCATGAAGTTTGTAAAGAAAACTGGGAGACTAATAGATTGATTGATGTTGGATTCTGACACCACCTTATAAGGAAGGATGGGTTGGTTCATAATGCTACCCTGTCTTTATGGAAAATTAAAGAAAGAGGCTTAGATGATAGGGCTTGAAATTCACAGACTCTTTGAGCAGAGGTTATAGCTACTAAAAATATAGTCTTCCCGGTTAAAGATTTTAGTTCACACTTTGCTGATAGTTCAAAAGGAGATTGAGTTAAAGCTAAATTCAAATCCCATGGCAGAGTTGGATCTTCAATAGGGCATCTAAGAAGAAAAGTTCTCCTTATAAAGGCCTTACAACATTTTAAAGAAGCTAAGGAGGAATTATTTACTTCTATGTGAAAATTAGAAATGGCAGCTAGTTGTACAGAAACTAGACCCTTCATTAAAAATTGCAGCTAAAAACTCAAGAAATGTAGGCAGTGGTGCTGAAAAAGGGTCAGTGTATCTTTGTTGTGCCCAAAAAACAATTTTTTTCCATTTACTTCTATAAGTTTTCCTAGTGCAAGCTTTAAGGGAAGACAAAACAATGTGATGTACAGGGGGAAGAGTCTTGGTTGTCTGACTATCAATGGAAGTGGAGAAACCATGTAGTCAACTTTAAGTCTGAAATGTAAGGGTAAATCATGCCTGTCAGGTGAGACAGGAGGTCTGAAATTGGATCCAGAATCCTTGGTGGGTGAACTAGATGTCAAAAAAAGGGAAGTGAAATCTGATGAGGCCAATAAGGTGCAATGAGGATGACTGTGCTCTTCAATCAAGATGCTTTCTGGAGAAACTTGGGATTAGAGGAGTTGGTGAGACCCAGGGGCCAATCATGGAGGAGAACATCTCTCAGTGATTCCCCCAGTGGGCAATGTTAATTAGTATATTACTTTGAAAATGAAGATGAATACAGTTCTTTCTCTTTTTCAGTGTTTTTTATTAACTACAGTACACACGTGTGGGAGCCTCATGGAAAGCACTAGGGATAACTACAGTACACACATGTGGGAGCCTCACAGAAAGCACCAGGGAGACTCCCAGAACAAAGGAATGTGCAAGCTTATATACTAGTGATATTGCTGACAGTACAAAAATATCAAATGAACCAATTAGATCATTATACAGGGCAATTAACCAATTAGAGGTTTACCCGTAAACATGAGACAATTCACATCATCATATCTCTAGGAAGAAAGAGAAAATCAGATGCATTTCCATAAAAGGCACATTTCCTGCTTTCAAGCAGGCTCTAGTTTGTTCAGTATTTTTCCATTGCTCATAGTTCAGAGTTCACAGTACGCAGTACAGTTCAATACATATAAACTGTCACATACTCAATTCCATCAAACACATGCTTTTTGACTGTTCATATTTTACAATCCACCATTTGATGCTGTGTAAGCATCATCATTCAGCCTATCATACATTTGTCCCAAATTTAACATAACCATACTACTAGTCTTTTCATCATTGGAAAACTTCATCATTTCACCATCTACATTCATAGCTCTAGGCATAAAAAACTTAGGTACTTTCTTCACAGTTTTTGAAGACATTAATCTCAAGATTAGTGCTTTGATTAAGAATAAAACAAGAAAAGCAACAATTGCTAATACTGCAATCAATAAAATTAACTTCATCAGTCCACCTCCCCAACCTGAGAACAGGTTGGTTAACCACGCCCATGTTGAACTATCGGCCTCTTTGGCTTCCGAGAGTTCAGAAATTCTTTGGATCAGTTCAAGATGGCTTTCAATTTCATGCTGATTGTCAGGAATAAACGTACAGCACTCCTCCTGGATTAAAGTGCAAGTTCCTCCTTTCGCCGCTAGGGTGAAATCGAGAGCCATATGGTTTTGGAGTACTACAGCTCTCATAGCAGTCAGTTCATCAGTCACTAATTCTAAGGCAGAAAATGTATCATTGCTCAAAATTTCAAGCAGTTTAAATAACTTTCTCAGTTCCCAAATTGATTTCACGGCTCCATATGATGGGATCATACCAGCCCATGATATAACATCATCACCCAAGTCCATATGGGACAGTCCCTTCGTACCAGCATGAGCTAAATTATGGTGATAGATCCATGAAGCATCAATTTGACCTACCGGATTGGTAGGCTTCTTGACTTCTCGAACATTTCAAATCTTTCCCTTAGGTAGTGTAGACATATGTCGAATAGCTGGAACTAGATAACCCAGGAAACAGCTACCAGACCAGTCTCCTGGTAACTATTTATATGCTTTTCTTCCACACACAAAATAACAGTTTTCTACTTCAATAGTGATGTTAATAGGCTTGAAGCGATCCTCGGTATCCTGCAGTCCTTCAGATATTTTCCAATAAACAGTTTCTATTTTTCGGGAAAAGTTAGCCATAGAATTTTTTCCCAGTCTTAATATAGGTGAGAAATCAGTTACACAACCCCATGCAGTGCAGTTATATACCACTGTTTTATTACAATAGCTCCACCCTACTCTAACTTTATCAAGTTTTTGAAAACACATAGTTCCATTTTGGCAGAAGGACAGTTGTAATGCTACCTTGTGTTTTGAAATAACTTTTGATGTGTCACAGATCAGATTCCATCCAAGTCTCTTCAATCCCTAAAAGAACTATATTTAGCATAAATCCCCCATGAACCGTAGGAATGGCAGTGCAGATCCAGCAATTGGAGACATTAAGGGATGACGCATAAGTATATTTTATAGCTTGGTAGGTGTTGAATGGTGGATGTCATGCAGTTCTTTTGGCATGAGGTGTGACTGGAGCAGGAAATAGAAATGGCCACAGTAGAAATATGAAAACAAAAATAACCACCAAAACAGCTGTACAGTACTTTTGTGGAAATAGTGGTTTTGGTTGAATTGTGTTGGAATGGGGAAGTTTCCTGAATGGAGAAATGTCAGGCATTATCAGGTGTTGGGACAGTATGGCTTCAAGTACGGGAAGCAATAGGTGGAGAATCTGGAGTTGTAAAAGGTAGAGGTGCTTGACCTTCAGATGGGATGACTTTCTTAATGTGTGATATATGAATCCAGGTGGGTGAGTCTTGTAATCATACCGCTGATGATGTTGTCAATAGAACCAGGTAGGTCCCCTTCCAACGAGGTTGCAGTGCTGATTTTCGGGAGAAAGACTTGACGTACACCCAATCGCCTGGTTGCAGTGCAGAAGACAGGAAAGGATCAGGGTTATGTTGTGCCGCTGCTACTTGGTGGTGATGATACTGTAAAAAAGAAACAAGAGAAGTGCAGTATACAATAACATCATGATCAAACACATCATACTCTGAAAAGGGTGGTGGTAGAGTCATGGGCATGCACATGAGGGCGACCCATGAGGATTTCATGAGGAGAAAGACCTTTAGTAGGATGTACTTGCACTTTCATAGAGAGCAAAGCTAGAGGTAAGGCCTGTACCCAAGTGAGGCCTGTTTCAGTAGTAATTTTTGCTAGTCTAGTTTTCAGTGTTTGATTCATGCGTTCAATAATACCAGATGCTTGTGGTCTATATGGACAATGAAATTTTAAAGTGATGCCCAACATAGTACACAGTGAGTCAATTAACTGAGCTGTAAAATGTGTTCCACGATCTGAATATATGTGACAGGGAACACCAAAACGAGGTATAAATTCATAACAAAGTTTCTTAGCAACTGAGATGGCATCATTTTTCACACATGGGTAGGCTTCTAACCACCCAGAAAAAACATCAATAACAGTTAAAACATATTTATAATGAGCACAAAGTGGTAATTCAATAAAATCCCATTGCAAAGCACAAAATGGTCCCAGTGGTTTTGGTAATGGTTGTGCGGGAGCCATTGTGCCTTTTGAAATGTTGTACTGTAAACAAATGGAGCACATGCTCACAAAGTGCTGTACAGAAGCAGAAAGCCTTGGGGCAAACCAATCCTTTTGGATTTGTTTTATTAAAGCTTGTACCCCAACATGGGCTGGCAAATGATATGCTTTAATGAGGGAATTTAGCATGGATATGGGGCAGACCAATCTGCCATCTGGATGTTGCCAAATTAAATCAGAGCATTTAAAACAACCTTGAGCCAGCCATGTTCTTCTTTCTGATTCTGAAACCTCATCCTGTAAAGCTTTTAGCACTGTAGCATCAAAAGTTGTCATATATTGTAAAGGCTGCAAAAAGTGACCCTGAACAGTTTGTGAGAGAGCAGCCTGTTTAGCAGCCCAGTCAGCAAAATTGTTGCCCTTACTTTCAAAAGTGTCATTTGATTGATGGGCTGCGCATTTAACAACAGCAATTTCAGAAGGTAAAAATAAGTCTTGTAATAAATTATTGATATAAAAATGTTTTTTAATGGGTGTTCCGGAAGATGTTAAGAACCCTCATTCTTTCCATAATATGCCAAAATCATGAACAACACCATGGGCATAACGGGAATCAGTATAAATAGTAACAGACTTGTCCTTAGCTATTTTACATGCATTGGATAATGCCACTAATTCCACGGCCTGCGCGGAGGCGCCTGTAGGTAATCCTGCTGATTGCAATACTTCAGTCGGTGTACAGACTGACCAAGCAGCTTGGAATTCTCTGGAGTTTGTTCGTAAACAGGATCCATCAACGAAAAGAACTAAATCAGGATTTTGCAAAGGAGTGTCATATAAATGTAACCTAGGAGAAAGAACAGAGTTAACTCCAAGCACATCATGTGGTTCGCCCTCATCCGAAGTCTATATTAAAGAGGCAGGGTTTAGTGGTGGGCAGCGTTTAACTTGTAAAGCAGGATTACCCATTAAACTTATCTCATACTTAGTAAGGCGTGCATTTGAAAGATAGTGGGCAGGATTTACAAAGCCTCCATGTAAGAGTTACAAGGCTTACACGGAGGCTGCAGTGTAACGGTGTGACGTCAGCATGTCATGCATATGCTTGAGGGCATGCTGAATCACACCCAAGACTAACACGGTCCATGTAAGACAGTAGGGGGCGTGTCCATAGGGCGAGCCCTGCAAATGGACACGCCCCCAGAAGAGTAAAATTCCCGAAAGTAAACCCCCACGACAGAGTCCGTGTAAATGTGAATAAACACAACACAACACATGCCCCAACAGACTATGAACATAAAATGTAGAAATTAACATCTACTTTTTTTTTTTATAAGTTGTAAAGATGTTTGCCCGTGAGTGCGCTCGTTTGCGCGGGCGTGCCCAGCGCTTAGCCACAGTTAGCAGTCAGTGGAAAAGCATATAAGAACTAAATATGCAAAGTAAGCAAAGAAGCAATAGCATAGCGGTAGAGATGTTGGCTGAAGAGGATGCAGTCATGGTTCAAGCCCCCACAACATCAATTTTTATTTTTGGTGAAATAAGCACGAAACAAGTCCCTGACATATATGTACATATCACAAAAATGAAACAGGAGTTACCAGCCACGATATCTTGAACAAGCAGTATAACAAAATTCAGTCCGATCTCATAAAAGGCTCCAAACTGGCTTTATTGAGGTCCAAGGAAAAAATAAGCGCTTTCACGTAGTACACAGCTACGCTTCATCAGATTATACTTAGACTAAAAAGAAGCTCACATTATATACAACCCAAGGCGGGAAAATTATTTACTATGGTAACTAGGGCTTTCTAATTAATAAAAGTAACAGAAGTAATAATCTCATTAACATCGTCATTCAGAAAAAACTGCCTTTCCAGATTTAAAATGAAACTAACATCACCATTGAGATTCAACTCCTAAAAGCAGTTCTCATAACCAACTATGTTGTGAAGCACTTGTATTTTAACATATTAAAAAGTGTAAATATATATATAAAAATAAAAATAAAAATAAAAGCCTTATGCTTTATTGTAAATACAATCATTCACATACTTTGTAAATCTTTAGAATCTGTCTCAGTTTCTGTAAGAAACATATATCACAAAATATGGCGCACATATAGGTATTAAAAGATGAATAGTAACAATAAAATTTAGCGCACCATAGATAATGAAGGATCAAAAGTTAAAAACAGCCTATCGCTGATCTTTTATAGTCACAAAACAAAGTGACTAGTTTTCTTTCGTTATTATTTAGTTCATTCTTGTTATTCGCTATATTTTCAAGGCGTAGATAACGCCATGACGTCACTTGATAGGTACAGTGACCGTCAGTTAGTAAAATAATGAAGTGCAGAGTGCAACAAAAATATCTTGAACCAATTTTAAGATAGGAAAATTTTACTTGTAGCAAAAAACTAAAGACTAATATACTAACTGAGCTACTATGTGTGCACATACTTCTAAAAAGGCGCAAAGGTGCAAAGTCTGTAATTCCTGCAGTTTAGATTCACGGATATATGTAAAGGGATCCAAAAGGGGGATTACCAATGTATGTTATATGTGGCTTACTGGATCTAGAAGCTAAACAAGCTTCAAGAAGGGAAACTATCAACAACCAGGTTCTGTGAAATGTAATGTAGAACCTAACAACAATTGCATTATATATATATAAGATCTGATAAGATGAGTGAAGAATAAAATGAAATAAAATAAAATAGAAATAAAATAAAATAATCACAGTAAGAAATAAATGTCAAAATCATCCATGCTGTTATATAGGATCTAGAGTTTATAAAGTTCTAGCCATTATATAAAAATTTTTATTTGAGAAAGAATATGTATATACTTTCCCATATATTAATGAACTAGAAACAGAACACTATAGAGAATGTAAATATGTTTTGAACATTAATATGATAAAATATAGTTATGTAATATGATTGTAAGATATAAAAAGCACATATAGATCTCTTGCACATGAAATATGATATATAAGTGCATGTGCAGATGTCACCAAACGATGTTTAATCAAGTCAAAAGCACCAATGATAATGATAAAATATTGATGAAAAACATAAAATGTAAAATAAAAATAAAAATAAAAATAAGATGAAATGGAATAATGAAATGATGACAAAACAGATATTAAATTGGATGCATGTGAATGAACCATTCACATAGTGTATATTCTATAACTACTGTGTCTTTTTCAAAACTTTTGTATTAATATGGGTTTAATAGATATAGCTGAATTTAAGCCTGGAGGTTGATGGGCCGCAAGCTTCAGGATCCAATTTAGCTCAGAGTCCGTGTAAATGTGAATAAACACAACACAACACATGCCCCAACAGACTATGAACATAAAATGTAGAAATGAACATCTACTTTTTTTTTTATAAGTTGTAAAGATGTTTGCCCGTGAGTGAGCTCGCTTTCTTGGCGTGCTCCAGCTTAGCCACAGTTAGCAGTCAGTGGAAAAGCATATAAGAACTAAATATGCAAAGTAAGCAAAGAAGCAATAGCATAGCGGTAGAGATGTCGGCTGAAGAGGATGCAGTCATGGTTCAAGCCCCCACAACATCAATTTTTATTTTTGGTGAAATAAGCACGAAACAAGTCCCTGACATATATGTACATATATAAAATTATATTTTATGGAAAATGTAATGAAATGGGCCATGTATTTTGAAGAAATGTGAGATAAAAAAATAAAAAATAACTGTGAGATGTGCCATAGCTGCCCTACAGTCTTAACAAGTTGAGAATATCTGCTTGTAGGTGAGCAGTGTTTTAACAGTTGTAAAATGTGTGCCCGTAGGTGAGCAGTGTTTAACATGTGTAAAATGTGTGCCCGTAGGTGAGCAGTGATGTAATAGGTGTAAAATGAGTGCCCGGGGGTTGAGCAGCGTTTTAACACGCTGAAACTGTGTGCCCGTAGCTGAGCTGAGTGTAATATGCATGCTGACAGCCAAATGACACGTAAACCAGCGTAACCCATTTGCACGGAGCTGCGCACCGCGCCAACAGGCTAACTGACGGGCAACGTTGAGCAAGCTGTATCAAAACTGCCTTTACACAGACACACCTCCTAGCCTGTGTAGACAGACATAATATATAAAAAGCAATGGCCAGGTTCGAACCCAGGATACCATGCACCATAGTCAAAGTACTGAACCACTAAGCTATGACAGTTGCACTTAGAAATGCAATAATAGCATATATATAGGAATGAATAGAAAGAGGAGCATGACAAAGCAGGTTTTGTGAAGCTGATACAATTCCAAAATGGCCAATCACAGATAAGTGCGGGAAAAACGGTGTATATAAGCCCCATAGGCGGGAATACACAGCATAACCGATTGTAGAACCGACTTGCAGCCAGGATGTCAGGTGTAGGTGAGGGTAGTTGCTTCTGAGCACAGAGGTGGGGCATTGAGGAGTCCAAATATATGGTTTGGCTCCTCGTCCATAATCATGAGGCCCAACTCATGCAGGGCCAGGTCCTGTGGGGGAGCATATAGGGCTGAGGCATGGGACTGGTTGGCTCATGATCTCACCAGTGCCACAGGAATACCAAGGACTGGTGAGCAGGTCCGTCACCACCATGCGGACCTGAAGAGATGGAAGCAGGACCAACTGAACCGTTGGATCCAGGAGGCCAGGCAAATGCCCAACGCCCCACTACTGAGTAAGTTACATGTAATTATTTATGTAAGAAATTAACCTAGCTGATATTATGGAGATGTCTATTCCAATATTACTTTATTTATATTACAGCTGCAGGTGTCCATTCTATGAACCGTCGAGCCTATGGCGATAGGCTGGTGCGGTTGCACCGCCAGGCAGGTCAGTAATTCTCTCCCTGTAACTGTAAATAAATATATAAGTATGACAGTTAGCAAAAGAGTGCAGTGTAGTCAGTAATTAATAAAATGTGCAAGTAACAGTGTAAAAGGGTTTGCAAGTATTGCTTGATTACAAAAGTGTGATGCAGCCTGTAATCCAAACATAAAAATGAAACAAGTCTGAAATAAAGATGTCCCACCTGTAATATAATAGTACATAACCTGCAGCAGGCTGAAAAGTACAGCTGCAGAAGCTGAGTAAAACACGTGTGAAATATATCCCTGTTGAAATACAGAAACATGACATAGGTGAGACTGTTGGAAAGGATTGTTATAACTACAGGTAAAACATGTCAATAAAGCCTAGAATTAAGTACCATCCTGAATTGTAAAAATAAAACAAGTGAGAGAGTGTGAGAAAGAGGTATGAATCCACCAATAAAGTAGTAATAACCCCTGAATAAAGTATACTGCAGTCAGTACAGAATGAAATGAATGTGACAGGCAGAACTGAACAGTAACGTGTTGAAAACACTACTGCAGCTGGAATGTTGTGTCCCAGAATCTGGATATGTTGCTCTCAGTCTGCAATATGCAGATAGTATGGTTGTCTGAAATACCAAACATCCACAGTTGTCTATAGCTATATAAAGCAAATGTAGCAGGATGATGTAGCTGAACAGAGCCAGATATGAATGTGTATGAATAAAAATGAAATGTATATTGATGTAGCAATAACATTCATATCACCAACCTGAAGTAGTTATCACATAGGAAACTGTAGGCAGAACTGTAGTGTGTATATATCTGCAGCTAGTAGAAATGTACAGCATATGTATTGGTGTTTGAAGTTGTTAATTAAATTTTCTTCACCCTACCCTATAACCACATATAATCCATTCCACATTAAATTGGTATGTGCAATCACAATTAACACCCCTGGACATTTGTCCTGTTGGTTCATACATATTTGCATGTATGTTGATGCATCTGCCCTGTTCATACATCCAAACCTGATGGCTTGTTGCCATCAGTCAACCTTGCATGTTGTTGGATTGTGTATTGCTGTTCAAATTATGCATGTGTTATGCTTGCTGTTCAGTGGCTTGAATATATGGGTGTTTGGTTAATGGAAATACTAATGCATGCTGTTACAACTAATTGTGAATGGTATTGTACATTACTAAACCAAACTGTCATAACATAATGCAAAACATAGGATGACAAGGAAGGTGGGTTCCAGCAGACCCACCTCTCCCACCTCAGCTGGCGAGTGCACCTGGCAGTAGTGCCCAGGCCGGACCCTCCTCCGGTGGCCCTGTGCCACGCTGCAGGGGATGGGGTCGTCCCCCATCTGCAAGTGTGGCCGGAGGAGAACATCCACTCACCCTCCGTAGTGTCCGGACTGTGGTGCGCAGGGAGATCTGGCACACTGTGCTTGGGCCCCTACGCCAGCTTGAGGCACGGGTGGCACAACTCACAGGTGTGCCTGCTGCCCGGCCTACACAGCCCCCAGCACAGCCTCATCCTGGGCAGTGAAGGCACAGTGGCAACTGCCCATGGGTGGGGATCTCAGTTCCACTGTTGCCATCTGTGGGCTTATGGGCTTGAGATATCCAAACATCCATCCCCATCAATTGTGTAACCCCCCCACGTGTCATACACTGCCCCTGTATGCATCTTGTTTGTCTTGTCTGTTAACCTACCCAACTTACCTCCCCAGCTACACCAACTTGTACCTGACATACCACTCTCACCTGAAAAAAAAAAAAAAAATGGACACTCTGTACCCACAAAAAAATTACGCCCTATACATAGCTGCCCATTTTGCACACATGTCTGCTGGACATGTAAACTGTCAATTACAACTGGCTGTACAACAAGTATTATTGTTGTCCTTACACCTCTCTCAGGGGTGGAAGGTTTCAAATGTCACACCAAATTACAAACATATGCACAGCTGTTGCTGATGAAGAAATTGGCAGCTATGGGCCTTACCTACATCCCTCCTGCAAAACCCAAGCTTTTTTCCCTACTGTCCTACCCTCTTTGTGACCCCTTTTTCTCACCACTTTCCTATCTCCCCATTTTCTTTTCTTTCAAAGAAAATAGCATGGGTGTGCGCAAGAGTAAGCACTTTTAAGCAGTAGTAAGCGGGTGGGCGCATAGCTAAGCGGCAGTGCGCATGCGTGACCTCCGCCCAAACCAGCGCTTACCCGCTTACAACTGCTTAAAAGTGCCTTAGTCACTCTGAATGACAAGGCCTGTAGTTTTCTCAACAGCAAAATAAAATACCTCCCTCAGTCTCAAACCCAGGACCTTGGAAACACTAGTCTACATGACTTACCACTAAGCCATGAGTGCTATACAAGAACATTGTGCTGAAAGAAATATATCATAAAATAGTAGGAATTAATTTAAAGGGAATATACAAGTCTAGCACACAAAGCATGTCAAGTATATTTACTGTCAAATCTAGTGGATTTGTAAAATAGTACTGTGTGCTGAGAAACAGTCATGCTAGTTGGTAGCTACTAGGTAATAATGTCACAGTAGCATCTGGCAAGCCACACACATACTCAGAGCAGGATAAACACAGCCATAGTTGAATAGTTAAGAGTGCAGACAGCAACTGTTAGCACACATTATGAAAATACCCTATTGTCAGAAAATGTTGATGAATTCAGTAACAGTAATAATAAATGTCTCAATGAAGAGTATATATGTATAGACAACAATGATAAAGTGATTTATGAAGTAAATTCTCCAAATAATGAACTAAATGAAAGACGTTTAACTATTACAGATGGTGGATTTTCCTTATATAACTACACTGATACTGAATTTGGAGGTGACTATATTTCCCTTTTCAAAAAGGGTTTTTCTTATGTGCCTAGTTTTAAAATGGACATAGGGAAGACATTGATTAATCTAAAAATGTTTACAAGATTATTGAATTTAAAAATATTTTTTGCTACGGACAAAAATGCCATTTCTAATTACGAGACCATACTGCCTGTTTTAAAGAGAAGTAGTACATTTATACCTCCCCAAAATTCAGCTGTACATATATTTGAAATGCTATGTGAGGTACAATTTCGAAGGATTTTGACTAATTTACCAAAAGTGAATGACAATTTAACTACAGCTGAGAGATTTTGGCTGAAGGAATTTACAAAGGATGATAGATATAGAGTTATGAAACCAGACAAAGGTGGGGGAGTTGTGGTTATGACTAAAATGGATTACCTAAACAAAATGACTGACATGCTGAGTGATACTAGCACCTATGAAGAAGTATCTAGGTATGAGATGTGTAGGGCATACACTAAGGTGGATTGGTTACTATATGAATATATGATGGAAGGCTTGATTAACAGGAATGAATACGAATATCTATTAGTTGATTTTCCAGTTACACCATCTATTTTTAGTATACCAAAAATTCACAAAAATGTTAACAATCCACCTTTTAGACCCATTGTTTCTGCAAAAAGATCTGAATTAGAAGCTATGGCCCGCTATATTGATGTCAATTGTAGGGATACTTTAAATTACCACACATTCTCAGAGACTCATGGCATTGTCTAGAAGTAGTGAAGCAACATACAACCTTTATTAACTCTGACACTTTGATGGTCACTATAGACATAGTAAACTTATTTTCAGTTATACCACATACACAGGGCCTCACCATGTTTGAGACAAGTTTATTTAAATATAGTAATATGCACACTGTTAAATGTAAATTGCTTGTAGATATGATGGATTTAGTTCTAACAAGCAATTTCATGTTTATGGATGGAAGATATTACAGGCAAAAGGCTGGTGTGGCTATGGGTGCAAGATGTGCCCCAATATATGCCAATTTGGTGTTAGCCAATTGGGAGACGGAAAGTATCTTTACTTCCAGATATTTTTCAAAAGTTTTGCTTTATTGTAGGTTTCTTGATGACATATTAATTTTTTGGAAAGGAAACAAAGATGAATTGATGGAATTTATATTATTTTTGGATACTACATCTACTTTTTTGAGATTCACACACAAAATTTGTTACGAGTGTGAATATTTAGATATTTTATTTTATAAGAATGATGAAGGTATACAATCAAACATTTACAGAAAGAAAACATACTCTAACTCTTTTTTACATTTTAATAGTAGTCATCCACATTTTCAAAAAAAGAATTTAGTAAAAGGACAAATGGTAAGGTTATCACGTATAATAACAGAATATATGAAATTCTCTATTGAAATTGACAAATTAGTTGGGATGTTTCAGGATAGAAATTATCCACATATTCTATTAAACAATGTGAAGGAAGAGATCTTACACAAGAGACATATTTATTATAAACCTATTTTAAAATCAGGACAGGACAATAAATCAAATAGAAAAAATGAAACAGACAAAAGCAAAATTGATGCCTATATTTTACCATACAATGATGAATCAAAATTAATTATAAGTATACTAAATGAGACATGGTTAAGTGTGTTTATGAATACACCAGATGTATCCAATATTATTGGAGAACATCCGAATGTGACATATAGTAGAGGAAAAAATTTAAAAGAACATTTTGAAACAAGTAGTCATAACAATATTTATAAAAATTCTAAAATGAGTAAATGTGGATTCTGTAAAACATGTAAGTTTATAAATGATGGCCCATATGTGGTAGTACAAAATTATGGTAGGTCCATCAAGTGTCTTGGTTCTTGTAATTGCAATACAAAGATGGTAATATATTTGGCTTCATGTCTATCATGTCAGGCATACTATATAGGGAAAACTATTAGGAGGTTAAGAGACCGTATCATGGAACACAACAGGGACATGAAAAACAAAAAATGTACTAATTCACTATACAATCACAGTACTAGGTGTAAAGATTTTAAGAGGTTTATTTTTTTCATTATTGACAGGGTCCCATATAATTTTAGTAAAGGGGGTGATGACAAAAGTCTTTTGGAGGTCAAAGAATGTTTATGGCAGTTAAGACTAAATGCTAACAGACCACCGGGTATTAATGAACAAATCTCTATAATTAGTATTTTAAAACATAAATCTCATTTTATATGAGAATGAAGTAATAGTTTTGACAGACGTTGGGGGGACACATTAGATCTGTTCCACAACTATATGTCCATGAGCCAGGGCAATGGTGGATGGTTGAGACATCGACGTGGTTGTATGCCAGCAACAGCAGCAGCTGGCAGCCGTCGCGGACGACAACAGGGCTGCAGCTGCTCACATAGTGCCAGCAGCAGCCCCAGCAATGCTGGGTCTGTGCTGTCATCGGACCACCCCAGGAGACCATGTGCACGTGGTGCTGGACAGTCCCAACAGGGACCTGTCTCCAGTCAACAAACACCTGCTTCTGATGACGGTACCCAGTCTGGATTGGTACCTGATACGGTCCGTAGTACCCGTGCCAGTCACAGGTACCATGTCTGTGGCCACAGACAGTGATCTGTATGTCCTGGCAGGTACAGTCTGCGGCTGTCCACAAACACCTGTATATGGCAGCCATGAGGTGGGACTGTGTAGATTCATACACACATGCAAAGTGATAACACCTAGGGCTACCGCATACACGCACACACTGCATCAACATTGCCCCATCTTGCACTGCTGTCCCTCAACAACACACACACACACAGACATGTCAATTGGTTGTATCAGTGGCAGACTCAGGCATACCAGGTACACACCCTGTGCATATGATGAAACTGCGCCACCTCCTGCAATCTGTAAGATTGGTGCAGGAACAGGTTAACATGGTGCTGATGCACAGGGTGGCTACATAGACGTATTGCAATAGTATGATGTTGACAACAGTACATTGTAATTATAGCATTGTGGGTATATACCAGCATGCCTGATGCAGTTACAATATGAATGTCATTGTATTGTTTTGTACACCCATACTAATTACCACAGTGTTCCGTCTGCACATCTTTGCATACTGGGGTGAGGCTGTAAAGGGATGGCCACCTACATAGGTAGCACAGGGGATACAACAATGATACACAATGATGGCCATGTCAACTGCGAGTTGCATGCTGTCCACACACGACTCTGCAATGCAGACGTTTCAGGATGTTGATATCTGTGCAGTACTACACAGCAGGTTCAGGGCTCACAAGAGCACACTAGCACTACAAGGTCACACCTCATACCATGCATAACCGCACCAAAACACAGAACTAACTATGACAGGAGGGAGAGTGTCCATACATGTCAAGGATACTGTGGTGCCAGGACAGGTAGCATACATCATACTATGTCTGGAACTGCTGAGTGAGGGCACAGTGTCTGTTATTTGAGATGTGTATTATTACAGGTGTGAGCACTTGGGTATCAGGCCAGTTATTCAACATTACGAAGGTACGTGGTCTATACACTTGTGGGGGTTGCGGCTGGACCCAGCCCATCTGACCTGGGAATGTCTGGGTACTGGCTTAGAGTGCCTGCATATATGAACTGTGACATAGTGGAAGTCGTACACCTTGTTTGTTGTAGCATAGTCTACATACACGCCTGCTGACTGTAGCTTTGCTTGTATGCATGTTTGCCTGTTATGTTCCTGAAACACTGATTCCACCTGTGGTGCAGATATACAGTGCCTCTGTGGATCCCTAGTGATACCTGTGTTGCTTACTGTACTGATGTCCATGTGTCACTTGACAGAACGTCACTGTTTGACCTGTTTGCATGTAGCTTGCCTGTAACACATTGCATATGATGTACCTCACATTTGCTCAAGACAGCATTCATATATGCCAGCACTAACAATTCAGGAGCACTACACCCTCACATAATCACCTTGAGTACCTTGTTCCCGATTGGCCCTATGTGTCATTACTTAGTGTAGGAGTCACAATGCTATGGTAGCATGTGCAAAGGTCACCTGTCGATCTACTCTCAGGTCCAGTTGGTGAATCTGTGAGACATGTGGCAATGTTACAGCTGCCTCATGTACACAGACAACCCTCTCCCCTTCCCATACATGTACAACACAAGGAGGGCTCAGTCCTGGGACCACTCTTGTTCGGCATCTACTTTTCTGAAGTACAAGCAAACACAAGAGGGTTATGGCTGACAAAGTTTGCAGATGACTGCAAACTGGGTGCCATAGTCGAAAACACATCTGACACAGATATCCTTCAGAAGGGCGTCACACAAACGGATAACTGGTGCCAGAGCCATGGCCTAAAGTTAAACGCCAAGAAATGCATAGTCATACCCTTTGGGAAAAACAAGGTTACCCCTAGCTACCATATAGGTGGCAATCCACTGAGCACAGAAGAAGTCATCATGGATCTGGGGACCCAGGCTGACAGTAACCTTTCATTTGACACTCATGTTGCCAAAGTAGTTAGGAAAACTTTCTACATTGCCCACCTGATCATGAAGGGATTCACATCTAGATCTAGGGAGGTCATCGTCCCCCTGTACTCATCACTCATTAGACCTATGATTGAGTACAATGCCCTATTCGGAATGTATCTGACCTGACACCTGCAGCAGCTGGAAAGGCCCCAAAAGTTCCTCACCAAAAGGATAAAGGGTCTCAAAAATATGTCTTATGCTGCCCGACTGAAAGAACTCCAGCTCTATTCAGTCGCATACCGCTTGCTCAGAGGTGACCTGTGCCTGACATATAAGGCCATGTCAAACCCAGATTTGATGAATATGCTTCACCTCAAAAAATCTAGATCCCTCAGAACCACAAGGCGGGAGACTTAAACCTTGACACGGTTATTAATAGAACGTGCTGGAGGGACAGATTCATCACCCAGGGACTCCCTATGCTGTGGAACAAAATCCCGGTACATGTGAGGCAGAGCACCTCGCTGGCCTTGTTCAAGAGGAATCTTGACCAATGGATGGGAGATCGCAGATATACCCCAGGGATTACTTCAGTGTCACTGCTTGACAGAGGCACAGCAAAATAATAGGCATAGTTTTCTTCAAACTAAAGGGGTGGCGAAAGCCACATAACTATGGGCTAGGCTTATAAATGCCCTTGGGCAGATAGCCTAGTATGAACCTATGAACCTATGAACCTATGTGAGAGAAGCAACCACATAGCCAAACTGGGGGCTAAGCTCTGTTTACACAGCACTGGCAATTCCCTGTCAGGTGGAGTGGGATACTACAGTGAATACAGTACCAGTCTCCCATAGACTTGCCATGACCACAATCCAAACAGACACACACAGGTACATTATTGGGCTCTCAGAATAGCATCCTGCATGAGCAGCTGACACCTGCAAAGCAGACACACAAGCAAACATTACGCCAGAGCAGAGCACATGCAACACATAGCTCACAAAGCCTGTGTGCCTAACAGTGTCAGGCCATACGGCTTGACAACACACCTGCTATGGTTGTATGAGGTACTTCTATTGACACGTACATGGTGGTCCTGCTCCCAGGCTGAACAGGGTGATGGTCACGCTGAGCTGCCCATCGGGCACTATGATCCACCACATAACACAAGCAAAGCAGTCACTCCAAGGCATGTAGCAGTATTGTCTGTGCTAGTGTGTATGATCTCTGATGCACCTCCCTGGACTACATGTTAGGGGACATGGAGAGGCTCTCTGAGGTTGTGGCACAGGCTGGTATGACCCTGGCTTTGGGTAGCATCTCACCCTCACCATGAATGCTGCCACAATATGTAGACAGGATCATCGGTTTCTGCACTTAACATATCTTTCAGTGACATCCAAAGGGGATCCAATGCCTGTCAGTGTGGGATTACATGCTGGACATGCCAGATTGCTTTGCTTGGGACAGCTTGCATCTGTCACCCATGGGCCGTTGTATATTGGAAGAGGCTGTTGCTACACACATACTGCCTTTGTATGCAAGGCTGACATTACATAGCCACCTACACAGGTAGCACACGGGATGGGGCACTAATAGCAATGCTACTCAACAGCAGCAGTGTAAACCTCAAGATGCATGCAGTGGAAACTGTCCTTAGCATGGGGTAAAGCAATATCCGTGCAGTAACAGACTCCTGGTACAAGGCTCCAAGGTGCACACCATCAGTGCCAGGTCATTCCTGATGCCATGCTTGTCATCCCCTACACATGCTCCAAAACAGAACAGGGGGGATGTATCCAAAGGCACCTCAGATACACACCCCCCAGGTTGGTGGCACTGCACAAAGCAGCAGAGCCTCTCCATGTGCAACACACAGTGGGTTAGACTGCCTTCAGGTTCATAGCCTGGCACACACCACACTCCCATACCCAGGAAACCCACTTGGCCTTCCTGACAACACTGGGAATATGATGGTCTCTACACACACCATTATATGGTTGTACTGCAACTACCCAAACATACAGTGTGAGCATTATTCTAGCTGCAAGACCCTATCTGAAGGTGTGTTATCATTCATTCCCTGCATTGCTATGGAACAACTTGTTACCACTCCCACCAGTGGTGACAACATGCTGCACCTGTTCATCACCAACATATGGACTATATGCTCCAGACCAATCATGTATCCCTCGCTGGTGGGATGACACTATCTACAACCCACACTGTATAGTCACATACCACATGCATCCCCTGCACAGAACACCCCAGTCATACAGTTGTCTGTGGCATATTCCATGTATTCACATGAGGCAGGCTTTGGACATGGGAACTCTTGCAGTCCACAGGTACATCTGTGTAGGTGGCACACGCATACATCATGTGTGCATTGACATTACTGATATAATGTATGTCGTGCAATATTGGGAACAACACCCCACACACATGGACAAACTGTGTGACAAAATTACACATGGCATTTGTAGGATACAAACCCCTACCTAACTATGTTATGACACTAGTGAGAGACGCATTAGCAGAGCGCGCTATTTGCATTACTGGGGGGATTGCTTTCTCCTGCTGTACTTATAGGGTGCTGACATCATCAGTGTTTAGACAGTGGAATATGCAGCCTGTTTTGTGTAGTACCAGTTGCCAAAAGGGACATTTCTCATACACATGGACTTGCATACAATACTCCCCCATACACAGTCACACACAAACTGGGCACTTGCAGGATTCAAACTCCTACCTAACTATGTTATGACACTAGTGAGAGACACATTAGCAAAGCATGCTATTTGCATTACTGGGGGGATTGCTTTCTCCTGCTGTACTTATAGGGTGCTGACATCATCAGTGTTTAGGCAGTGGAATATGCAGCCTGTTTTGTGTAGTACCAGTTGCCAAAAGGGACATTTCTCATACACGTGGACTTGCACACACTACTCTCCTATACTCAGTCACACACACACTGGGCACTTGCAGGATTCAAACCCCTATCTAACTATATTATGACACTTGTTAGTGACGCAGTAGCGGAGCGCGCTATTCACATTACTGGGTATAATTTCTGCTCCTGACATGTGTATAGTGTGCTGACATCATTATGGATGAAGAGGTATGTACATCTGTTACTATCCATCAGTAAGGGGGAGAGCATATCTATGCATTAACTTTGCACAGGCACAGTGGCCTACTGTACTCTGGAGGCAGGTGCCAAATACACTGTGGATAGCCTTCTGTATTCCCTAGGGACAACGGTCAGGTATTGCACTCTACGGCCATATGTTTATCTGTCAGATGCACGTATTTGTTGCTCATATACTATTTGTGGGTCTTTATTGCCATAGCCTTCCCTATCTCTATAAACATGTGTACTGTGGGAGATGTTTGCATATGAGTGGGATCCAGTACTTTACTTATGTCTCTGTTGTAACTTCACTGTGTGCACTGGGCAGATGTCTGTATTGTGGGAGGTTCCTGTGTTAACACATAGAAATGCGAGATATGTGTGTGCAACTGCTGAACTGTGACATGGCCTAAGTGTGTGAGCATGCCCAGTTCACAGTCTGTATGGCTTCTTGACTGCCACATCTCATTTATCTAAGTGTGCGAACATGCCCAGTGTGACCTGTCCTTATGTTTGGATCTGTGGACCACCACATGTCTGTTTGTGTGTGGACGCCATCTATATATCACATGTACAGTTGAGTGTTGGACATCAGGTTGTGTTCTTACTGCCCAACTGCTGTGTGTCTGAACCTAACAGGCATTATGTTGTGCCTGCAGTGTCGCCATGGGATAGTTTGCATACAGTTGTCATCATCCTTTCCTGCTGACCAAACAGTTGTATTGTTGTATAGTGTACTGGTGCAAAACTTTCACTGTGGTGGACAGTATGATTGGTTTCAGTCCTATCACTGCTTGCAATGGTTATAGTGAGCACACCAGACTGGTTGAGGGCCAGTTGTGCAGATATGACCATGTTGCATTTTGTTCAGATGTAGACAGCTTAGTACATGATTGTCCGACATTGTTATTGTATTCCACAACTTATGTGGACAGTGACAAACAATAGCCATGTGCCCTAGTCCATTTGTAATGCTAGTCAGAGAGTGTTTGTCCTTCAAAACACATTTACTGGTGTTTGCCATGACATATGTCACAGTTAGTGTGCTGTGCCTCTGTCTACCCATGACATACAGGTGATATCCAGGGTACACCTGCCATCTCCCATCCAGTCATCATGATTCCTCTGGATGACAGTCACTGAGGGACTCCCTGGATATCCTGTAGTGGGAGTTTAGTCGTGAGTCGAGTGAGCTTCTGGGTTGTGTACCAATCAGTACAGCATGTCCTATTTGTCTGTGCTGGGGTTCAGGCCTGTCAGCTGCATAGGTCAACAGCATTCAGTGTTTACATGGTGCCAAATGTCCATTGATACCAGGTTGGTCATGGCTCTAAACATCAGGCACAGTTCACCTCCAGCCAGGCAGTATGGCACTGTGTGGAGCTGCAGTTACTTTACTCGGGTGACACATGGCATCTGTTACAGCTCTGCAATCCTCCTGGTGGGGTATTTGTGTGGACATTCCAGTTGCTGCAGGTGTCTGCTATGGTACATCCCACAGGGGCCATTGTACTCAATTGTGAGGCTGCAGTTTGTTTAATCAGCCAACACATGGCATCTGTTCGAGCTCTTTGATACTCCTGGTGAGGTACTTTTGGGGTCTTTCCAGTATGGAGGTGTCTGCTGAGGTACATCCCACAGGGGCCATTGTACTCAATTGTGAGGCTGATGAAGGATGACTGCAGAGCCACAATGACCTCCCCTGATCTAGATCTGACTACCTTCATGATTAGGTGGGTATATGGTATGTTTCTGTAACCACTACAGCCACATGCTTGTCCAATGCGAGATATCTATCAACTTGTGCCCCCAGGTCTTTTATTACTACTTCAGTACTTAATGGGTTAACACCTATGTGGTAATTGGTGGGCACTTACTGTATATCCACAGGGGATGACTATACACTTTTCTGCAATCAGCTTGCTGACATGGCTATGGCACCAGTTGTCTGTTTCTATGTGGCCCATTTGTGGGATGCTTGTGTCAGCTGGAGGGTCCGATATGGTGGCCAGTTTGTAGTCCTCTGCAAACTTGTTCAGACACAGTCCTTCCATGTTGGCCTGTATCTATGGGACATATATACCAAACAAGGGAAGTCCCGGGACCGAGCCTTGTGGGATGCCAGTTGTATCTGGTTTGTAGTCTGACATGGCTGCAGTATTTCTGACCATGTCAGTTCTGTCCTTGGGCTAGTTTGCAACCCCTCTACTTACATAGGGTTTTATATTTAAGCTGGTGAGCTTATCTATAATGAACACGTGGGGTATTGTATGGAAGCCTTTTGCAAGGTCCAGCTAGGCTGTGTGGACCACATTCCCCTCATCAATGGCCTTAATGACTGTTTCAAATGAGTCAAACATGTTTAAGGGGCAGGATCTGCACTTAAGAAAGCCACACTGGGTAGGGTCCAGTGTCAGTAGGTCCCCAATATCTTTATGTCTGAGGTACATGCTAATCCTTTCCATAGCTTTGCATGCCAAGCTTGTCAGGATTCTGAGGTGGTAGTTTGCAGTATCCATTCAGACAACACCTTTGTGGAGAAGGACCACTGTTGTTGTACACTGCTCTTTGGGTACATATCCTGTGGTAAGGCTGACATTGAGCAGTAGTGTTATATGGTGTTCCATTCTTCTTGGAGTCCATGTTGGACTCAGCCCAGGACACCATCTCGTACCATTGATGCAGTGTGTTTTGCTTTGTAGATGCTGGCTGTTACCTCAGCATCTGCAATGTCAGGGGGACAGCACTCTGCTGGGATAGTTATTTGGCATTTGGGGGGAGGGGGTTGCACTGAACCTGTCAGGTTGGATGTTGGCAATGTGTGTGTGTTTGGTATATTGTTTGTATTATTTGAGTGATTCAGAGCATATCTGTGAATTCCCAACAAGGTTCCTACCATCAGTTAAGAAAGCCTTGTGATTATCCTTAGTGTCCTGTACAATTTGTATCTTCATAGGTTCATAGGTTCATACTAGGCTATCTGCCCTTGGGCATTTATAAGCCTAGCCAGAGTGTGTGTGGTTTTCGCCACCCCTTGCTATGTGAATATTATGGCCATTTAGGATTTACTTTACTGTGCCTCTGTCTAGATGTGACACAGTGAAGACCCCCAGTGTACATATACGATCACCCATCCACTTGGCAAGATTCCTGTTGAAGAGAGTCAGTGAGGGGCTCTGCCTAACATGGAGTGGGATTCTGTTCCGGGGTGTAGGGAGCCTCTGGGTTATGTATCTGTCCCTCCAACACATCCTATTTCATTATGTGTTGAGGTTGACATCTCTCGCTCCCATAGCTATGATGGATTTGGGTTTTCTGGGGTGGAGCATGTCCAATACTCCTGTGCTGGACATGACCCTGTAAAACAGGCATACAACGCCTCTGCGTAGGCAGTATGTGACTGCATACAGCTGGGGTGTCTACAGCCAGGCAGCATATGACATATATTTGAGACCCTTTATCCTCTTGGTGGGGTACCTTTGAGGTCTTTCTAACTGCTGCAGGTGTCGGGTGAGGTACATCCCACATGAGGCATTGTACTAAATTATGGGCCTGATAAGAGAACAGTATAGGTGCACAATGACCTCTGTTGACGTAGATGTGATTCCTTTCATGATAAGGTGGCCAATATAGAAGGTCATCCTAGCCACGTTGGCAATGTGAGTGTCACATGACAGGTTACTGTCCACTTGTGTCCCTAGGTCCCTGATTACTCCTTCCATACGTACTGGATTACCACCTATGTGGTTATTTGTGAGTACCTTGCTTGGTATTTGGTGAGACATTCATACTGTCCAGTGTCTTCGGGAAGGCTGAATGGGGTTCCTGTGTGTGAGAGTGTGGTCTGTAGCATGCTACAGACTGTACATCAGTTTTGTCTATGGCTAGTTGCACATGGGTGGTCTCCGATGCTTCATGCATTGTCAGTTACCTGGATGTGTGGGTATCTTTGCTGAACATAGATACTCTCCCTCCTGTTATGGTTTGCTCAAGGTTTTGGGGCCAAGACGCATGATATGAGGTATAACTTGGTAGTGTTGGTGTGCTCTCAAGAGCCTTGCTGCAGGTTTCTGTCACTGCACAGACATCGATGTTCTCCATACTGGGGAGGGCCTCGGGAGCATGCATCTTGAGGTTTAGACGTCTGGCATTGGGCAGCATTACCCTTATGTTTCTTTCCACTTATGTTTTCTAGTGAGGTGGGTTAGTCTTTTCAGCCTTGCCTACAAAAGGCTCTATGGAGGTGGCAAGAGCCTTAGCCAATATCCAGACACCCAGGGGTGACAGGTGCAAGCCATCCCTGGCAAAGCAGCATGGCTTGTCAAGCATGACATCACAAGCGGACAGACAATGGATCCCCTTGGAATGACACCAGTAATTGTGCCACTTGTTAGAGCTGATCATTCTGTGTTTGTACTGTGGCATCATTCTTGGTGAAGGTAGGATGCTGCCCAAGGTCTGAGTCATACCGGCCTGGCCTACATAATCGGAGAGCTCATCTATGTCTCTTTTCATGTAGTCCAGGGAGGTACGTCTCAGGTCATTCACACCAGCATGGACAATGTTTGCATCATATTTGTACTTGCTTTGGGGTGACCTGCGTGCTTGTGTTATGTGGCGTATTGTAGCAGCCTACAGGCAGCTTACTGTACCCTTTCCCTTGTTCAGTCTGGTGAGCGGGTCAGCAGTGTGTCTGACTATAGAGTCACCTATTACAACTGTATCAGGCATGTTGTTTCTCCTTCTGGCCTGTGACTGTTTGCAACACCAGCTTTGTGTACTATGTGTTGCATGTGCTATGTTTGGAGGTAGTGGTTGCATGGGTGTCTGCTTCGGAGGCCTCTGTTGATGTGGTGTGTTTGTAATTAGAGCCTCCAATAATGTTTTTCTGTGTTTATGTCTTTGGTTTGCAGTTGTGATAGGTCTATGTGAGACTGGGATTGTGGTGTGTGTGGTTACCTTCTCCTCCTGACTAGTTTTGACAGTACTGAGTTGAGAGAGCTCAGCCTCCGGTTTGGATAAATGGTTGCATCTCTCACATATATTTGTATTTCTTAGGGGGAGGAGAGGGTTGTCTGTGTACATGGGGCAGGTGTAACATTGCCTCAAAATTCACAGATTCAACTTGTTGTAGCTTGCCTTAGTGGATTGTATGAGTGGACATATTTTATTGCCATAATACTGATCAGAAATTACTTCCCTTTTTAGGTTTGCTCTATCATGTAGTAGCTTCCTCATTCTCTTGCATGGTTTGGTAATGGCTGGGGTCCACCATGCCGGATGCCTGCGTGTATGGCATTGTGTCTTGGTTTTATTTGGGATTGCATAATCCATGCATTCCTGGCAGTGTTCATGGAATGCATGTATAATGGGTACTGAGGTGTGGCCCATATTTTGCACAGACACATGGCCTTTACTGGATTCCACATCAGTTTGGTGGAGTGCAACATTTGCTTTACACATGTTTTTCACTGTGGTTGTCTGGCCAGGGACTGTCATCAGGATGTGTATATCCAGTGTGATTACTCTATGGTCTGATCTTACCAGTGAGGGATACACTTCTCATCTGGCCATACAGTACCCATGTTGCTGATTATCACATCCAGTATGCTTACCTCTCTTGTGGGAGTGGTACATTATTCCTGAGCATTTTGGTTTATGGATTCTAGGAACCTTTGTCCCAGGGTGTTGGAGCTAGAATAATGCTCCCAGTATATGTTTGGGTATTTTCAGTCACCCAATATAATGTGGTTTGCAGAGCTTGATATATTCATGTATTCCAACATAGGCCACGTGCAGTTCCTGATGTTAGGATGGTAGTCTGTAGCAGGCTATAAACTAGGAGGCAGTTTTAGCCACTGTTACTTGACCGTGGCTAGTCCATGCTGCTTCCTGTTGTGGTACCAACATGGGTGTGTGGTTTTCCTTGACAATTATTGCTACTCACCCTCCTGCTGTAGCTTGTTCCATGTTTTGGGGCTGTATAGCACAGTATGAGGTGTAACCTGGTAGTGTTAGGGTGCTGTTGTGAGCCTTGACCCAGTTTTCTGTTACAGAACAGATATCAACATTCTCCATGTTGAGGGGTGTTTAGACTGCATGCATCTTGCTGTTTAGACATCTGGCATTGGGTAGCATTACATCTAGGTTCTTATCCCTTGTGATACCTATGGAGGTGGGTTTGTGTTTTGAGCCTTACCTATTCAAGGCATGCTGGGGATAACAACAGCCTTTGCCAGTATCCATAAGGCCAGGACTGATAGGTGCATGCCACCCCTAGCAGGTGGAGCATCATGTCGTGCTCAGCATGTCATCCCAGGCTGCCACGCATTGGATCCCCTTTGACTAACAGCAATACTTCAGCCAATTATTGCAATTGATCATCTCATCTTCATATTGTGGCATCATGCTTGGTGAGGGTAGGATGTTAGTCAGGGTCATCAAGTTTGCATATACTACATGGTGTTACATTGCTTAACACATGGCAATCATGCCTCAGGTGGTGCTGCAGGGCTACCTATATTGGATGCACATACTACACTCCCTGTACATGTTTGAAAGCAGGTTGTGTCAACTTAGGCATCCTTCTTACTATATGTGCGAGTTGGAGAGAGGTATCATTTCCAGGGTCCCTACTGAGCCAGTGTATGTGCTATGCGTTGCCGATTTGCCAAGGCCAAGGCATACTGGGCACGCCTCCTTCTGCCTACTGGGGTAGGCTCAAGTTGTTCCTCCTCTGAGTCACGCTCTGCCTGTGATGGCCTTGGCAATGGTGGGGGACTATTTGGCCCAGCCCTATGCTGATCCTGCTGCAGCTGTTTTTGCAGAATCATATTATGTAGCATAGCACATACCATGACAATTTGGGTACATGTAGTTGGTGAGTACTGCAAGGCTCCACCAGATGTGTCCAGGCACCGGAACCGTGACTTGAGCAGCCCAAACACACGCTCAATTACATTTCGTGTTTGTGCGTGTGCCTCATTATGGCATTCCTGTTCAGGTGTGTGTGCATTTCTGATGGGTGTCATCAGCCACGGCTCCAGTGCATATCCAGCATCCCCTACTAAGTGACCATGTGGGATGTCCCCACTGGCAAATGTCTGGTACAGCTGCATCAGATGCCAGATATGGGAATCATGGTAGCTTCCAGGGCAGCCAGCACACACATTCATTATTATGCCCTGGGCAGCACATATGACCTGGCAGTTGATGGAGGGGAAGCCTTTATGGTTAATGTAGGCCCTACCCTGCTCACTAGCTGGTGCTTTGATGCATATATGCGTGCAGTCTATTGCACCCACTACCTCGGGGTATTCCGCTATTTGCTGGAAGAGAGACATATTGCTGGCCAATGCCTCACGGGAATTGGGGAAATATACATGATCTCCGACATGTGCTGACATGGCATCCAGGAACTGGTGCAGTACCCTGGATGCTGATGCCTGTGAGATCCCCATCATATCACTGGTTGGTCTCTGGAAGGTACCTGTTGCTAGTATTCTTAAGCCAACACATACCTTGGTTTCCACTGGGATGGGTTCCCCTCTGTTGGTTCTCTGTGTGAGGCGTGGCCTGCACAGCTCAACAATTTGCTGCAGGAGGTCTCTGTCCACTCTATAGCGCTCCACTATCTCCAGCTCATGTAACCCCTGGTAGGTGACCCTGGGCCTGTACACTCTTCTCCGTCTCCTCACTGTGGGTTGTCTGGCAGCATTTGCATTGTCACCACCCTCAGCAAGTCGCCTATGTCTCCTTATGACATCTATGGCAGCCCCTAGCATTTTTGGTCTGAGTGAAGCTTTTTCAGTTTTCACTTCTAATAGCTTACTCCTGTCTTGCAGTGTCTCTTGAGAGAATCATACTGCACGGCTGTTTGCAGACCTTTATGTGCTAGGCTGAGCTAGTATTCTGCCTGTGTAATTGCCTGCTTCTAATTGTTTTCACCTGCTAGCTCCAGCAGTATTCCCTGCTAGCTTCATACTATTTTTGTTGCTTCCTTTTTCCTTTCTGTTTCCTCAGGGGGGAGCAATGTGCATACCAGCGGAAACACGCTCACAGTGGCTTACATGCATGCACACATACTTACACAGTTTAGAATCTACTTATTCGGGTTAAAACGCACGCACACCAGCGCAATCAGTCTTACAAGTCTGCCTACAGGCTCCCACATGCTCAGTCTGCCTTACACATGCGCGCACTGCCCTACCCGTGCCTCATGGCGCGCACACGTGCGCAGGCATGCCCAGCAAGTAACTTTGGTGTTGGCAACAGTGTACACCCTCCATTTCTTGACATTCCCATGCTTATCTCGTGGCACTCCTCTTTCCATGATATGTGTCTGACATCTGTCACATAACACTGACCTCCAATGAACTGCATTTCTTTCTGCCATTCCCCCCTGTGATGTCACCTATCTCCTACTCTGTTCCTCCCCCTTATGTAACTCTTACACTACTCGGAATGTGCTCATTTGCTATGTGACAGTGGGATTCAGTATCCTAACACTCATTTACATAGGATTGCCTACTAATGCTTAGTTACATGTCTTAGACTCAGCTTCCCCCCTTAGCAACCACTACACGGTGGCCATGTTGTTTTTGGTCTGCTGGTCCCTGCATTGTGTATCCATGCATTGCATAAAACCCACATTTGTGGGTTTTTAACCATACTTTTTTATGTTTTATGTAGTGCAGCCCATTTGCGCGGGGCTGCGCTGCGTTTAGACATCGGCGATCACCGAAAAAAAAATTCTCATATTGGCATCAGGGTACCTTGCCAATAGCCACATATTTGGCCATTGGTGTGCTGCCTGACACATATGCACCCTTTATTTGGAGCTGACATGGCTCCATTGTGTTATTTGCAGAAACGTACTCAGTTGTCAACTGAGTACATTTCTGCAGCTAACACGACTCTTACACTTGCTGGTTTGAGCTTCGTGGATCGGTAATCTACCTCATTTGCACACCTTTCGGCTGCAAGTGGGGTGATTACCATATCCACACCCTGCCCATGTAAGAGTAGTTTTAGCTTTCTCTTACACGGGATTTCGGGCTGTTCCTGGATTGCGAAGGCTGCATGGAGTCTTACACTAGTCTTACACTCCGTGCAAGCCTTCATGAATCCTCCCAATTGTGTTTTAGTCTTCAGTAGCAATGCTTGAACAGCATGTGGGACTGCTAATACCGTATCATGTCCCAGGGTTAGTGGAGCTGCCACATCTACCAAGACGGCAGCAGCTGCCACAGTCCATAAACAAGCTGGGTAACTAGAAGCAACCGGATCCAACTGAGTGCTATAGTAAGCAATAGGTCAGTGACCTCCAGTGCGTTGCTGGGTTAAGAGGCCCAGAGCAGCCTTGTTTCACTCACAACAAAAGAAAACAAAAGGTTTGGAATAGTCTGGTAACCCTAAGGCAGGAGGATTTACCAAGGCTGTTTTGATTGCCCGAAAAGCCTCATCGTGCTGTGACATCCAGGGTAGAGGGTCTGTAATGTCCTTTTTCAAGAGTTGTAACAGGGGGGTGGAAATTTCTGAAAAATTAGACACCCACTGTCTGCAGTATCCTGCTAGACCAAGGAACCCTCTAAGTTGCCTCTGTGTTACAGGGTGCGGTGCACTTTGAATAGAACTGATATGGTTAGGGAGTATCTGGCGAGAACCCATTGCTATAATGTGTCCTAAATACTGCACTTTTTCTTGACAGTATTGTAGTTTTGATTTATTTACTTTAAATCCTCATGCAGCTAAAAAATTTAACACTAAAAGGGAATCTTCCTTACATGAGTTACTGTCTGGTGAGGCTATAAGTATATCGTCCACATATTGGACTAGAACTTAACGTGATGGTAGTTGTAAATCTTGTAACTGTCTATGCATCTCTTGAAAATAAAGTTGGGGATTCTACGTACCCCTGGGGCAATCGGGTCCTAGTATACTGTTGCCCTTTGTAGGTAAAAGCAAACAAATACTGACTGTCAGAATGTACTGGAATAGAGAAAAAAGCTGATGAAATATCTATTACTGTAAAACATTTAGCTGTAGGTGGGATACAGCTTAAAATAGTAGCTGGGTTTGGCACAATTGGGAAGACAGGCAAAACTGCTTTGTTAACTTCTCGTAAGTCCTGTACAAATCTGTAAGCTAGTTTACCAGGTTTCTTTACTGGCAATATTGGAGTGTTACATGGGCTTGTGGTGGGTACTATGATCCCTTGCTTTTCTAGTGCAGAAATAACAGGGGCTATGCCAGAGGTAGCCTCAGCTGTCAGAGAGTACTGTGGTACTCGCAGCAACTTTGCTCCTGGTTTTAGGGTTATTTTTACAGGAATAGCTGAAGTCAAAAATCCTACATCATTGTCATGAGTTGTCCACAGGTAAGAGGGTAGGGAATGTAAATCTTCATTTCTGTTAGAATCTGACTGAATACACATCTGTTGTAGTGTGATAGTGTCATCTAAGGCTGCTAAAGTAGTGTCCTGTTGGTCTGAAGGTACTTGGAGATAAACTCCATCAGCTGTGCAAAAAATGGTGGCCCCCATTTTGCAAAGCAAGTCTCTTCCTAATAAATTTAAAGGTGCTAAGGGTCCTACTAAAAACGCATGATTATCCTGTAGAGGTCCCAAAGTTATTGGGACTGGGACGGCTTCAGAATACTCAATAGGTATACCAGAGACACCTACTCCTTTAGTTACTTTGTTAGAAACGGGAACATTCATGGCTACTCTGCTAGTCAGCATAGATTTAGTCGCTCTGGCATCAGTCAAAAATGGATATGGTTTATTTTTAACCAGTAACATAACATGTGGTCCGTCCTGATCCACAGGAAGGAAAGGGTACAACTGCTGTTGTTTCTGTTCAGGGAACCTTCATTGTGGTTGCTGTCGAGGGTTTGGCATCCAGTTAGAGTTCCATTGTTGTGACGCATCAGTATATGGTACAGGTTGTTCAGCCAAATATGGACACTCATTTTTCCAATGGCCTGCCTGGCCACAATTGAAACACTCGGTCTGATTACTAGGATTCTGGGGGTTGGGTTGACTGCATACCTTGATAGTTTTGTTTATTTTGATTAGCTGGACCTTGACCCCTACCCCTCCCTTCTTCCCCGTCCTCGTCCTCTACCTTGGTGACCAGGTTGGCCAAAAGCGTTACACATTTGGATTTGTGCTTGTACTAATTTTTCCTGTAAATCCTTTTTTTCTTTAGCCAAATGGTCAGATAGGTATTGTATGCGCTGGACCAACTCATGCAGGCCCAAACTAGGCCAATTCAAACATACCTCTTTTAATTTGTCTCTCACTTGAGGGCGTAACCCATCCACAAAAGCAGCTGACAGCCCGCTTTGTGCTGGCCATTCAGTGGGCTCTGGGTATCCAGAATATGCCTCAAAGGCATCAGTAAGTCATTGTAAGTACTCATCTATAGGTTCATCTTCTCTCTGTATGACTGATTTAATCTTAGACCAATTGGGGGTAGGTAGCACTATTACGATGGTAGCATCGACTATTCGTTGCCTGACTACTTCAAATCCATTTTCCCCTTGTGTATTATGCTTTGGTATTGGGGTAGGAAGATTAGCATGATCCCAGATACGTTTCATCAGATCAGCTGGAACAGCATATTGGAGGACAGATTTAATTTTTCTATAGTAGGATTTTGTAAACAAATGTGCCCTGCTAATACGCGTTGAAACTTTGCTGGGTTATTATGAATGGGCGGAAGTGATTTAGTAATCTCTTGAAAATCAACTGCCGACCACGCCCTAGGTACAACTACAGTAGTCGGTTGTTCCGCATCTCTAGCATGTGCTGGATTTGGTACCTCTCTCAATGTAAATACTCCTGTTTCATCTGATGAGCTCATGCTCAATTCAGAATTAGAGCCTTGATGAGATTTAACCGGACTAATGTAGCCATCCTTGTCCTCAATCACAATTGGGCATTACTTATAATATTTACCCTTGTGCAAATATACAGTTTTCCTGTTCTGAGGTATTTTCGGCTGTCTGGACCTAGGGTCAAAAAGCATTTGCACTTTTCTTTTGTGCTGTTTCTTTACCTTAGAGTGGGTTACTCTAGGGGACGATTTGCCTATATCTATTTGGTCAGGTTGTTCTATAGCCAGTCGGCTAGACTGACCTCCTACCACCTGATCTCCACTTCTGGAATCAGGAATGGTTTGCTCTTCCCTCCGCCAGCCTTCACCCTCTATTGTGGAGCTAACAGTTCTGTCCTGAAGTTGTGAAGGCTGGTATTGTGGTGGAGGAACCGTAGGGGGGTGGGGGGAACCATGGGTTATCATCCTCAGATGATTCAGGTATCTGTAATTTATTTAATTCTTGTACCGGATTTAATCCCTTAAAGGGTGGTTCTTTTAAACGTTTACCGTCTGCTATATCTAGATTCTTAGCAGTTTGTCGCAGTTCCTTTATCTGCTCTTTTAATTTTTGTTGACTATCCTTAAGACTACTAACGACCGAATCCTTTTCCCGTTCTTTAGCCTCACACATCCAATCATTAAAAGCTGCCCAGCACAACCCCTTCTTTTTTAATTTTTTTCGTAAATTAGTCAGAACGTCTTTATTAAAACTACCATTTTCAGGAAAAGCAAGATCACCGTCATTTTTAGTAAGGGCGATCCACTGATCCAAAAACATACAACTGTTTTGGGACACCCGATAAAACATATAACCAGTTGGTGTACCTCTTTCTGGCTCATTTATTTTTCCCGCACTCACTCCCATTTTCACTCAATAAGCTATACTTGTTTAACACAGGTTTAGCTAAGGCGTTATATAAACGTCTTGTTACCCCACTATCATTCCTCCTTTCATAAACAGATACAGCATTACATAATACCAGCATTACATATTACAAACAGACTATTTACAGTGATTACATAAGCAAGTTAAACAAGTTCCACAGGTTAGAGTTAATCCCGAGCATAAATCAGGATTAAATTAAATTACACAGTAAGCTGGTTAACAGATTTTTACACATTCTAAAGAGAGTTAGCCAGGCTTGATACATTGACATAGCCAGTTAAGTGCCAAATGTTGTTTGAGTCTAGGTTTAAATTGACCTAAGGTAGAAAGTAATGTAATATCAGCTGGAAGAGAGTTCCAGGGTCTACTTACACAGTTTGCAAAGAGACAGTCACCGGCTGTGTTATTAATTTTGCTAGTCTGAATTAGTAGTTTAAGGATCGAAGCAATCTAGGATTGCTATAAGGGTGATAATATTTTTAAGTGCAAGAGTATTGTCCAGATTATAGAGGATTTTATAGGCCATAATCAGTTGGTTATACTCGATTAGGCTGGGTAGTTCAAGCCACCCAAGCTGATTTAGATTGATGCAATGGTGTGTCCTAAAAGGCGGCCCAGTGGGCAAACCTGGCAATGTGGTTATAGCAAATTGAGAGTTTGTTAAGGACAGTCTTGTTTAAATTCGAGAGTAGAGGGGATGCATACAGAAGGGTTGAAAGAAGGTGAGAGCAAGCTATGGCAATTTTAGCTGGAGGTGTTAGGAAGTCTTTTATTCTGTAAAGTGACCCTAGTTTTTTATTGATGGTGTTGATAGTTTGGTTAACATGTAGGTTGAATTTTAGATTATTATCTATGATGACACCAAATAGTTTTGTAGAGGGGTCAAGGGAGATTATTGTGCCATCATTTGAATTTATGGTAAAGGTGAAAGTGGTAGACCTATGTGTTGGTGAAAATAACAGCATTTTAGTTTTTTTGGGATTTAGGATCATACAACGTTCAGAAAGCCAGTTTTCTATTGTATTAAAGGTGGTCTGGGTAGCTGACCATAACTCTATTGGAGATGTGGCCAAGCAAATCAGAATAGAGTCATCAGCATATTAGATACAGCTGACTTTTGGGATGACAGTATAAAGGTTGTTAATGAAGATGGAGAACAGCAAGGGCCCTAGTATAGAGCCTTGTGGTACTCCAAGGGTGTTGGGTAGAAGATTAGAGAGTTTGTTTTGCCAGAGGACAGCCTGCTGTCGACCATTCAGGTGGGATTGAAACCATTGAAGGGCTTTAGTATCTAGACAGAATGTTTTCAGGGTGTGGATTAAAAGTTGGTGATCAACCATATCGAGTGCCTTGGAAAGATCCAAGAAGAGGGCTGAGGATATATAATTATTGTTGCAATTATGGTTTATGGTGTTGGTAAAGGCTAGGAGGGCTGAAGTAGTGCTGTGATGAGTACGGAAGCCATGCTGAGTGTCTGCCATAAGGTGATTCTGGATTAGGTGGCACATGAGTTGTCTATGAATACATTTTTCCATAATCTTTGCAAGTGGAGAGTATAACTGGAGAATTCAGTAGAGCTGCCTCCTTTGTGAAGTGGGATTACATAGGATATTTTCCAGATGGGGGGAATTTTAGCTTCTACTATGGTTCGATTGATTTAGGACTGAGATGGGGTAAGCAATAGCATCAGCTGATTTTTGTAGGTACTCGGCAGGGAGTTGATCAGCAGAAAGTGTAGTGGGGTTTAATTTTTTTGATCAAGGTACGGATAAGTGAAGTGGCGACTGGTTGGAAGCTGAACATGAGTAGGTTTCTAGGGGTGGTACTTTCAGGACCAGGGGAGCAAGGAGGTAGTTGGTTAGCTAGGGCTTGAATTGTCTCAGTAAAGAATCGGTTAAAACTGTCAGAAACATCTTCAGGGGGTTTATCAATAGTAGCAGCAGGGATTGGGGTTGAAGTTTGTCCAGGATGTAGTAGATTATTTAAACATGCCCAAAACTTCTGAGGGTTATTTTAATTTACTGTCTGTAAATTACAGTAGTATTGTTTTTTGTCTTGTAAAATGGATATTTTAGTTTTGTTCCTGGATTGCCTGTATTTAATGTGATCTTGTGGGTCTTTAGAAGAACGCCATAAAGCCCATGCTTTGTTTCTAAGGGTAATTTTGAGTTTAGACTCTTTAAAAAGCCATGGCACAGGTTTTGCCTTTGTTCTCTTTGAACGAACAGGTGCATGCAAATCAAGGATCTCAAGGGATTTGTTGTTAAAGTATGCTACTGCTTCCTCTAAGGGGAGGTGTTTTAGAATAGACCAATTATATGAGTTTAGTTCTTGTTGGAATTTAGCAGGGTCAAAGTTTTATTGTTTCTAACCTTTCTGAGTAAGTGTTGTTGGGAATTAATGGCTTTGTGCTTAATTACATATGTGAGAAGGTGATCGCTTAGGCCATCAGGGAGGGTACCAGAGGTGTACAGTTGGGGGTGACTATTTATGAGTACCCAGTCAAGTATGCTTTCTTTTTTGTTTGGGTTTACCTATCCTGGTAGGGGTGGATATGATTTGTGTAAATGCATGCAGGTTAATATGGGTGGTTGGGGATTCTGAGGAACAGGTGCCCCAGTCTATGTTAAAGTCTCCAAGTAGTAGGGTTTCTTGGGGGTAGTGACATGATAGCCAGTGCAGAATATCTTCAAGTGCAGATATATTGTTGCCTGGGGGGGTGTACATACAGATATTAATGCATTTATTTTTATTGAGTTGCAATTTGGTGGCAAGAATCTCTGAGTTATTAATCTGAGGTGGTTGTATTATATCTATGGTGACATTCAACTCAGATTTGTAGAGTACAGCTACCCCACCCCCCTTCCTGGAAGAACGATCCAGCCTGTGTATGTTGTACCCAGGTGGTAACACTTCATTGACTGTAGTGTTAGGTTTTAACCAGGTTTCAGATGAACAGAGAATCTCAGGGGAGTGGACATCCAGAAGTGCATGAAATTCATGTACCTTGTTATTACTGCTTCTAATATTGAGATGACAGGCTAGGAGAGGGTTAGTTGGCCTATTAATTGTAGGTTTGTAGCTTAGATTGCAAGTAGAGAGGGTATGTACATCTGAAGTGGGTGGACCAGGGTTGGGGTGAATATCACCACCAAGTATTGGGTTAAGTCTATACTTGGTGATGAACTTCAGGAATTTGTTTATTAGTTTGTGGTAGTGTTTGGATGTAGAGCTAATGTGCCTGGGGTTGAGATGTTGATAGACTGAACAAGATGATGGATAGGACCTGGTACTGTAAATATAGTTGAAGGTGGGAGGATTTACAGCTGGGGTGATGATATGGCCTTTCAGGACCTGAAATCCTGTGAGAAACTGGTTTTCATACAAGGTAAGGAGGTATGGGGCGAGCAAGACTGGTAGTAAGGAGGAGTATATCATTATTTGTGATTCAGCTAGTGAGTTAAGGAACTGTTTTACCTAGTGATGCAACACCAGAAGATAGAGTGGTGAGGTAAAGGTACTGGAAGGGGGACAGGAGAATGCCAGATGAAAGCTAATAGGTGCTATTAAAATGTAGGTAGAAGAATGGGGGTGGGAGGAATTATCCCAGATGAAAGCAAATAGGATCTAGAAAGTGAGGGGGTGGCTATTGCAGTTTACAAGGTTTCCTAAGGTGTCATAAAGCTATAAGGTAAGTATTATAGCTCTTAATGTAAGAGTCAGTTTACTTGGGTTACAGGGGAAGGAGACAAACACTCAAGTAGAAAAAAAGAGCCCTATGGCTGACCAAAATGGTGACCTGCTTAATTACACAGCACTGTAAGTGAAAGCTTAACAAATGCTTTTTGTGTGCAACACATGCAGCAAGTAGGAGCTCTGATTATACACTTTCTCTAGGTATAGATTCAGTTTAAACACAAATATTACCACAGAAATTCAAAAAAAAAATAGAGCAGTCTGTGTAGAATCAGAATATAGCAACAGGTCATTCAGTTACACAAAAAAACAGTAAAAGTTCCATACAATGAAGAAACTTACACTAAGTCACACCATGTCAGCCAACGGGGGAAGAGAGAGGGAAATCCTAAGCACCTAGATTTGAAAATGATGCCTGTATTGAATTGTAGCAGTTTAACCTGTTTGAGGAAAGAGTTGGGTGAGGGAAAAGAGAAAGTAGTAGGAGTGGTTGCAGGGAATGCCCTGATTGACTCAAGACACCACACCAGAGGTAAGTTGAATGTAAGGGCCTAAAATATGCACTCAGCACTTTAATTTTAATGTTGCTTGCACTCAGTACTGTAATTTCACTTGTGTTTAGCAGGAAAGACAGATCAACAGTATACAATTTTGGGAATTTTTACATGGGTTACTTGTTCAAATGTCAGGCTATTGCAGTTTACAAGGTTTCCTAAGGTGTCCTAAAGCTATAAGACTATTGTAGCCCTTAATGTAAGAGTCAGTTTACTTAAGTTACAGGGGAAGGAGAAAAACACTCAAGTAGAAAAAAAGACTCCTATGGCTGACCAAAATGGTGACCTGCTTAATTACACAGCACTGTAAGTGAAAGCTTAACAAATGCTTTTTGTGTGCAACCTACTCTGCTTAAATGCTGTGACAAACTGATTTTGTTATGGTGACTAATTGCAGAAGATATCTGACAACTTCAGAGTCGACTCCAACATCCAAGAGTCATCTGGTACCAACACATTCAGATATATATATATATATATATATATATATATATATATATATATATATATATATATATATCTGAATGTATATATGTATATATATATATCTGTATGTATATATGTATATATATATATATATATATATATATATATATATATATATATATATATATATATATGTGTGTGTGTGTGTGTGTGTGTGTGTATATATACCTACTGCTAAATTAGGACCAGACTGAAGAGGTATATTCTCTGAGCCTATACGGACCTGCTGAATACCTATTTTGTTATCCAGTCTACCAGGAGTAAAGGCAGGGGGAAGGAGGGAGGGTTGTAAGAATAAAGGATGAGCTGAACAAAACACATGAAATGCTATGGCAAGAATATAATTTCTTTATGTGATGTTGTCAATCTCACATTTATTCTCACTTGTGGGACCGCATCCCAAGCAACTAAACTCTTGGGTGGCTCATGGGAGAATATTCCTCAGAATCATAGAACCAAAGGAGGCTTTACTCTTAGAGGCAAGATCAACTTTGTAATGAGTAATAAAGGTATGAGGTCTTGCCCAAGTAGCTCAGCACAGATATTATCCAGTGGTAATTTAGCCTGAAATGCTGTAGACGTGGCCGCAGATCTAGAGGAATGAGCTTTAACAACATTTGGGAGGGCTCTGTTTTTAGAATTGTAAATGTGCAATATGTGTAAAGAAAGCCATCTAGATAATGTGACTTTTGAAACTGGTTGATCTTTCTTTGTGTCAGAATATGAGACAAAAAGCTGATCTGATTTCCTGAATTCCCAAGTACTGTGTAAATAGAAATGTAATTGTCTATGAACATCTAGGAGATGCAAGGAATACTCTCCTTTATTTTGGAAGTTGGAAAAGAAAGTTGGAAGATCGGTTGAGGGTATTTTCTGTCACAACCTTGGGTAGAAAGGATGGATTAGTGCATAACAATACCCTATCTTTGTGGAAGATTAGGTAAGGAAGTTTTATGGACAAGGCCTGTAACTCGGATATCCTTCTGGCTGAAGAAATTGCCACCAATAACAGAGTTTTCCCAGAGAGATATTTCATATCACATGTGGCTGAGGACTCAAAGGGGGAAATATAATATTGGATAAAATGAAATTGAGATCCCAAGAGAGCATTGGATGTATATATGGAGGTCTAAGCATAACAGTGCCCTTCAAAAAAGTTCTACCAAGTCTGTGTGACATGATAGGATGGTCATTTTTTCCTATATGAAAATTAGAGATTGCAGCTAGTTGAACTTTAACTGAAGCTGACGCTGCTCCGTCACTGAAGATCTCTGACAAAAACTGGAAAACAGAATGAACTGGTGCTGTAAAAGGATCAATTTTTTACAGTTTGCCCATATAACAAACTTCTTCCATTTGCTTTTGTAAAGTTTCCGAATAGATGTTTTATGAGATGATAAATAATATGCTTTACTGCAGACGAGAGGGATGGAAACCAGTCGGAGCTTTTCTTTTTATTGGTTAACCATTCGGGGGAACTGGAGCAGCCAAGCTGTCAATTTCAGGGTGTCTAGATTGGGATGAATCTAGCTGGTGTAAATGGCTTGAGACGTACCTCCCTGGACTACATGAAAAGAGACATAGAGGAGCTCTCTGATCATGTAGCCCAGGCCGGTATGACCCTGACCCTGACCCTGAGTAGCATCCTGCCCTCACCTAGAATGATGCCACAATATAGAGACAAAATGACTGACTTCAACAATTGGCTAAACTACTGGTGTCATTCAAAGGGGATCCAGTGTCTGTCAGCCTGAGACGACATGCTAGACAAGCCACGTTGCTTCACCAGGGTTGGCTTGCACCTGTCACCCCTGGGATTTCGAATACTGGCAAAGGCTCCTGCCACCCCCATAGTGCCTTTTTTAGGAAGGCTCAAAAAATAAACCCACCTCCTTAGGCAATACAAAGAATAAAAAACTAAGGGTAATGCTTCTCAATGCCAGAAGTCTAAACCTAAAGATGCACGCACTTGAGGCACTCCTCAGTATGGAGCAAATCGATATCTGTGCAGTGACAGAAACCTGGTTCAAGGCTCCTGAGAGCACCCCAGCTTTGCCAGGATTCAACTCATATACTTTTCGGTCACAAAACTTGGACAATAGCACCAAGGGAGGGGGTGTATCCATCTTCATCAAGGGCACCCACATCTCCAGATTAGTGGCATTGCATGAAACATCGGAAACAATTCATGTGCAACTAACAGTAGGCAAGACTGCCTTCCAAGTCATAGCCTGCTACAGATCACCCTCCCTGGCTCAAGACCCACATGCGGCCTTCCTGAGAACACTAGAGAATATGAAGATCCTACCAAACACTATAATATTGGGGGGCTTCAACTACCCACACATCGACTGGGTGAACTACTCGAGTCCAAACTCATTTTCCCAAAGGTTTCTAGAATTCATCAACTCAAATGCTATGGAACAACTAGTCACTGTTCCTACAAGAGGGGAAAATACATTAGACCTAGTCATTACAAACATAGGGGATCAATGTTCCACACCGGAGGTAAATCCCTCGTTGGTGAGATCAGACCACAAACTGATTACAACGGACATCCACATCCCAACATCACTCCCAGACAAAGAAACCACAGTGAAAAACCTCTCAAAAACAAACTTCACTCTCCTCAAGACAGAAGTAGGAAGTTTCAAAGCCCCTGAGAAATTGGAAAATGTTACCCAAACTGCAAAATCCTATACGAATGCAGTCTATATGCACCTACAGGAATGCATGGATTGTGCCATCCCAAGTAAAACCAAGGCTCACTTCTCCAGAAATAGGAGACCAGTCTGGTGGACCCCAGCCATAAACAAGCTATACAACAAAAGGAGGAGACTACTACATGACAGGGCCAAAACCCTAAAAGGGAAGGCATCCCTGATCAGTATTAGCAAGAAACTTCACTCCACCATAAAAGCCTGAAAGATAAACTTCGAAAGAAAAATTACCAAGGACTCCAAAGATAATCACAAGGCATTCTTCAGTTATGTCAGGAACCTGGGAGGAAACACCCAGATCTGCTCAGAGCTAGTACAAAATGGCACGAAATACATGGAACTGACTGACATTGCCAACATTCTGGCTGACAGGTTCAGTGCAAATTTTAACCCCCCCCCCCCCCCAAAAAAGGGCCTGTGTCTATCTCGGATGAATGTAGTCCTCCAGATTTCTCAGACGCACAGGTAAAAGCAGCCCTCTCTAAAGCTAAAAACACAGCGTCTATGGGACCGGATGGAATATCTGGCTGCGTCCTGCATGAGCTCCAGAAAGAACTAAACCCCCACTTAAATTCACTATTCCTACTCAGCCTTAAAACAGGCTATGTACCCAAGGAATGGCGTACAGCAACAGTGATCCCTCTCCACAAGGGTGGCCCTGCAACGGATCCTGGGAACTATCACCCCATAAGTCTGACTAGCCTAATTTGCAAGGCTATGGAGCGTATCATTATGGATCTCATAAAGAAAGACATCGGGAACCTCCAGACACTGGACCCTACCCAGTTTGGTTTTGTCAAAGACAGATCCTGCCTCCTAAACCTGGTTGACTTTTTGAAACAGTCACCAAAGCCATAGATGGGGGTAAGGAAGTCCACACTGCCTATCTGGACCTCATTAAGGCTTTCGACACAATACCTCACTCTGGATTCATAAACAAACTAACCAGCTTAAACATCAACCCATATGTCACAAGATGGGTTGCAAACTGGCTTACGGATAGAACGCACGTGGTCAGGGTTGGAAGTGCCATGTACGACTCCAAGCCTGTTACAAGTGGAGTCCCACAGGGCTCAGTTCTGGGGCCCCTCTTGTTCAGAATATACTTCTCTGAAGTACAGGCCAGCACAAAAGGACTGTGGCTTACCAAGTTTGCCGATGATTGCAAACTGGGAGCCATAATAGACTCCCTGGCCAACACAAGCATTCTCCAAAAGGGTCTTACGGAGACAGATGCCTGGTGTCAGAGCCATGGCCTCAAACTCAATGCCAAAAAATGCATAGTCATCCCCTTTGGGAAAAACAAGGTGCCCACAAATTACCACATAGGAGGTAACCCACTAAGTACAGAAGAAGTAATTAGGGATCTGGGGACCCAGGTTGATAGTAACCTCTCCTTTGACAATCACATTGCCAAAATAGTCAGAAAATCCTTCTATATTGCCCATCTTATAACTAAAGGGTTCTCGTCTAGATCTAGAGAGGTCATTGTGCCCCCATACTCATCAGACCCATAATTTAGTACAATGCCCCATTTAGGATGTACCTTACCTGGCACCTGCAACAGCTGGAGAGATCCCAAAAGTTCCTTACCAAAAGGATCATGGGCCTCAAACAGTTGCCGTATGCAACTAGGCTAAAGAAACTACAGCTCTACTCAGTTGCTTACCGCCTGCTCAGAGGTGACCTCTGTCTGACTTACAAGGCCATGTCCAACCCAGAATTAATGGACATGCTCCACCTTAAAAAAACAAATCCATTAGAGCCACATGCTCCTCGGACTTAAACCTCAGCACAGCAATAAATAGGACATGCTGGAGGGATAGATTCATATCCCAAAGGCTTCCCACACTCTAGAATAGGATCCCAATTCACGTAAGACAAAGCCCCTTGCTGGCCCTCTTCAAGAGAAATCTTGATGAGTGGATGGGAAACCGTAAGTTTGTACCTGGGATCACTCCAGTGGTGCTACTGGACAGAGGCTCTAGAAGTTAAATTATAAGGGTGGAGAGAACCAAACACATTTTTGGCTAGGTTTATAAATGCCCTAGGGCAGATAGCCTAGTATAAACCTATGAACCTAAAAAGCATAAAGAAGTCCCAGGGGTCAATCATAAACAAGTGTATCCCTTGGTGACTCCCCCCAAAAGAGGGGTCAGGGTGAAGTAGTTCCTGCATTTGGCATTGCTGGTTGATGCAAAAAGGTTGCAGCAAGGTTGGCCCCATTTGTGGAAGATCACTTCTGTAACTTTCTGATTGAGGGACCACTCATGTAGCCATAGAAATGGTTCTGCTCAGCTTGTCCGCAATGACACTGGATTTCCCCAGGATGTGCATTGCTATTAGAAAGCAGTTGGAGGCTATCACCCAATGCCAGACCCTGACAGCTTTTTGACAAAGTGGGTACAATCTAGTTCCCCCCTGTTTGTTGATATACCATACTACAGACATGTTGTCCATCTGGATTGCAATTGTTCCTATAGGAAGAGAGTCATGGAATGCTTGCAATGCTAAAAGCACCACTCTCATCTCTAGGACATGTATATGCAAGTGAGCCTCGTGATCTTGCCAGATACCTTGAACTGTCTTCCTAAGAAAATGACCCCCACCCTATCTTGGAAGCATCCATGGTCACCATGGCCAGAGGTGGAGGAGGAATGAAAGGACATCCATGAAGTACTAAAGGTGAGTGGCTCCACCATTGAAGATCTTCCTTGCAGGCATTGGTTATCATGATCTTGTGAGACATTGGAAGTTCCAAGATTGACCACTGAGCAAATAGCATCCACTGGAGTAACTCATATGGAGATGAGCTAGGAGAATTACTATGATGGATGCAGCCATTTTCCCTAGGCCCTGGAGAACTAGTTTTGTGGTGGCTTTGGACTTCTTTATTAGAATTCTGATAAGATGATGGAGGTAGTCTACCCTGGCTTGTGGAAACTTTGTCATCTGAGTGATGGTGTTTATTTCTGCTCCTATGAACAGTAAGGTTTGTGATGGTTCTAGTGCAGATTTTTTGTAATTGACGGTAATGCCTAGTGAGGAGCAAAGTTGAAGGACATAATCCCTTGATTGGAGTAAGGGATGCCTAGTCGGGGCGGTTATGAGCCAGTTGTCCAGATATGGAAACACACGGATTCCTTTGCATCTTAGATGAGCCGCTACTACTACCATACATTTGGTGTGAACACTGTGGGGGCTGTAGTGAGAGCAAAGGGCAGAGCTTGAATCTGGAAGTGACTGGATCCTAGCTGGAAGTGCAAGAACTTCCTGGACTGCCTGTCCATTTGAAAATGGTAGTACACATCCTGAAGGTCTACAGAGCACATCCAATTGTCTTTTTCCAGAAATGGAACAATCAACTGCAGTGTCACCATCCAGAATTCAGTCTTCTTTACTGATTTGTTCAGACTGCCGAGATCCAAAATGGGCCTCCAGTCCCCTGTTCTCTTCAGATCTAAAAATAATTTTTAGTAAGTTCCGGATCCTCTCTGTTTTGCAGGGACTTCTTGGATGACTTTTTTAGCAACTTTTGAATTTCTATAATTGCTTGTTCCTTTTGACTTGGTGGAACACCTGGAACCACTTTGTTTCTGGGGATAGGAAGGAAGAAGGGGATAATGTATCCTCTGGATATTATGGCCTGCACCCATCTGTCATTTGTTATCTTTAGCCAGGTTTCTTGGTGCAGTGACAATCACCCCCTGACTGCCTCCAGAGGTGAGCAATCAGGCACTTCTTCAGGATCGCTAGAAAGGTCTCCTAAAGAAAGATTCTCTGGACCATGATTTTGTGGGCCCTCCTGCCATGAGGGTGGTGTCTTCTGTTATCCCCCCCCCGACTCTGTGGGAACTTTTGTCTTGTATGTCTTGATAAGACCTCTGAGATTTTCTAAACCACATCTTCCTACTACCCTTTTGACCCTTGGGAAAGGGTCTAGTAGGAGTGGAAAAATGCACTCCTATGGCAGACAAGGTTTTACCCTCTTGTTCACACCTGGTGAGCGTTTCTTCTGTGAGTCTCATGGATTCTTTAATCAGGTCCCTCTGCAGTCTAGTGAAGTGAGTGAGATATTTCAGAGACCGCAAAGCAAAGGTCGCTGATGTGAAGACATGCTTCCTGTACCTATCTATGGTCCTAGAGTCCTTATTAGGAGGATGAATAGAGGTACTCATCTCAGAGAGTTCCTTTCTAGTGGTCGCCGCCACAACCATGGCATCAACTCCTACACCCTTTGTGAGAAAACCTTTTTCTTTTGGGGAAGCGATACATTTATTTGGCCTCCTAGGAGTAGGGTCTATGGTGTCTGGAGTCTCCCAAGCCTTTTGTGAGATTAATTCGACAAGCTCATTGAAAGGGGGGTAACCCAAGAAGTTGATGGGCGAGATGCAAAGGCCTTCAGGAAGACTGACTCCTCAGCTGAAGGGGTGGAGGGCTGCCAATCACCTCTCTGTTTTAATAATTCTTCAGGAGGTGATCATGGGGGACCCTTCTGCTTCATCGAGGTCAGATGTGATAGACTGTTCTGGTGAGTCAAGATGCTTCCTCTTGCATGTTCTCTTCTGAGGGAGCTCTTCAGTGGGGATACTCTGGAGAGATTTTGAAAGAGGGGACAGTACCCCGAGGTACGTCCTGAGGCCTAATGTCTCTGTGGACCTGTGGAGAGGGCACATGAGAAGACAAAGACACCTCACCTGAAGAGGAAGGAACAACCAAAAAAAGATTGTGTCCAGACTGTGAAATAGTCAAAGCCCTCCTCATTGCTTCGAAGGCAGACCCTCCACACTCTGAAGAAGCCCCTAAATCCAACAAACAAGTTGTCAGAGCCAAAGAAATGTCCAGAGCAGAAGAGAGCAGCTCCAAAGCAGAGGTAGGATCCAAACTCACCCATGCCGAGACCCCCAGAGGCATGGTCAGATCTGAAGAGATCCAACAAGTCTCTGTGGACCTGAGAGGGGAGTGTTGGCTCCCAGGCATGGAGACACTTGGGACAGATGGCAGAACTGAGGAAGTTATGGGTCCTGGACCTGACACAGACACAACCTGGATATCAGAATCTTCTGAATATGAAGCAGGAAGATGGATTGGAGGAGGAACTCTAACAGAAGAGGGGGTTTGAGACTGACCCAAATCCTTTGGGCTCAGATCCAAGAGAGGTTTGGCCAAAGCAGATGTCTTCAAAAGTCTATCTATGACCCTATCTACGTCTTCATCAGATAAACTACTGGTAGATCCTAGTGGACAAGGTAGATGACTTTGATGTAGCTAATAGTGGAGAAGGGAGCCTGGAAGAAATCTCAATAGAAGGAGATTGGCGCCTATGTCTGTGTGCAGTGGAAGTAATCAGCGTCAATGAAGTTTCCCGCTGCGAGGGAGTTTTGAAGCTGTGAGGAGATTCTGCTCTGATAGAGCCTTTGGATCCATCAATTTCAGAGACTTCAGCTTTGCAAGTGATGAGGATCTCGGCTCCGATAAAGGTCTCTAAGCTTGCTTCTCAGAAGGATCAGAAGATATAGCCTCAGAGAAAGGAGATTTCAAAAGGCCTTTCAAAATCAGTTTATTTTTATGTTCCATTAATGCTCATTGATTAAAGTTGTGGCAAATGGAACAAGACTCTTGCAGATAAAGAGGCCCCAAACAATACTAAGAGGCATCTTTTTACTGCATTTTTTGCATTTCTTGAAGCCCAAAGGCTTGCTTTCCTATTTTTCTGACATGATCCTAAGAGCAAAACAGACAAATATAGCACAATCACAATCACTCTAAGTAACTCTGAGTAAGAGTCCTATAACTTAAATGGACTTTACCCACACACACACAAGCAGAAAACTAAGACTTTAGAGATGGAGAAAGAAATAGAAATATACTAATAGTACTACATTCTTTTTTTTTTTTTTGAAAGGTTAAAGAAGGGGATAAGAAAGTACTGAAAGGAAAGTAAGGAACATCCTCTGACTAAAATGGACATTCCTAAACACCCTGTAATTTAAATGAACATCTAATGGGGGAAAGCTGGGTAAAGAAGTAAAATAAGCAAGAAATTTAGAGGGATTAGAACTAGAGAAATATAACCTTATGCTAAAATAAAGTAGAGAAAAAGTTGTACTTAGCCTAGAGCTGCAGCTGACAAAACCTTTTCACTATGCAGCAAACGAGATCTGAGGTAACTAGGGGAATGAATTATGGGTAAAGAATGAGTCCCATGAGCTTTGCTGAAGACCTTGGGCTGTGGAATTGGCCGAGACAGGTCTGATGCATAGGATCTGACCCACAAGTGAGGATGAAGGCAAGACTGACAACATTGCATATACAGTTCTAATAACAGAAATATATTTTTTAAAGGGAATAAAGAAAAAAAGAAAAGAAAGAAAAATGACCAACAATGATGATTGAAGAAGTTACCACAAGGGTATAGCTTAACAGCAAAAGAGAGAAAAGATTACTAACAATGGCAAGCTAAATTACACCAATAAGTGTAGGAAGGATAAGGGAGAAAAATATTATAGAGAATAACTATAAAATGTAAGAAAATGTAAGAAAATGTAAATATCCTACTTTAGTCACAAAAAACAACACTGAACAACACTGAAGCTCAAGAGCTAACAGTGACCATGTCAGTATGCGAAGGCAGCAAATGAAATCTAAGGTATGGTAGGGAACTAGAGCATTATGGGTAAGGAAGGAGCTCGAGCTGTAAAAAGTGGCCAAGGCAGATCCATGGGTTGGAGCCACACCCAGTTGTTGAGAAAGGAATGAAAATTGACAACATCAGATGACCAGGTTGTCCTGTGGGTACTATATTATTTGCTTTAGTTATGAACATGGTAGTAAATAATGTAAACTGTAAAATAGAAAATGCAAAGTATGTAATGTACATAGCTGTTGATATTCTAGTTTTCTTGACATATGCAGATGATATTATTATAACTAAAAATAGTCTATGGATGAACAAAGTTATATTTTCTGTTGTAGATGGTTTAAAAGAAATAGTATGATACTAAATAAGGATAAAACTAAAGATTTGGAAGATAGGAAAAAGGAGGAATACAATTTATAATTAAATAGATTTCAATGTTGGGAATAAATTTTGGTGATAAATCAGTAATTAGCATATAATGGGAAAAACGTTTAAAGGAGTTAAAGGAAATTTGTCTCCTACGGAAATCATACAGATTATCATATAAAAGTTAATTTGATTAATTCAGTATTGGTGGGAAATGTATCATATTTATGAATTGTGTTTATGATTCCAATAATATATGAGAAAATTGTTAGAATGATTTTTACATTTATATGGGGTTCTAAACTGAATCTAGTAAAAATATGAGTATTATACATGAATAAAGATGAAGGGGGGACTGGGTTTATTAAATCCAGTGGTATTTGCAACTTCATTAAATTTGTATAACTAACTGAAATGGATAAATGAGAAAACAAGAAGCTAGTAGTAAGTCTGTTTAAGTCCAAGTATGGAACATTTGGGGAAATGATAAAAAATAAAAGAGAAAAAGAATATCTTAATGAAGAAATAGAAAATTATCAAGAAAAAATAAAAAACATGGAAGATAAAGATTGATGAGATAGAAGAAGATCTGAAAACATGGTATAAAAATACAATGGTACAACATTATTGTGTTAATCCTTGGGAAAATTTACCAGAACAAAAGATTAAAACTATAAAAGAAATACATAAGTGGTGTAGTAATAAAGTGGAATGTCAGGACTTTTTCTGGAGACTAGGAATAAAGAAATTACCAACAAAGGCAAATATGCCTTATAAAAAGAGTTGTGATAAAATGTTTGTATTGTGGTGAAAAAGAAACCAGAAAACATGTTTTTTGAAATGTAAAAAGACAATTTTTTTATGTGAAGATTTTTTTGGAGATGTAAAAGATAGTAAAATAAATTATTGATATGACTGAATATGGATATTATAGGAATAGAAACAAAGAATATAAAAAATGGACAAAAAGTTATTGTATGTAATATATCGGTAATTTGGAATGGGAGATTAAATGAGATTATGTTTAATGGGAAGTGGGTACTAACAATAATATTAAGAAAAATCAGATGGTGGTCATGAAAAAATGACTGGGTGCCTAATATGAAGAAATATATATAAAGATGGAAAAAATAAAATGTATAAGGATGTAATTATATTTACCAATATTTACCAATAACCTATACAAAAGTAGCCTGCATGCCTCACTAATCCAGTATGCAGATGATTCCACCCACTGCTCAAGCTCCATCCCTGACCTCCCTCCAGCACCTCACCCAAGAGTCCAAGAGTCCTAGAAGAATGATAAATAACAAACAACAACATACAAACCCTAAAAAAACCAAACTACCAAAAAACCTTAATTTTTACCCAAAAACAATCAAAAAACAACTCCTGTCTTCCCCATCTCCTCCTCAATATCTCCCTCCATCTCCCTCCCCTCACACCAAGCCTCTTGGGCACACAACCTCCACTCAAACATCCAATTCAAACAACCAACAAAGACAAAAAACAAAAAAAAAAACTGGTTACAGGTACAAGAACTTTTCACCTCTTCTAATAAAGTGTCCTAGCTCACCCCCATCCCTATCTACACCTCCATCTCCTATCAATTCTCACTCACTTTATCAGACATCAGCAAGTCCTGACTTGGAGACCTTATAACAGAATTGCCAAGTTATAAAAAACACCATTCAAGGCATAGAACACCCCATTTAGAAACACAAACTGCATGCCTCAACTGCCACAGTTAACTGCTAGAACTGCCATTGTTCTCATAATAATATCTTAAAACAAACCGATAAAATCCTGCATTAAGGCATCTACTGACCCCCACATCAATCACCCGTCAGTAACAAGTCACCCTCACTTAATGAATAAATAATTATGTAAGTAACCATGCAGACTTGTAAATATGTTTAGTTCTATGTAAGGATGTAAATATGCAAATAATGCATCATGTAAATAGTATGTAAATAAAGGACCCCTACTGTTTCTGATAAGTGTCATGAGATATTTACATCCACCTGAGTTACTATCAATTCATGCAGATGAGGCCCCAGTTTAACATCTCATTCAAAAGATTGCACAGTGTGGGACACGCACACACTAGGTGCGTTCATACTGTTATAGACATATGCACACAGACACACACACACCGACACATAGCTCTGCTGTACTTACCTATAACATGATTATTCCCATAGGAATGAGTGGCTGAACTCCATTAAAAGATGATATTTATTTGTTTCCTACTAGAGAAAAACATAACTTAAAAGAGCAATTCAGCTGAGTTAGTCCAGAGCCACAGTCATTTACAGGGAAAAGCACAAAAATAATTAGCATTAGCCACTCTCTCGAACTGCTGCATTAGCATGTGGCATCCTGAGACTGCTGTCTGCACTATGGCCACTGCCAGAGGAAAATCACAGCAGGAGAGCAATGCCTGATTCAGAAAGCCTTACTGTGATACAGATGGTAAGCATGTCTGAATCTCAGGGGTTATGTGTATTGCATAACGTTGAAGAAAACTGAACAGGTACTTACAGAGTATGAGAGGATGAAAGCAGTTTGGGAAAAACTGAAACCGGAATCTAATTTTGAATTATTTAAATATTAAATATGGGCAGGATTGTATTTGGAGACTATGACAATATGAAAAGAATTAAGGCAGTTCATTTTATATGGGGTTTGTAGAATATCTGGAGCTGCAGTTGTGAAGACTTGTTATACAATAAAATATGGGACTGTGATATGATAATGAGAAGGATAAAATTATAGATATGGAGGAAGAGGGTGGATGGAGAAAATTGTATTATTTCAAATGAATATGTAAAATGAAGTTGGCATTATAGTTTCATAGTTTCATAGTATAGTACTAGGCTATCTGCCCTGGGGCATTTGTAAGCCTAGCCATAGTGATGTGGCTTTTGCCACCCCATGAAATGGTACAAAAATGTACAGATAAAATCTAGAATACTGTGCCTCTGTCTAGTAGTGACACAGTGAAGGTCCCCTTATATAATAGAATTAGTTTACTGTGCCCCTGTCTAGCAGTGACACAGATGTGACCCCTGGGTAAACTTACGATCTCCCATCCACTCATCAAGATTTCTCTTGAAGAGAGTCAGTGAGGGGCTCTGCCTAATATGAACTGGGATCCTGTTCCAAAGCATGGGAAGCCTCTGGGTTATGAATCTATCCCTCCAGCATGTCCTATTCATACTTGTGCCGAGGTTTAAGTCTTTAGCTCTCGTGGTCCTGATGGATTTGGATTTTTGAGGTGGAGCATGTCCATCAGATCCTGATTGGACATGGCCTTGTACATCAGGCAGAGATCACCTCTGAGCAGGCGGTATGCTACTGAATAGAGCTGAAGTTTCTTTAGTCTGGCAGAATAAGACATATGTTGGAGACCCTTGATCCTTTTGGTGAGGTACTTTTGTGGTCTCTCCAGCTGTTGCAAGTGCCGGGTGAGGTACATACCAAATGGGGCATTGTACTCAATCATGGGTCTGATGAGGGAGGAATATAGGGGTACAATGACATCCTTGGATCTGGATGTGAAACCCTTCATAATGAGGTGTGCAAGGTAGAATGATTTTCTAACCACTTTGGCAACGTGGGTGTCAAATGAGAGGTCGCTGTCTACTTGGGTCCCTAGGTCTCTGATTACTTTTTCCATACTCAGTGGGTTGCTGTCTATGTGATAATTTGTGGGTACTTTGTTTTTTCCAAAAGGGATAACTATACATTTTTTGGCATTTAGTTTAAGGCCGTGACTACGGCACCAGTTGTCTGTTTCAGTGAGGCCTTTTTGTAGGATGTGTGTATCTGCTGGTGTATCGACTATGGCACCTAGTTTGCAGTCATCTGTGAACTTTGTTAGCCACAGCCCTCCCATGTTTGCTTTAACATCTGAGAAATAAATGCTGAACAAGAGGGGTCCCAGGACAGATCCCTGTGGGACACCACTTGTGACTGGCTTTGAGTCTGACATTGCTCCGGTGATTTTAACTTTATGGGTTCTGTCCTTTAGCCAGTTTGCAACCCATCTAGTGACATAAGGGTTTACTTTTAAGCTGTTTAGCTTATCTATGATGCCTGAGTGGGGTATTGTATCGAAGGCCTTAGCCAAGTCCCAGGTATGCTGTATGGACTGCTTTGCCCTCATCAATGGCTCTAGTGATTGTTTCGAAAAAGTCAACCAGGTTTAAAAGGCAGGATCTGCCCTTTACAAAGCCGAACTGGGTGGGGTCAAGCATCTGTAGGTCCCCTATGTCTCCGTTTGAGTTCCATAATGATTCTTTCCATAGCTTTGCAGACCAGGCTAGTCAAGCTTATGGGCGGTAGTTTCCAGGGTCTGTAGAGGCACCCCCCCTTGTGGAGTGGGACCACTGTTGCTGTACGCCAGTGTTCAGGTACATATCCCGAAGTAAGGCTAAGGTTAAATAGCATTTTTATGTGTGGGTTTAGCTCCTCTTGGAGTTCACGTAACACGCACCCCGGGATACCGTCAGGTCCCATTGATGCTGTGTTTTTTGCTTTGTTTAGGGTGGTTCTCACTTGGACATCTGAGATGACAGGGAGATTACATTCAGCTGGGATAAGTATTTCTTCTTTTGGGGGTGAAGGAGGAGAAATTTGCACTGAACCTGTCAGCCAGAATGTTAGCAATATCTGTGGGTTCAGTGTATTTTTTGTTGTTGTGAACCAACTCTGAGCATATCTGAGGGTTTCCACCCAGGTTTCTAACATAGCTGAAGAAGGCTTTGTGGTTATCTTTAGTGTCCTTAGCGATTTTTCTCTCAAAGTTTGCCTTGGATGTTTTTATGAGAGAACATAGTTTTCTGCTAATGTTGATCAGAGATGTCTTCCCTTCATGGGATTTCACTCTGACGTGCAGTAGATTCCTTCTTTTGTTATACAATTTGTTTATGGCTGGGGTCCACCAGACAGGACGCTTACATTTAGTGGAGAGGGACTTGGATTTGTTTGGGATTGCATGATCCATGCATTCTTGGAGATGTCCATAGAAAGCATTTGTGAAGGATTCGGCATTGTGGGATGTGGTATCCACTGGCACAGTGGGCTTAAAGGATACCATCTCAGTCTTAAGAAGAGTGAAGTCTGCTTTTGAGAAGTTTTTCACTGTGGTCTTTTGTGCTGGGGTGGAGGTGGGATATGTATATCTAGGGTGATTAGTTTGTGGTCAGATCTCACTAGTGAGGGTATACTTCCGGTGTGGAGCATTTTGTCCCCATGTTTGTGATGATCAGGTCTAGTATATTATCTCCCTTAGTGGGAGAGGTGACTAGTTGTTCCAGTGCATTTGAATTTATGAATTCCAGGAACCTTTGGGCTAGGGTATTAGGGCTAGAATAATGTACCCAATCTATGTTTGGGTAGTTGAAGTCTCCCAGTATGATGGTATTTTGTGATACATTCATATCCTCCAATGTCTTCAGGAAGGCTGAGTGGGGTTCTTGAGATTGGGAGGGTGGTCTGTAACATGCTACCAGTTGTATAGCAGTTTTGCCTATGGTTAGTTGCACCTGTATGGTGTCTGATGCTTCATGTGTTGCTACTAACCTGGAGGTGTGGGTGTCCTTTATGAATATGGACACTCCCCCTCCCTTTGTGGTTCGGCCCGGGTTTTGGGGCCAAAAAGCATGATATGAGGTATAGCCTGGTAGTGCTGGGGTGCTCTCAGGAGCCTTGAACCAGGTTTCAGTTACTGCACAGACGTCTATGTTCTCCATGCTGAGGAGTGCATCAAGTGCCTGCATCTTGAGATTTAGACTTCTGGCGTTGAGCAGCATTACCCTTAGTTTTTTTCCATTTTTGTTTTCTAAGGAGGTGGGTTTGTCTTTTGAGCCTTGCCTAAAAAAGGCACTATGGGGTGGCAAGAGCCTTAGCCAATATCCAGAAGCCCAGTGGTGACAGGTGTAAGCCATCCCTTGCGAAGCAGCGTGGCTTGTCCAACATATCATCCCAGGCAGACAGACATTGGATCCCCTTAGAATGACACCAGTACTTGAGCCAATTGTTAAAGCTAATCATCTTGTCTTTGTATTGTGGTATCATTCTTGGTGAGGGCAAGATGCTGCTCAGGGTCAGGGTCATACCAGCCTGGGCTACATAATCGGAGAGCTCTTCTATGTCTCACCTTCTCCTTGTTCAGCCTGGTCAGTGGGACATCAGTGTGTCTGACTATGGAGTCACCTGTTACTAGTGTATCAGGCAAGGTGTTTGGCCTTAAGGGCTGCGATTGGTTGACACACTGATTTATTGAAGTATGTGTTGCATGTGTTTTGTTTTGAGGTGGTGGATTTTTGGATGTCTGCTTTGGGAGCCTCTGTTGTTTTGGTAAGTTTTTTATTAGAGCCTCTGAGTATGTCTTTGTGTTTTTATGTGTTTGGTTTGCAGTTGTGGTAGGTCTATGTGGGACTGGGATTGTTGTGTGTGTGGTTGCCGTCTCCTCCTGTCTGGTTATGCCAGTCCTGAGTTGAGAGAGTTCAGCCTCCAGTTTGGCTATATAGTTGCATCTCTCACATGTATTTGTGTTTGTTGGGAGGAGGAGAGGGTTGTCTGTGTACATGAGACAATTGTAGCATTGTCTCAAGATGCCCAGATTGACCAGCTGAACTGGAGACGACGTCAGTAATCTACCACTCGACATGCTAGAACAGTATAAGGGAGTATTATACCTTTAAGGGAAGTGGGTATTCACAGGGTTGGTAAGTAGATGTAGTGCTTTACTTAGTACGAGAGTGCTTACTTAGTAGAGAAGTATTGAGAACAAGTGCTAGGCTTATAATACAGTGAGTAGTCTGGTTATACTAAGAGTAGAGCTTCCTTAAGGGAAAATTTGAAGAACAGACTTGCGGAGCCAGAAAAAGTTTAACCTTGTTTAACCGGCGCTGCCCTATACGCACAACTGCGCAAAGCCGTGCAAATGCGGATTTTAAACAGTGAACTACAAAAGAGCTGGAAATGGTCCCAAACAACCAATTACTACAGCTTCTTGTACTGAGGTCACTTCCCCCAAGGACAGGTAGGCTGCTCAAGGCTCTCCACTCCCACTGGTGAGCAAAGAAACTTCTTTCTATCCAAGTAAGGTAATGGACAACACAGGAACTACACCACAGCCCAGAATACAGCAATGCCTGTAAACTGGTCTAAACTAGTCGAGGAAGGCAGGAAAACAAGGATTATTTTTTTGTTTTTTTGGTAGAAACACACAGAAAATGCAGAAACAGTGATAAATTAGTTACACATGCTAGCACACTTTAGTGGGCAGCCTCCACAGTTAAATTAAACAAACAAACAAGCAAACTTTCGATCAAATTTGACTAAATGTAACTTTAAGTGCAGATTTTAAAATAATGCAGCAATCATTATTATACATACAGTTTGGAGTTCATTTTAATAAAGTTCCCTACTCTTCTCTGTTAGTGCGGTGGGATATTTTACATTCACTTGAGCTGCCACCCACTCAAACAGATGGGAGCACCATTTAAAACCTAATCTAAATGATGGGGGCACTCAGAATTTCAGCACCTCCTATATTGCAAAGTAGTGTCAGTACTGGAAAAATGAACCCAAATAACCATTTTGAATTAGAACACACAGTCTTCTATCACTAAACTTAAGTGTGATACCTGTTGAACCACTGACATTGCAGATATTTTTTGTCTGCTTCACTTTATCATGTACTTCACCTGCTTAAGCTAGAATTTTAGGTGATAATAGAGAACACTAGACTGTGTGTAAGTGCAAATCCTGAACACTGAGTGACATGGTTATGCAAAGTCCAGTGTTCTCTATTATCACCTGAAACTGTGACCGCCACTAAATATGAATAAAAGAAAAAACACTTTACATTACTGCTGAGGCTGTCTCTTAGCTGTCCATGACATTAATTAGAAAAATTTTTAATACTGAATATGTAACATGCCCTTCAAATGTGGAACCATACCTCTAAACTGTCCAGATTTTCACAGAATGTTCAAATTTTTGCCTCATATTTTTTGGTCTGTTCTTCTTAAATGCGTGGTTTCTGGCAAATCACTGAGGAATGAAGTCACTAAATAATGACATACATTTGAATTTCAGATTTCATAACTTTCAGAAAATGCATGCTAACACAAATCCTGTTACTCTAGCAACTTTCTAAGTTTGTAAAAGCAATATTTAAACTGTCCCTATTCTGGGGCCTTTGTCCCACCATTTTTTAAAGTTTTGTTCAGATTTCTTGCATTAAGAGTTTGACAGATAGGTCTCCAACAATGAGAAACATGGACTTTTTAAGACTCAAAAGGAGGGACTTTCCTTATAATGAAGTCACTTGAGAGGTATGATTAAAAATAATGGCCTTTCTACCCATTATTTTTAACTTTGTCCGTGTTTATTGAGCAAAGAAGTTGAGAGCTTTGGCTGAGATGATATGCAGCAGCTTTTAGATGTTACACAACTGCCATAACATTTTGACAGCTATACAAAACTGCTGGTGAAGTCCAGTGTTCTCCATTATTGACAAATTTTATCCATTAGACTCCCTCTATCTCTCTCTATAGTTCTTCCTGACCACCTTCTGCCACATTATTTCCATCAGTGGTATCCAGATTACTGCTCTTAGATGATGTTGTTTGAAAACAGAAGTCATCTCCCTCTGTAAAGAACAATGCCCAAGTTCCTTCCCATACATTTTTCTGTTTTATTTTTCTCAAAGGATCTTTTAATAACTGTAATAAATAATGTTCTGACCAAATAGAGAAGAATACATTTTCTCTCTTCCCCTTAGGATCCCCCAAACTCTGACTGTGTGATACTATCACATGATTCATCAGTAAACTTATTAATACTACCTTTGCAACTTACTTTAATTTTGTCTAATCATTTCAGCAAAGCATTTCAGCTATATTACTTGCTTTAACTTTGTTTGTTGTTTTTGCATCATAACATTTTTTCTTCTAGTCTTGTTTCTATTAACATCACTTATGATTCTACAGGACATTGCAGCCTGACATAAATTCCCTTCTAAATCCCCCTTTTGAAATCTCAGTTTCTATTTTTTCTAAAGTTACCTTATACTTATACTCATACTCTGCATCTATTACTGAATATCCTTCCCATGGGATGTCCTTGTTCTTGTACATAAAGGCAGTTCCGCAAAACATCCTGACTTTTTAAAGAGTCTCACAAAGCAAACAAGCTCCTCCAAATGCTAATTGTAACCAAAATACCATTTTGAGCTTAATATTACACTTTGAAATAGTTACTAGCTGCTTCTGTGTCATATATGTGCACTTATTCAATCAATAACCCCCAAGCTTAAAATATGAAGGAAATTATAAACAAAGACAACCCTGAATAAAGAAGCACACCATCTCAGTAATCAGGTTAATACTCAAAATGACTAGGAAACTATTAGTTTTAAACAGCAGTCATAACTGTTGAGGACATAGAGGGATAAAGCCCTAATTGAACTAGGTTTGATTAGCAGCTTAGGGATTTGAGGCACTGGCAGGGAAGGCTAGGTATGTCCATTACAGAAGGGAGAACAGTCATCTAGGCACTCCCTGTAGAGGATCCCTGGTAGACGTCAGGGACATAGTAGGGGGGGGGTTATGGTTCACAGAGGGAAGTAACACTCAGATGAATTGAGTAACTGCAGGGGAGCAGTATGATAAGTGGCTCTGGGCACCCTTAGGATCCCCAACATAGTGGAAAAAGTCTGAGATTAGGAGGAGGGGTAGATAAATCCAACGAAGAACGGGGGCACCAAGATGCACTGATAGTCCAGGCTTTGTGGGAGAGGAGGGAAAAATTATTGCAACCAGTAGGTATAACACCGTTTGTTCTTTAACATAATATGAACACTTTTGATGTTTCCACAATCACATTTTACAAACATATAACATTGTTATTAAAATCTACTTCTAAATCCATCTCTTTGTCATCTTACTCTGTGATATGCATATCATTATATCTGTTGCGACATAATCACATCTGAAATACTGCATTATTAAAAAAGTTATAAGCAATACTATTACGTTTTGGGTTTCAGGAAAAATGCTCATCTCAGTCATGGTGTACAGGAGTGCAGGATAGTTATTTAACTAAATAGAAAGTCACAGCTTAGTTTACTGCCAATTAGAAAACTTGCTCACACAATGCACGGGGTCTGTGGTAAAGGAAGAACTCTCACCATAGCTGCTAGAAATGTGATGAGGAAATAAATGAGCCCAGGAAGTACAAGTGCCGTGGCTCATAAATTTGTGGCAATATAAGGAAACAATCATGGCACATTAAAGGTCCACTTTTTATGCGTAAAAAGGATATAAATGGGTAGGTAGGACAATAAGAAAATTGACAGCAAGTTGAGAAACATACAAAATGGAAACTGGGAAGTTAATAATGGGACTTGGGGGAGAAAATAAGGATAGATTTTTGTAAATCAGTTCCCCTTTTTATAAGATGGGAAGATAGGGAATGACATAAGGGAATGTAAAAAAATGGTAAGATGGTAGTCAGAAGAAGGGTCAAGTGCATAAACATATAACAGAAACAAAGATGGGCAGAGGTGCTGACACTCTAAGGGTTGGGAAGTAAGTGAATTTAGAGATACACGGACAAAAGGAGGACAATGATAATTTGTAGGAATGGACAACAAACAGGGTCAAAAACACAAACACACCAGTGAAGGGAGCACCAGGATTGGGTTTAGGGTTGTTATGGGCTATCGTATTACACTACCTGAGTGATATGCTAGACAAAGGTCAGACAGCACCCTTATCACTGTCCCCACTGGGTCCCACCTGAGGTTGTGATAGAAGGGACAGTTGGTGATGTGACTCTATCTACACGAGGAACCTTTCTAGGTGGCCATTGTGGGCTTACAACCACCAGTCTAGAAAATTCCCCACCACCTCTACCAGCTCCTTGCATGTAACAAAGTCCTCACTTCTGGCAATGCCAGCAGTGGGAACAAAGGTGCTTCCAGTCAGTGATGCACTACTATGGGCAGGAGAGGCTGGGGGGCTACAGATAATGTCCACACCACCTGCAGTGAAATGGCAGCTACTGTCTAAAATGCAAACGGAAATGAACAGAAATGAAATAGCAAACAGAAAATATGTATTAAAGGAAGGATAGTGACAAAGGAAGGGAGAGAGAGAGTGAGAAATTAACATAGGCATAAGATACTCAAAGGTAACATATGAAGCAGGATAGCAGTTGGTACTATGCCACTACTATAGCAAGAAAGCTATGTATCCTTGTAGTCTCACTAACTACCTGCATGTATGTTAGAACTGCCTGTGTACTAGAATGCATTGCCTTGAAAGAAGGGGCACGCATAGCATTTATGGTGTGTGTGTGTGTGTGTGTGTGTGTGTGTGTGTGTGTGTGTGTGTGTGTGTGTGTGTGTGTGTGTGTGTGTGTGTGTGTGTGTGTGTGCAGATGTGTTATGGAACTCATGAAAAACACTAATGGTAGCCAGATAGACATCAGTTATATTATACTAATGCTATTATGCTATAGTTATTCTCTTATGCGAGTTTAGCATGTATAGAACAAAAAAAAAACTGCAAAGGTCAAACATAATGAAAATGTCTATAACTCTATGCTCATAATCAGAATACCAGGAAATGTGTTAAATATTTACTCTGTGCATCTTAAGATAAGTAGTATTACCATTACAGGGACACACTCATACTTATTTATTTATTTGTTTTTCTTTACTGGGAAAGACCCATTTTCAGTGGAGGACCGGGGAGAAAAGCTCCAGCTGCTTATGTTGCATTATAATAAGTTCCAGTCAAACACAGAGTAGTTACATCTCTATTAACATTTATACACAAACAGTAGTTACATTTATACATTCTAAGATTTTACAGAGATGGAAGTTACTAAAGAGAAAGCCCACATGCAGTTAATGGATTGTAAAGGCAGCAGTTATGTATAACAATTGTGTTGTCATTTGCATAAGAGGTTGAGACTATTATGATTAAGGAGAGTATTTGGATAGTATCGTACAGTGAAAAAGTTTTAACCCTGTGATGAGCATGTACAGGGCCAGGATTAGTTAAGATATTGATTAAGCAGTGGTTTAAAACTATTCAGTTTGTCAGAGAGTTTTACTTGCATGGGGATACTATTCCAGACTTTAGCAATGCATTGGGAGTAGAGCGAGTCTCCTGCAACATTATTTGACTTATTTGTAAGTAACAAGGATTTGTTACTAGAACGGCGGTCCCTTGCTGGACAGTAGGGTAGTAATAAGCTATGTAGTACAGGGCATGTTTCTGGATGATGAATGAGTTTGTATGCTGTAGTCAGATGTTGGACAGTAGGGTAGTAATAGATGTTATAGTACAGGGCATTTTTCTTGATGATGAATGAGTTTGCATGCTGTAGTCAGTTGTGAATAGGTTAGACGGTGGTTGTGCAGTTTAAGCCAGTTTAATTGCTTTAAGCTAAGACAATGGTGGGTCCTATGAGGGAGACTGGTGGAAAATTTAGCTATTTTATTGTAGCAGGAGGCAGGTTTCTTTCTTTGAGTATTGTTTATGTTTATTTGGATAGTAGCAGCATATAAGAGAGTCAACAGTAAGAAGGTGGTGGCTAGAGTATCTGTAAGGAATCCATTGATCCTATAAAGGAAGCCTAGTTTTTGGTGTGTAGATTTAATGGTGTGCATATATGGTGGTCATATTTGAGTTTGTCATGTATTATAGTGCCTAGAAGTTTACTGTGAGCTACAGTTTCAATGAAAATATTATTTGCTGACTGTATGGTAAAATATTGCTTTTGTTTTTCACAACTTTTTGAGGTGAAAAGCATTAACTTAGTTTCCTTGTGGCTCAGTAAGAGGTTTGATTCTTTCAGCCAGGTTTCTCCAGAGGAGAAAGAATTTTTAGGCAATGTCTTGCAGCTTATTTATTGTTGAGGATGCACATATTAATGTTGAGTCATCTGCATACAGAGCTAAACTAGCATAATGAATGGAGGTGTGGAGGTCATTAAACATATATTAGATAGTAGAGGACCCAGGATAAAGCCCTGAGGGACATCTGTAGTAACTGGTAAAAAGGATTAGTAGGTTTGTTGCCATCTGATGGCATGTCGCCTTCCAGATAGGTAACTAAGGAACCATAAGGAGTATTGTGAAAGTCCTATTAAGGAGAGTCAAACAAGCAGTTGCTGGTGCGAGACAGTATCAATTGTCTTTGACAAGTCTAAGAACATGGTGAACATAAGCAGACCATTGTTTCTATGTCAGCTTATTATATTGGTAAAGTGTAGTAGAGCAGTAGTGATGCTGTGCTGGGACCTAAAGTCATGTTGCGTTTCTGAGAGCAAGTTATATGAGGTCAGGTATTGTATCCACTGCATATGGATGCATTTCTCTAATATTTTGGAGAGGGGGAAAGAATCACTATTGGTCTGTAGCTATTAACCTCTCAGATGTACCGCCTTTGGGCAGTGGTATGATATTGGATTTTTTCCACCATGATGGGACGTATCTTTCTGCTATAGACCTATTAATTAATATGGACACAAGGAAGGCTATGAAGTCTGCAACCATTTTTAGATAGTCTGATGGCAGCTGGTCTACAGCTATAGAAGTAGTTTTTAGTTTAAAGAGCAACTTTCTTATGAGTGAGGTAGGTACTGGACTAAAACTGAAGAGTTGTGGGTGGTTTTGATTGAACAGGAGTAAAGTGGGGGGGCATATGTGTTAGTGTCTAAGAGAGATAATTTTGATTGTATAAATTAGGAATTAAACTATGTGGGGGACAGAGTCTGTTGTACTGTCTGTTTTTGGAGAGGGACTAGTGGTCTTGCCAGGGAGAAGTAGTTTGTTTAGTGATGACCCAAAAAGTTTTGGGTTGTTTATATGTTTGCAGGTTGGTATAGTATGCTTGCTTATCCTTTTTGACATGGAGTTTTGCAAGGTTTCTAAGATGTCTAAATTACAGGAGGGTATTCTGAGTTCTATTTTTATACCCGTTTTTCCAGGCTTTATTTTGTTTACTTTGCCATGGTGTGGGGTTGGACTTTACTCTTTTATTACGTACTGGTGCTACATTATTTAAGGTCTGTAAGAATACATTATTATCTAGCTGCATTGTTCTAAGTACATTCCAGTTATATTTTTTTTAGTGTTTCATTGAAAATATCTTTGCTGAAATTGGTTGTATGTCATATTTGATTATAGATAACATGTTTATCTAGGTTATGGTGAATTCTAATAGTATATCTTGGTATGTGGTCACCTATGCTATCTGAGAGGCAGCCTACTTTTGTCAGTTTGTCTAGCTTGTTTGTAGAGAATCCATTCTAATGTTGAGTGTCTCCCTGACATTTTATTGATTCTAGTAGGTATGGTTATTAATTGTCTGAAGTTGTACAAGTTTATGAATTCAGTGGGACTAGTGGAATTTATGAATTGCCTGTTTATATTTATGCCTCCAAGTATAATAGTTTCATGGTTAATTTGTTGGGATATCCAATACAGGATGCTTTCAGCAGTATCAAGGTTATTCCTTGGTAGTATGTAAATTGCTGTTAAACATACAGTTTACTTATTGTTGATTTTTAGGACTGTTATTAGTAGTTTAGCATTGTTAAATTTAGGTATTTCCTGTGGAAGTAAGGTAATGGTTAGGGAAATTTTATAGATGATTGCTACACCACCTGCATGCTTGTGAGCTCTGGTCTTATACCAAAGACATTAAGACACTTTGAATGCAATTTCATTCACCTCCAATACAGAAGATTGTTCTCTTCTATAACCTCCTGAGATAGTAGAAAAAATATCATTAAGTCTTATGTCTAAAATAAACACATTTAATAATCAAACATCCATTATGACAGTGCAGTCAAGACAGGGGTCTATATTTTATATTCGAAGCTTCAACATTTTGAATCCCATATGTCTGACAACATATGAGCAAAATGTGAAACATCAAATATATAATAAAAACGTAAAAAAAATTACCTTAATGATCCGACATGGAGGGCTGCGGCCCCACACACCCCCTACTTAAATATACCAACTCTGAGACTGCACTTCAGTCCAGAAAAGGGAATTTTCCCTTTCTGCACCGTACGGAGCCATTACTTTTCACCTTTGAACTTTTCAAAGTTCGATCATATGGTGTCGACCATATGACATTCAAACTTTGAAAAGTTTATTTATTTAATAGGGACGCATCAAGACAGATACTCAAAATGAATTTTGGGCAGCATTACTCTGACCTCTTTTTCCCACCAGTTAAGTAGGTCAGGGTGGTGCCTGCACTTCTTACCAGAGTGGGGTATGTCAGTGTCACCAGACATTGTTTTGGGAAGACTGTGTCAGATTTCCACTTTTTATTGGGATACCTCATAACAGTACCTACTCAGGTGTTTCTGGTAGTCCTTCAACAGCAGATAAAGGAATATTTTAATGTCCTTGCTGCACCATCAAGGAGCTCTTTCACACTCCTTGTTCTTGGCAACAATGGAATTTTACTAGGTTACATTCCAGAAGTCTATGGCAAGCCTCTTGCAGTCACACCCATTTACTTTTTCAAACATTCTGCTCAACATAGAGCATCATGGTGTGGTGTCGTGACCATTATACAGCACATAAAATATTGTGTGGCAGAGTGGTGTATAACAGATGTGTACAGTCTGGCTATGAGTGACGCTTTACTGTTTAGCACCTCCATTGGTTATGAAAGTGACTATGTTGTCCTCACCTCTCCATAAGAGTTAGTACTTCAAAGGTGCTCAGGCAAGTGCATGAAAGAGAGAGGGAGAGAGCATCTTTAACATGACGTGTCCCACAGGCACAATGTGGAGAAAAAGCTATTAAGTAACATTGATCAGGTGGTTCCCACTTAGCATAACTACATGCTCAGACAGTCTAGTTTAAGTAATATAAACCCATGAGCCTTATTCATCTGCAGAAGATTACAATCAGGCAATCGCCCAGATTTGTGAAACTGGCAGAAAAACTTATTGTACAAAAGGCTATGACTGATTTAATTGCTGCCTTCCCATAAAATAATTGGGTAATACTGCATAGCTAATGCGTTTATTGAAATGCTTGTTAATATTTTATAATTCCTAGCATTCCTAGCAGTTTTAAGGCTATTTTAGTCAAATGACCATGCATGCTTTGCCAGTACTACCCTCAAGCTTTTCCTCCTTTGCCTCCTTTCTCAAGGACATTTATTCCCAGGGTAAATTTAAGAGCAGCCATCCAGTCATCCAGGTTTTATTTATATATTTTATTTATTTATTCCAGTTTGGTGACCGGGGAGGTCCACTGGACTCGAGAGTCCATTTTCAGTGGAGGCCCGGGGAGAAAAGCTCCAGATAACAAGTTACAAATAATGTTTACATTGTTAAGCTGTGAAGGTTCGCATAACAAGTACATAACATATAGAATTTTTTTCACATTCCTAAGTTACTTATCAGATAACAAGTTAAAAAATAATGTTTACATTGTTAAGCTGCGAAGGATCGCATAAGTACATAACATATAGAATTTTTTACATTCCTAAGTTACTTATCAAGTTGAAGTAACAAAAGAACGATTCTTTTACATTGCATACAGTATATAGTTGTGAAAAAGTTTTATAGCAGGAAGGGTTGTAGCTAGAGAAGGAATCTAATACTAAGTAGTTAAGAAGATTACAAGTAGTTATGAAGGAGAGGAAGAGAGACATAAGAGTGAGCGGCTGGGAGGAGATTGGTTATAACTTGTAGTAAGAATATGAGAGAGAGGTTTGAAGGGAAAGGAGGTTGGCTAGAAGAGAAGGAAGGGGGGAGGTTGGGAGGTATGGTGTGAGGAGTGCAGTTGCATTTTCTGTGAAGAAGCAGGTAGGAGTGTAATAGTCGTTTGAAGGTGTTTAGGTTGTCACAAGCTCTCAGAGTGGAGGGCAGGACATTCCATTTTTTAACTAGAGTGAAGGAGAGTAGAAGCTGACCAGCAGGACACTTAGGTTTATAGATGGAGATGAGGTTTTGGTGAGTGGATCTAAGGGGTCTTGGAGGGCTGTAAGGTTGGAGGATATTAGATAAGGCAGGGCAGCTGGTGGGTTGATATAGTAATTTGTGGGCTGAGACTAATTGGAGGAAGTCTAGTTGATTGGGGAGTTCTAGCCAGTTTATAGTTAGTAGGGAGGAGCAGTGGTGGGAGGAGGCTTTTGCCTTAGTGGCAAATCTGGAGATTTTGTTGTAGCATACTTCTAGTCTGGAGGTAAGGGTGGAAGATAGATTAGTAAGTAGAGGAGCACCATAAAGAAGGGATGGGAGAAGGTAAGTTGTGGCTAGGGTCAGTCTAGTAGAGGGAGAGAGGAAGTGATTATTCCTGTAGAGTAGGCCGAGTTTTATGTGGGTTTTCTTGATGTTGAGCTGGATGTGGGCATTGAATTTTAGGTTTTCGTCAATGGTGACTCCCAATTTGGTGGAGGGAACAATATCAATGACTGAGTTGTTGAGGCTGGTAATTTGGAATGAGTTTTTGTCAATGTGGGTGGATTTTGAGGGGGAAAATAGGAGGATTTTAGTTTTGTTGGCGTTTAGTGAGAGGTGGTTTTGGTGCATCCATTTTTCAGTGGTTGAGAAGGCAGATTGAGTTGGTCTTGAGTTCAGTTTGGTTGGAGGCATAGCAGATGAGAGTGGAGTCATCGGCATATTGGACAATTTTGTTGAAGGGAATGGCTTTGTGGAAATCATTAATAAAGATGTTGAATAACAGAGGGCCAAGAATGGAACCTTGGGGAACTCCTGTGGGTGTTGGAAGGAATGTGGAAGAGGATTTGCCCCATTTCACAGCTTGGAACCTGTTAGAAAGACAACTGGAGAACCAGGAAAGAGTTTTAGGCGAGATGTTAAGGTTAGATAGATGGTTAAGTAGATCGGTGTGTGAGGTGGTATCAAAGGCTTTAGAAAGGTCTAATAGAACAGATGAAACTAAGTTACCAGAATATTGGGCCAAATCGATACAGTGTAAAAAGGAGAGAAGGGCTGTGTTGGTATTGTGTCCTGGGCGGAAGCCATGTTGGGTAGGAGAGAGCAGTTGATGTCCGGTTAGGAATGGCAAGAGCTGTATGTGAATGCATTTTTTGAGAAGTTTGGAGATGGGAGAAAGGATGGCTATGGGGCGGAAGTTGGAGAAGTTACAGTTTTTGCCACCTTTGTGGAGAGGGAGAATAAAAGCAGAACACCATAGTTTTGGCACATATGACTCAAGAAGTGATCTATTGATCAGGATGCTGATAGGAAGAGCAACACTGTCAGAGGGAATGTTGTCAGGAGCATTGGTGCAAGGTTTAAGTTTGTAGAGAAATTTCTTTATGAGGTTGGTGGATACTGGTTTAAGTTCAACAATATGGGGAGTGGGAGGAGGTGGGGTGGAAGCTTGGGAGGAGGTTGTTGGGGGGATGTTATTTGGGAAGGTTTTGGTTAACTCGGCAATGGAGGAGGTGAAGAAGGTATTGAATAGTTCAGCAATTTCCAGGTCAGATTTGCTGGTGTCGGGACAAGGGTTTTTTGTGGTACCAGGCTTGAGGAGGGTGTTTATAGAGTTCCAAAATTGTTTGGGGTTTTTTGTATGTTTTATTTGGTAGGTGGTTGTAGTAGGATTTCGTATCTTTAATGACTTGTTTTTTGGCTAGGTTTTGGAGCTGTTTGTATTTTAGTAGCAGTTCCGTCTGTTTGTGGTGGAGATGGATTTTCCAAGATTTGTCTCTTTGTTGCATAATTTTCTTGGTAGATTTTGTAAGCCAGGGTGCTGTTTTGGCTTTAACCCTTTTGGTTCATGTTGGAACTAGGGAGTTTAGGATAGAAAGGAATGTAGAGTTGAAGAAGTCTACGGCTTCGTCAAGAGGCAGTGTTTTTAGAGGGTTCCAGTTGATGAGCTTAAGGGAGGCAGAGAAGGTGGAGGGATTAAAGTTAGTTAGGTTACGGGTATGTAGGAGGTGGTGAAAGGTTGGGGAAGTGGTGGTGGCTTTGAGGGTGAATGCCGGGAGGTGGTCTCCTAATGGGTCGGGAGTGACACCAGATGTAGTGATTCTATTTGGGTGGGACACTAGTATCCAGTCTAAGATTGAGCCGGGGCGGTTGGTTTTGTTGGGTCTGGTGATGGTGTGAAATAGCTGAGTAAAGTTGAATAGGTTAATTGATAAGGTGGGATTAGGGTCTATGATTTTTTGCCAGTCTATATTTACGTCTCTCAATATGTAAGTTTCTTGTTTTATATTTGTGCAGGTCCAGGAGAGGAAGTCTTCTAAGGTATTGGTGTTATTGCCAGGGGGGATATAGAGGGAGATGATGCAGATAATTTTATGGCTGTTTAATTTTAGCATGACAATTACTAGTTCAGCATTATGAAATGATATAATAGGATTTGGGAAAGGTGTGATAGATAGATGATTAGAGTAAATTAGTGCTACTCCACCACCTCTTTTGTTTAGGCAGTCAGATCGGAGGCATTGAAATCGTGGGGGGAGGAATTCCGAGTCAGTTGTGTGTGGTTTTAGCCAGGTTTCAGAGATGGCTATTATGTCAGGTGAGTTATGGTTGACCCAGGCATGAAATAGGGTAGTTTTATTAGTTATGCTTTGGGCATTGATGGTGAGGAATTTGAGGTCTTTATTGGTAGGTATGTTGTTAGAACTATGGTTATGGGCTGGAGAAGTATTTGGTCCAGGGTTAGGATAGATGTCGCCCGCTAAGAAGAGGTATGTGAGAAGATGTATGAGTTTTTTAGGAGTTTGTTTGGTTAGGTATGGATAGAGGGATGTGGATTTAGGTTTGTAGAAATTAGAAGGAATTTGGAAGTGTTTTAAGGAGAATAGTGAGGTGGCGTGAAAGGGGGTAATATAGGCGGATATGTTGTGGAAGTGATTTGAATGGTTGTGGTATGGAGGTGGAGGTGGAAGGTGTACATGGAGGTTTGTATAAGAGGTGGCATGATATAGAGGAAGTAGAATAAGGAGGAGTGTTATGGGGGTGAGAGTTGTGGAAGTAACAGAGGGCATTTGTGGTTTCAGATTGTTTTGAGGAGATAGGGATATGGAGGATTGATGAAAGTAGTCTGGGCAGGAGGAAATTGGGGGAGGAGTATAGGGAAAGGGTTGGAGAGGGAGGAGTTATGCTGTTGCGGGTTTGGGCATTGCCAAGGGGAGGAATCGAGGGATGGAAATAAATGTAGGACCACTGGGGGTGAGTGGGAATTGGGGGTAGGGTAGGGGAGCAGAGTGAGCCCGCAGGGCGAATGGAGTGGGATAGAGCAGAAGAGCCCTGCTGAAAAAGTATCAGCCACTTCAGGTAGGAACTGAGGTAAGTAAGAGCAAGTGTAGTAAAGCTGGATAGGAATGCTGGAGAAACACAGTAACTCCGGGGGAGAGGAGAAAAGTTTAGCGGAGGGGGAGAGGAGAAAAAGTTATGGGATAGTAGGCTGTAGAAGTGTGTGGGAGAATGAAGAGGGAGAGAGTAAAAAGAGGAAAAGCTATTGTAAAATAGAGTAGGAGTATGCAATGTGGGAAGGTGCTGCCACCTAGTGGTGAGTGGAGACTAGGCAGGCAGAGAGGCTATGGGGAGATAGAATGGAGCTAGAGGGAGATGTAAGAAAAGGTAAAGATAAAGAGTGAGTGAGAGGGCAAGTCTCCAGAGGGATATAAAAAAATGGAATGAGAGGTTAGAGGTAGTGAGTTAGTGGGGGATCTTTGTGGCCTGCGGTAGGCTGCTGAGTCACACACACTGAGGGACAGGCTAGCATATAAGGATATTATGGTAACTGAGTTTGTATTAAAGCAACATACATTTATTGAGAGCAAAAGGAGAGGGATTTAGCACTGAGGTTTCCTTTTGGATTAGCCCAAACTAGTTAGTAGGATAAGATCCAGGCGGGCAGACTTGGCTTTATGCGTGGTGTCCGTGTAATTCAGAAGGTGCAGATGGACCCACAGGATAGGTGTGCTGTAAAAGAGAGGGGAGAAACAGACAAAATTAAGTATAGGGAGATGGGAGGAGGAGGAAGAAAGTGTGAAATAAACAGTATAGTAGGTGAAGTTGAATGGGGGGAAAGGGTAATGAGTAGAGGTGTAGGTCAGGAAAAAGGATAAATAAGAGAAGGAGGGTGGATAAATAAGAGAAGGAGGGTTAAGGAAAAGGTACAAGTAATGGAGAGCAGTAATGAAGGAGAGCAGAAGAGCAGGACAGGGAGAGAGAGAGAGGCACAGACAAGGCTTATAAATTATCACAACCAGTTAGTAACAGTCTTAAGGCAGAATGCAATTATACATTTTAAAAGTCTGTTGTGCAGAGCAGATAAATACAGAGAGGCACAGATAAGGCTTAGAAATTATCACAAGTAACAGTCTTAAGGTAGAATGCAATTATACATTTTAAAAGTTTAAAAATTTTGTTTGACGAAATCTATTTAATCACACTGGTTAACCTGCAGAGGAAGTTTATTCCAGTGAAAAGGGAGGTGCTGGGTGATGCATCTTTCCATCATGTTCTGTTTATCTGTTGACAAAGGTTTAGGTCTCTGGTTTTAGTGTTGGCTAATATGCTTGACTTGCCGAGGTATAGGAAATCAAGGATCACAAGGTCTCTAACTGCATAGTAAGTGAGGCATAAATCACCCCTTAGAAGTCTACAGTATGCAGGAAAAAAAGAAGCCTATAATACATAGAGTACAGGGACTGAGTTTCCAGTCTTTCCTGGTAACTAAGTTTCTTATGATTTCCTCCACTTATCACCAAACCATTTCTTCCCAACTAGCTCCTCCCGTGAGAAACATACGTACTTCTGCTCTTTATTAGCATACAAATCAACATGATTTTATTTGCATATTACATTACTTTAGCTAACAAATTTTGATACTCTCTACTGCTTGGTGATAATTTCTTGCTTCACTGATGTTTTGTAATATGTACCAATGTGACATCTTAGAACTTGTATGCCACACAGAAAACACAGAAGGATCCAAGGACAGCAGGGAATTCCAGTATAATTCTTTCCTTTAATATAAAACCACCAAATACAGAAGTGCTTTCATAGCAAAGCTACTTCATTAGATGTATACTAAAGCACATACATAACCATTTATATAATCAATTCAATAAATCACATGACTATCTACAATTACTACTAAAAGGTGTATTACAGCTATAAAAACTGCTTCCAAAAATAGTAGCATTCCATCTGCAACTAAGTAACAAAAACAAATCCATTGGTTTGTATATAAAAATACATACAAATAAAACCTTTGAAACAGTATATATCAAAAAGTATTCCTATAAATTTCATTAAGGCATATGTAAAACTCATAAATTCATATATTATTTCTTCTTGTTCAAACGTTTGGCTCTAATCTTGGTTTAATGAGTACCCTATCATTCAGGTCATGTCCAAAGTCTCCTCTCAACCTAATTATCCATTTGGATTCCATATGCTCTGTTAAATTATTAATATCTCCCTTCCTGATGTTTTCAAAAATACGTGCTAACACCATAAAGCTAAAAAAGTGGGAACTATCTGTACTTAATATGTGCTTAGACAGGCCACTGACATTACTAGCTTTATTAATGTGATAGTAATGTTCTCTCTTTTAGGGTCCTGTCCATTTTCCCCACATAAAATTTAAAACAGGTGGGGCAATATGCCAAGTATACAACATGAGCAGTTTCACAGGTGGCATAAACATTAAACTTATAAATTTTATTTTGCTCAGGATGATTATACTCTCCACTACTGTCAATGTACTGACAGCATTTACAATGTCCACAGGGCATCGTACAATGTTTATTCAACAATCTCTTGCTCCCCTTAAGAACACAAAGACGTTGTTTCAAAGATTTCATATTTTTATAGACAAATTTGGGTTTCTCATCTATGATACTCCTCATAGCTCCATCAGTGGTTAATTTTTCAGTGTTTCTCTATGATGTCTCTATAACATTTAACATCACTGGAGTAATACAGACAAACTTTTAATTTGTCATTCTCTTCATTATGTGCACTTTTCTCAGTATTCCTAATATATTTCCTACCATAATAAGGTTTAGCTCTATCACCTCTTAGTTCTGTAACAGTTCTAACACTTTCACTAACATCATTCTCAGCATAACCCCTAGCAATAAAGGCTTTCTCTGTGTGTTGAGTTTGTTGAACAAATTCATAATTTTTAACACTGAGTCTTGATGCCCTGAATACCTGACTATTAACAACACTTTTAAACACATGAACAGGATGCATACTGTTTTTGTGTAAAAACTGGTTACAGTAACATGGTTTTCTATATAATTTCTTAGTTACACCATTCTCTGCATCTATTATGACAAATTAAAGGTTTGTCTCATGTACACAGACAACCCTCTCCTTTTACCTCCTATCACTCAGACTTGTGAGAGATGCACTTGTATATCCAAATTGGAAGCCATGCACTCTCAGGCCAAGACCAGAATAGCTGGTCAACACCTGCACCACACCACATGCAACACATAGCCCTCCAGAACACCCACCATCACAGCTCTCACATAAAAGTACAAACCACATTCCTACCTTCATGGAGGCTCTCAAAAGAAATCTACCCAAACAGCAGAGACCTAAAAGGCAGAAACGCACCCAACCACCACAACACAGCACAAACCACCACCACAACACAGCACAAACCACAAGACACATAGCTCACCTACACAGTGTCCCCATCAACCTAAGCCCCTAAGGCAAAATAGCTTGCCCAATACACTAATCATAGGTGACTCGATAGTGATGCACACTGATGTACCACTCACTAGGTTGAATAAGGAGAAGGTAGCAGTCAGCTGTCTATCAGGTGCCAGAATCCGACACATAACACATGCACTCCGGTCACTCCACAACAAGTACAAGTATGACTCTGTCACTGTCCATGTGGGTGTGAATGAACCGCGATGCACCTCCCTGGACTACATGAAAAGAGACATGGAAGAGTTCTCGGATTATGTGGCCCAGGCAGGTATGACACTAGCCCTGAGCAGAATCCTACCATCGCCCAGAATGATACTGCAGTACAAGCAGAAAATGATTGACTTTAGCAATTGGCAAAGTTTCTGGTGTCATTCTAAGGGGATCCAGTATCTGTCTACTTGGGATGACATGATTGACAGACCTCGATGCTTTGCAAGAGAGGGCCTGCATCTGTCACCCCTGGGTTTCTGGATACTGGCTAAGGCTCTTGCCACCCCTATAGTGCCTTTTTTAGGCAATGTTCCAAAGACCAAATTACCACTGTAACAGCTATAAATAAACACCAAAACACATGTACCAAGACCACCGCCAACACCACGGCAAGCAGGACAATGGACTCTCAAATGATATCCACCAAAGATGAAACCGAAAAGGTATAAAAAGGTTAATTGAAACTCCACAAACAACAATTTTCCATTGTTAAGCACTTTCACCCGGTCCAAATACCAGGCTTCATCAGAACCTATAAATAAATGCAATGTGAGGGTCATGCTGCTCAGTGCTAGAAGTCTAAATCTCAAGATGCACTTGCTCGAAGCACTTCTCAAAATGGAGAACATTGACATTTGTGCTGCAACAGAAACTTGATTTAAAGCAGCAGAAAGCACGCCTGTGCTACCAGTCTATAACACATTTCACACCTTTTGGCCCCAGAACATGGACCAAAGCTCTAAAGGTGGTGGTGTCTCCATATTCATAAAAGATATACACACCTCCAGACTAGTAGCCCAGCATAACGTATCTGAGATACTTCAGGTACAACTAACATTGGGTAAGATGGCGATTCAGGTCGTAGCCTGCTATATGTCCCCAACCATGTCCCAAGACCCTCAGTCCATGTTCCTAAGCACCCTGGAAACTATTAGGTCCAACCCAACACTCTCATACTAGGTGTCTTTAAGTATCCCTCTATCAACTGGGAAGACTACTCATGCACCAATACACTGGCCCAATGCTTCCTGGAATTCATCAATTCCAATGCCTTGGACCAGATCATTCTTACTACCACTAGAGGAAGCAACATCCTTGACCTGGTTATTACTAACATGGGCAACCATTGCTCTACACCAATAGTCAATACCTCCCTGGTTAGATCTGACCACAAACTAATCACCATGGAAATTCACATCTCACCCGCAACCCGCGCAAATGTAATCACCATGAAAAACTTCTCCAAAGCTCTCCTAAAATCAGAGGTGGCTAACTTCACAGCACCCATGTCATTGGAAAATAGATGCATGACTGCCAAATCATACACCAATGCACTGTACGAACACGTACATAAATACATGGAACTATCCATACCCAAAAGAACTAAGATGCTGTCCTCCAAAAAAGAAGACAATATAGTGGTCCCCTGCCATTAATAAACTCTACAACAGAAGGAAGAAACTGTTACAGAAAAAGGTGAAGTCCCAAGGCTGGAAAAACTCCCTTATTAGCCTCAACAAAAAGTTGAGATCCCTCATCAAAACCTTTAAAACCAGCTATGAAGGCAGAATTGCGACAGACACTAAAAACAACCACAAAGCCTTCTATAGTTATATCAAGAATCTCCATGGCAATACCCAGATTTTTTCTGACTTACTGCACAATGGTACCTACTATACTGAGCCAACAGATATTGCCAACATACTGGCCGACAGATTAAGTGCCAACTTTACCCCTCTCCCCCCTCCCTAAAGGAGCAATCAGAATGCCAGAGGAATGCCATGCACCCAGCATTACTGCAGCACAGATTAAAGCTGCATTGTCCAAGGCCAAGAAACTGACAATATCCCTGGATGTGTTCCACATGAACTACAAAGTGAACTGGCACCACATCTGTGTGCCCTGTTCAATCACAGCCTCACCTCAGGCTTTGCCCCTACTAAATGGCAGTGCTGCAGTCATCCCTCTTCATAAAGGCAGAACAACTGCAGTTCCTGGGAATTATCACCCCATTAGCCTGACAAGTCTGATATGTAAGGCTATGGAGTGCATCATCATGGACCTATAAGGAATCTCCAAATTCTAGATCCCACTCAATTTGGTTTTGTGAAAGGCCTGATCAACCTGATTGACTTCTTTGAGTTAGTCACCAGAGCTGCAGATGAGGGCATGGCAGTTCATACAGCCTACCTTGATCTGGCCAAGGCCTTTGATACCTAAACTCACCAAACTAGGCATCAACCATTATATCACTAGGTGGGTTGCAAATTGGCTCACAGATAGAACCCACAGTGTGAAAGTAGCAGACTCCAAGTCAGGCTGCCAACCAGTCACGAGTGGAGTCCCACAGGGATTAGTCCTGGGTCCTCTCCTGTTTGGCATCTACACCTCAGAAGTCCAGGCCAACATGGAGGGACTTTGGCTAACCAAGTTCACAGACTACTGCAAGCTGGGAGCCATTACTAACTTCCCAAGTGATGTAGACTTCCTACAGAAAGGCCACACTGAGACCAATGACTGGTGTCAACACCATGGCCTTAAGCTTAATGCCAAAAACATGTGTCATCATCCCCTTTGGGAAAAACTCAGTTCCCACTAATTGCCACATTGATGGGAGCCCACTGAACACTGAAGGCATTATAAGAGATCTGGGGACACAGGTTGACAGCAACCTCTCCTTTGACCATCACATTGCCACTGTGGTCAGAAAGGCCTTCCATGTGGCACATGTCATTACCAAGGGTTTTACATACAGGAAAAAAGAGGTCATCATCTCTATTTACTCTTCCCTCATTAGGCCTGTCATCGAGTATAATGCCCCATTTGGCATGTACCTCACTAGACACATGCAACAGATGGAAAGGCCACAAAATTACCTCATGAAGATGATCCTAGGCCTTAAACACATGTCCTACATGGACAGAATCAAAAACCACCAGCTATTCTCTGTCTTATATCGTCTACTAAGAGGCGATCTCTGCTTGACTTACAAAGCCATGTCTGACTCAGCTCTTTTAAAAATGCTACATCTAAAGAAATCCCAATCCCTCCACACTACAGGCTCCAGAGACCTCAACCTCATTACCCCAATCAACAGAACATGCTGGAGAGGCAGGTTCATAACCCAGAGACTGCCCATGCTCTGGGAATAGACTTCCCATACATGTCAAGCAGAGCACCTCACTGGCCCTCTTCAAGAGAAATCTTCACAAGTGGAAGGGAAATAGAAAGTTCACCCCCCACAGGGATCACTCCAGTGGCTCTACTTGATATAGGCACTGGGAACTAATGTCGGGTGGCACAATGCCAGGGCACTTCTTATGGGCTAGGCTTGTAAAGGCTCGAGGGCCATTAGCCTAGTACACCTATGAACCTCTCTCTCTCTCTCTATATATATATATATATATATATATATATATATATATATATATATATATACAGCAATGAAAAACTATTTGCCCTCTTCCTATTTATTTTTTTGCATGTTTGTCACAATTAAATGTTTCAGATCATCAAACAAATGTAAATATTAGACAAAGATAACCCAAGTAAATACAAAATGCAGTTTTTAAGTTATGATTTTATTTATTAAAAAAAAAAAACTATCCAAACCTACATGGCCCTATGTGAAAAAGTAATTGCCCCCTAAACCTAATAACTGGTTGTGCCACCCTTAGCAGCAACAACTGCAATCAAGCATTTGCGATAACTGGCAATGAGTCTTTCACATCGCTGTTGAGGAATTTTTGCCCACTTTTCTTTGCAGAATTGTTTTAATTCAGCCATATTGGAGGGTTTCTGAGCATGAACTGCCATTTTTAGGTCATGCCACAGCTTCTCAATTGGATTCAAGTCCGGACTTTGACTAGGCCCCTCCAAATTTTGTTTTTTTAAGCCATTCAGAGGTGGACTTGCTGGTGTGTTTTGGATCATTGTCCTGCTGCAGTACCCAAGTGCCCTTCAACTTGAGGTCACAAACTGATGGCTGGACATTCTCCTTCAGGATTTTTTGGTAGAGAGCAGAATTTATGGTTCCATCAATCACAGCAAGTCGTCCAGGTCCAGAAGCAGCAAAGCAGCCCCAGATCATCACACTACCACCACCATGTTACTGTTGGCATGATGTTCTTTTTCTAAAATGCTGTGTTACTTTTACACCAGATGTAACGGGATGCACACCTCCCAAAAAGTTCAACTTTTGTTTTGTCAGTCCACAGAATATTTTCCCAAAAGTCCTGGGAATCATCAAGATGTTTTTTGGCAAAAGTGAGATGAGCCTTTATATTCTTTTTGGTCAGCAGTGTTTTTTGCCTTGGAACTCTGCCATGCATGCCATTTTTGCCCAGTATCTTTCTTATGGTTGAGTCATGAACACTGACCTAAACTGAGGCAATTGAGGCCTGCAGTTCTTTAGATGTTGATCTGGGTTCCTTTGTGACCTCATGGATGAGTCGTTGCTGCACTCTTTGGGTAATTTTTGTAGGCTGGCCACTCCTGGGAAGGTTTACCACTGCTCCATGTTTTCTCCATTTGTGAATAATGGCTCTCACCCTGGTTCACTGGAGTCCCAAAGCTTTAGAAATGGCTTTGTAACCTTTTCCAGACTGATAGATGTCAATTACTTTGTTTCTCATCTGTTTCAAAATTGCGGCATGATGTCTTCCTTTTGGGATCTTTTGGCCTACTTCACTTTGTCTGACAGGTTTTATTTAAGTGATCTCTTGATTCAACAGGTCTTGCAGTAACCAGGCCTGGGTGTGGCTAGTGAAATTGAACTCAGCTTTCCCAAAAATGTGATTAACCACACTTACTTCATGATTTAACAAGGGGGCAATTACTTTTTCACATAGGGCCATTTAGGTTTGGATAATTTTTTTCCCCTTAATAAATAAAATCATCACTTAAAAACTGCATTTTGTGTTTACTTGGGTTATCCTAGCCTAATATCTGTCTAATATTTAAATTTGTTTGATGTTCTGAAACATTTAAGTGTGACAAATGTGCAAAAAAATAAGAAATCAGGAAGGGGCAAATACTTTTATATATATACATATATATATATATATATATATATATATATATATATATGGGTCTACTTCCCTTTATCAAAGAAACACTTCTTCAAAAAAGTGAAGTAGACCTACACTTACGCGAAAGTGCACTTCCGCGAAGAACGGTTCAATGAACCATGAAGGAACACTGAGGCGCTGAAGCACACTACAGTGGGGAAAAGGGAATTTACCTGTTTCCCCACTGTAGTGCAATCTCAGAGTTGGTATATAAGTAGGGGGGGCTTGGGGGCACAGCCCCCCACATGAGGGTGCAGAGGGGCTTGCCCCTCTGCAAAAACATAGTTTTGGTGTTCCTTAAGGATTCATTGAACTGTTCTTCGCGAAAGTGCACTTTTGGTTAAGTGCACTTTTGTGTTAGTGTTGGTCTACTGTTCTTTTTCGAAGAAGTGTTTCTTTGATGAAGTACAGTAGACCCATATACATATATATGAATTGTTGGCCACGGTGGTTCAGCAGTTAGCTTTGTCTCCTCACAGCAAGAGCCTCTCTGGTTCGATTCTCGTCTGGAGTGCCTTCTGTGTGGAGTCTGCATGTCCTCCCTGCGATCGACTGAAATTTAAAAGACATGCAGGTAGGTGCGTGTGGTGTGGGTGTGCCTTCAACACTGTAATAATCACTGCCAATCATAAGCAGACCGGAGTTCTGCTGTGGAGACTCCTAACCAGAAAAAGCTGAAAGACCATCTCATATATATATATATATATATATATATATATATATATATATATATATATATTTATAGCTGCATGCAGACAATAGATTCTTGGAATATTAAAGGTATCTGTTTGTTAAAGAAAAGGGAACTATTCTTTCATCTAGCCTTCAAAACTAAAGCAAAAGTTATTTCTATACAGGAAAGTGGGATGACCACTGATCAATGAAAACAAAATAATAAAAGAAATGGCTTAAGTTAATAATAGGGTCTGGTGCTAAGTCTAATAATGCAGGAGTGGCTATACTTGTTAAATCATTCTTTTCTGACAATATTTTGGGACATGACAAGGGAAGATGGTGCCACATAACCAAAAATGACTTTTATAATAAACCTGCACTATTTCTAAATATTTATACCCCCTGCACAAAACAATGTGAATTTATAATGGAAAATTATAATTTGTTAAATAAATTCCCTCATCACTACTACATTATACAAGGGAACTGGAATGCTGTGATTGACCCTTTACAGTACAGAACAAGCCATACAAAAATCATATAATATGAATACTTCAACAGCTTTGTACGAGTTTAGAACTGATTTTAAACCATTTGATTTTTTTTTATTTCAAAATGAATAACTCACCATAGATGATATATACCTATTTCTCTCAAAGTACAGTCAGGATTAAACTTTTACTTGTTATCAGGCTATTCATAAACACCAAAAATCAGTTATCAGTCAGAGCCCAGATTTTTTTCAGATCATTTTAGAAGATTTTAATTGGTCGAACCAACACATGAACAAATGAAATGGTTATAACTGGACACTTAACCCCAACCTAATTCATAAAGACAATATAAAGTAACACATGTATTTTTTATTAAAATACTTTCTGAAAAATCTAGATACCTTAAACTACCTCTAGATATGCTTTTGACTGCCTTAAAAGCTCAGATTAGAAGAATCTTTATCAATGAAATGTCTTACTATTAACAGCTTCATAAGCAAAAGGAGCTAAAATTAAGAGGTGAAATTATTAAACTTAACAAGACCTAGCTCATAACTATGATATTGCAATTAACAACCACATAGTTGAAATGCAAAAATAATTATACTTTTTATGCATGTCACAAGCCTTCCTGTATCAAACAAAAAAAAAAAAAAACACTAGCTAAGTATTCTAAATGGGCAGAAACCTCTTTAAAATTCTGGCAAGATTAATGAATATTATTTACTCAATTCCTTTGATAATTGAAATTTGTATGAAAACAGCTCTTTGCATACAAAAGAAGGTATACAAGTTTTTTGTGAAAAAAATATATGTATATATGTGTATATATATATATATATATATATATATATATATATATATATATATATAATGTGTGTGTGTGTATATATATATATATATATATATATATATATATATATATATATATATATATATAAAACAACTGTATGGAGAGTATAACCGTTCTTTTGCAACAGAAGAAATTAATTATTTTCTGGAGTAATTGCATTTTTCAAACATAAATCAGGAGCTAGAAAAAAATCATTCTAACTCCCTTAATCCAACAAGAAATGATTGCTACTAATTCAAATCTGCTAACTCTCTTGGACCTGATGGTTTAACTGCTGACTTTTATCTCTCTAAAATCTTGCTACATGTATTTAACTATATTAGCACTAAAGGAATATCTATTTTTTATATTAAAAACTCAAAAATTATTTTCATCCAAAAGTCTAAGATAAATCTTAAAACTGCATTAAATTACAGGCCAATTTCCCTAATTTGCATTGTTTAAATCTTTGCATCTTTGTTAGTTAATAGGTTAAAACATACATTACCTTCCATAATTTCGCTCTTCTAATTGGAATTAATGAAAACTAGGCAAACTTGTGATATCACTTTAACTCTTGAATCTTTAATAACTTTAACTAAAAATCACAAATACACAATATTTTCCTTTGTATTACATGCAAGCAAAGCATTTGACAGAATGAATCTTAATTTTCTATTTGCTGTTATGTCACTCTTTGCATTCCCTGAATCATTTCTAAATAATATAAAAGTACTGTATCCTAATGATCATATGTGTTTATATATCAATAAAGTAAGTTCTCCTTCCAATAAAATTAAAGTGGTACAAGACAGGGATGACAGCTATCCCCATATCTCTTTAATCTCTGTTTTGAAACTCTCTTTCTTTCACTTTTACAAAATTCTTTCTACTTCATACCCAAAATCTATAACACCTCTGCACCACTCACTACCTTAGCAGATAATTTAAATTTATATTTTACTCTCCCAAGTACAGACCTACCAAAAATCTTAAATCAAATAAATACTTTTTTCAAAATTTTCTAATTATAAATTAAATTTTGAGGAATATTCTAATTCCCCATTAAATCTCAACTAGAAACTCATAAAACATCTCCCAACCTCTGAAATCAAAATTAATTAATTAAAGTACCTAGGTATAAACTTTCATCACAATTCCAGCTTATATTACCAAGACAATCTTATTAGGACTTGGACAAATATCACTAATGATATACTCAGAATAAGTTGAAACTTTTCATTACTTTCTAAAGCAGCTATCATCAAAATGAACATACTACCTAGGCTTCTGTTTCACTTCAGTTCCTCCTTCCTGATTACACATTCCAAGTTTCTTAAAACAATTACAACAAATATAAGTTTATTTGGTATCCAGAAAATCTGCCAGAATACTTATAATAAATTAATACAACTACTAAAACACAGTGGTATTCGTTTACCTAACTTTAACCTGTGCTAATATGCAAGCAGACTACTGAAGATTCTAGAATGCAAACCCAGTAAAGATACATGGAGGCCTACCTGGGTAAAAATATGGAATAACCTCATACAAAAATATTAGCACAATCCAAGTGCCTTGCCATGTTTAAGTAAGAAGGGTGTCAAACTACTTAAAATATACAAAATGTTGAGGCATGAAATAAAGATTCTTCTTAGCATAATCAACACATTGAAATTGCAAGAGTCTTTTGCTCTTCTACAACAGATGCATCTAAATCCCAACTACAAAATGAATAGATAAACTTATCAAGATTTTCTTTACTTAAAGACAAACATAGCATAGGCATCTACTAATACAGAAATTTCTCACTGGACAACCTAAGAAAAACCTTTAACCTTCCAAGAGAGTTATACTACTATATTAAAACAAATAAAATATTTAGTCCTAAATAGGTTGGCTGATTCTATGATAAACTGTCACCACAAAAGTTTTTGCAAACAACTATGAACTTCTTTAGTCTCAGATAAACCTGTTTCTAACTCATAGAAATTAATCATCTCCTTCAAATCTAAAGACACTAATACCTCTTTCAAGTATCGGACAAACCTAAACTCATCTGTCACAATCAATCAAATAAATAAATCAGTTCAACTAACCATTAAATTAATCCCCATTAAAAATATACTATACTCAACTAATGGTCCTAAATGTTTATATGACTCCAGCTAAACTTAGCAAATAGTATTCCATAGACTGTCTGCTATGCAACTTCTACAATACTGATTTATTACACATACTTTGGAACAGTAAATCCTGTCACAAATTATGGTACTGTTTAAAACTCAAGCTAGAAAAAATGGGTTATGAACAATATAGCCCACCATCTAATCTAACCAAATAGGATATACATATGTTTGTATATATACATACATTATATATATATATATATATATATATATATATATATATATATATATATATATATATATATATATATATATATATGTTATTATATATATATATATATATATATATATATATATATATATATATATATATAATTATTATTTTGTTTTACCTAGAACTGGCTTCACAGGACCAAGTTATCATGGGATGAATTCAAGGAGCTGGCTGTAAAATATGTCAAGGTGCACAAACTGATAATGATTAAGCATAATAAATATTTAATAAGGATGACTAGAAAAAATCTAGACTGTCTTTTGTAAATAAAATTAATTCTCTGTGTTTTAAATTTAGTAATAATTACATAACTATTTTGGAAATAAATTGTATAATTTTTTTTCTGGCAAATACAGTACTAATCTATTATTTAATGTTTCTTAGTTATACATTACTTTTTGTATATAGTCATATATAGTAGTAGTTTTTTATCATTTGCCTTGTTTTGTTAATGTTATTTCAGTTCTTGTTTATTCAGTTATAAGCGATATAAGGATTTCCTAACTACAGTTGCCATACTATGTACAAAGGAGAGGTAACTATCAACCTAAATGTCCAGGTCCTTGACTGCCTTTTCATGTATTCAGAGTGTATCTATACTGTAGGATGTAGGTGATTTCTGTTTTCTGAAAAAAAAAATACTACACTTTTTATTGTTCAGTTTAATCCCAGTATTTGTATATTAGGTATTAAGCTCTTTCTGTTGGGTACAGATATCTGAGGGGGTTTTGACAATTACCCCCAATGTGCAGTCTGCAGAACTGGTTAATCAGATGCTCTGGTTATCATTTTTGAGATCTGAGAAGTAGATTCCAAATAGGAAATGATGCAATACAGATCATTGTGAGATGCCGTCAGTTACTATAGCATGGTTTGAAGAGGCATCTTCCACACAAACTATGTGGGATCTGATCTGTCTTTCAGCCAGTTAGATATCCATGTTACCACATATAAGGATTTATATTTAAAGATGATAGTTTATCTACAGTTCTGGCATGAGGCATGGCATGGAATGCTTTGGCCAGATCAAGATATCTATTAGAAAAGCATGACCACTGTCTACAGCTCCACAGATATATAATAGAGGTAACAAAATAAATTATTCATGGGCATTCTTGAAAATATCTGCAAAACAATTACAAATTGCAAATTTCACTGAAACCAAAAACCTTTAGGAACTATTCCAAGGCTAACCTCTCTCTACTAAGCAACACCTTGGCTAAAGTCCAAGCACCCCCAAATCCAATAAACACCATAGCATATGTCGGGCTATTTACAACATCTCTGTACAGCCATACAGTGAGCTGTACCCACTCGTATTAAGAATAAGACAAACTCAAAAGGCAAGTCCCCATGGTGGAATCGCATTACCAATCGGTTATACAACAGAAAAAAATCTTGGCCAAGCTTAGGAGGAAAAAAGCCATGCATACTAAAAGCCCCCCGACCAATCTAAACAGGCACCTAAAATGGCTAATTACTACTTCAAAGTCCAAATTTAAAGAAAAAATAACTTTTCAGGCAAAGGAGAACTGCAACACTTTCTAAAGCTATGTCCAATACTGCACTGGAAATACACAGCAATGAGAAGAACTTATTGTAAATGGCATCACCCACACTGAACCAGAGGTTATTGCCAACCTTTTGGCTGACAAGTTCAGCTCAAATTTCTTCCCCAACCATTACTAGGAAACACAGGTCATCAATGCACTTTCCAAAGCCAAAAACACTATATCAATGGGCCCCAATAACATCCCGGGATGTTTAATAAATAGCATGAAACATGACCTCTCTGGTCCACTTGAATCACTTTTCAAATGGAGCCTTCAGTCAGGTTTTTTGCCCAAGGAAGGGAAGATGGCTGCAGTCATTCCTCTGCACAAAGGAGGTCCAACCACTGATCCAGGTAACTACAGGTCTATAAGTCTTACCAACCTCATATGTAAGAAAATAGAATGAATCATTGTGGACATGATAAATGAGGACATAGGTAACCTGCAAACACTGGAGCCATCACAGTTCAGCTTTGTTAAAGGAAAATAATGCCTATTAAATCTGGTGGACTTTTTTGATAGGGTCACCAAATCACTGGATGGAGGTAAGACTGCACACAGCTTACCTTGATCTGGCCAAGGCTTTTAATATAATACCCCACTCAGACATTATAGACAAGCTCACTAATTTAGGTATAAACCCTTTAATCACCCACTGGATAGCCAACTGGCTCATTGATAGAACCCAGGAGGTCAAAGTAGGTGAGGCCACCTCCACCAAGAGGCTGATCTCTACTAGAGTCCCACAGGGGTCAATACTGGGCTCACTCCTTTTTGGCATCTACTTCTCTGAAATGGAAGCAAATGCTGAAGGTTCATGGCTGACTAAGTCTGCAGATAATTGCAAGCTGGGACTTATCATCGAGTCCCCTGCTGATGCTAGCATTCTTCAAGAAGGTCTATCTCTGACTAATAAATGGTGCCAAAGCCATGGTCTTAAACTCAATGCTAAGAAATGCATAACTGTACCCTTTGGGAAGTCAAACATCCCAGCTAATTACCATGTTGATAATACACCCCTAGGAGTCGACCCAATGGTCAGCGATCTGGGTATGCACATAGACAGTAGCCTTACCTTTGACCACCATGTGGCCACAGTGGTGAGGAAATCCTTTTATGTTGTGCAAAATATAAGTAAGGGCATGGCATCTAGGTCCAAAGAGGTCATTATCCCATTGTACTCTGCCCTTCTCAGACCAATCATAGAGTACAATGCTCCCTTTGGTATATACCTCACAAGGCATATGCAGCACTTAGAGTGACCTCAGAGGTTCCTTACAAAAAGAATACAAGGTGTTATAAACCTGCCTTATGCAGAGCACCTTAAAGCCTTTTCCCTCTACTCAGGCTCCTGTAGCTTGCTAAGGGGTGATCTATGGCTGGCTTACAAGGCATCTGCAAACTCCCACACTTATGAATGTCCTACATATTTGTAAATCAAATAGTACCTGAAATACAAGGCATAGGGACCTGAATTTTGTCTGTGACTTAAAAAGAACATGCTGGCTAGACAGATATGTATCCCAAAGACTGCTCCTCCACTGGAACAGGCTTTCCATCCATGTGAAGCTGATTTCATCTATTACCCAGTTTAAGCACAAGCTAAACCAATGGATGGGGAATAGGAACTTTACACCAGGCCTGGCACTCATGTCCCTTATGAACAGAGGTAGCTTTTAAATGCCTGGCTCTTAACATCCTATTCAGTTACAGGACATCATTATTCTTTTGGGAAAACTTGGCTGGGCTTACAAAGCCCCCCCCCCCCCAGATCGTTAACATTGCAACAATCTATGAATCTATAAAAATATATATGTACATAAATAAAAGGCATCAGTAATGAAGGTTATAAATAAATGCATCAGCAGTATATGTCAACAGTTAAATATAAGGTTAAGAATGCAGATACCGTAGAGTTTAAAGGAGACAGAGGAATAGAGGGAGAGACTACAATGGATAAGGTTTGGAGGTAAGATGGATGGAGATGGGATTCGGGTAAAAGGACAGGTCCAAGTAGAAGTTAGGTGCATTTTTAGATTGTACAGAAATGTTTTATGTTTACTGTCATGTCAAAGGTCAAGGGGGAATGGAATTCCTCAGCTTGGCTACATGAACAATGTAGAGAATCACTAAGTAGCAGATTGATTTGACAATTTCTAGGAAGCTTTGGATCTGAGCTCTTAGGTTTCCATGATGCATATATTTTGAAAGTAAATTAGCAATGGGTTGGCATCTGCTGGGTTTATACAGAATTTTATGTGCTTTTTAACTAGATTAATATTAAAAAGTGTTTAGCTCTAGTCAGTTAATCTTTTAAAGTACTTTTCAAGCATGAGTTTTGTTGTGGTCTTTAACAGCATATTTTGCAATTTTGTTATACATTTGTTCTAGCTTATTTAGGTGAATTTTTGGAATATTACTAAGGATAGAGACAACTTAAAGTAATATAGGTAGTAACAAAGTTTGGGATGTATTTAGTCAAGCTGTTTCTATTAGGTAAGGTTTTGACTTGAATAACATACCAAACTTTTTGTGAGTTTTTGAGGCCACATAGTCAATGTTGGGGGGCATCATGAAGGTATCATACTCATAGCAGTATCCATTCAGTATTCAACAACTTCCTTAATGTGGTGTTACATGGTGCTCTAGCACAAAGACATGCAGCACCACATAGGGCTGGCTATGCAGCCATTTTAAATCATAAAGAGGCAGTCCAGGGGAGAGGCATATGCTAATTAGCCATGGGTTCTCTCTCCAGAACCAAGTCCAGGAAGGCATCTACATACCAGTTGATTCAAGAAATTACTTGGTGTGTAGATCAGCTAGGCTGACCCACTACATCATAGTACTGAACATGGCCAACAAGGCTGTGTTCACTTACCCACCATGAACATGGTACTGGAATCTACTATCACTACAAAATGAACTGGCATCTCACCTAAGTGTCATGTTTAATCATAGCCTCACCTCAGGCTTCGTGCCCACTGAGTGGCGGAACTACTGACAAGCCTGATCTGCAAGGCCATGGAATGGAACTTAAACAGACATTGGCAACCTTCAAACACTGGACCCCACCCAGTTTAGGTTCTCTTGTTTCCTGAACCTGATTGACTTCTTCAAATCAGTCTCCAGAGCTGTGGATGAGGGTAAGGCAGTCCACACAGCCTATCTGGACCTTGACACCATCCCCACTCTGGAATCATAGATAGACTTACTAAGCTGGGCATTAATCCTTCTGGATGGGTTACCAACTGGCTTACTGACAGAACAATCCAGCTCCAGACAAGGGTTGAGTCCTGGGAAAGTACAGGCCAACACTAAGGGACTCTGGTTAACAAAATTGAGCCATTATTGAATCTCCAAATGATGTGGATACTCTATAAAAGGGCCTTACAAACAGATGATGCCAAGAAATTTATAGTTATCCCTTTGGGAAAAACAGAATTACCACATAGGTGGCAGTACAGGTGGACAGTGGTCTCACCTTCGAGAATCACATCACCACAACAGTTAGGAAATCCTTCTATGTGGCACACCTCATCACTAAGGGCTTTTCATCCAGAAAAAAGGAGGTCATTGTCTCACTGTACTCATCCCTCATTAGACACATTATAGAATACAATGCCCCATTTGAAAGACATCTGCAACATTTATATTCAGCTTTATTAAAGTGCCAAGTAACATGCTGAAAGTGAAATCTCTGCGATGCCCCCCTGTAAAAAAAATTCTATCCAAAAAGACCTGCTGCCTGACAACTTGTTTCATGGTTCATCAAGGACACCCACACATGATGCATCAATTGTAGCATGTTACAGGCCACCCTCACAAACTCAGGAACCTCACATGGCCTTCCTGAAAACACTAGAGGGGATAAAATGTATCAAAACACCATCATACTAGGTGACTTCAATTACCCAAATATAGACTGGGAACACTACTAGCCAAAAGTTCCTGGAATTCATAAACTCAAATGCCATGGAACAACTAGTCACCATCCCCACAAGAGGAGATAACATACTTGATCTCATCATCACGAACATGGGAGCACAATGTTCAACACCGGAAGTATACCCCTCACTGGTGAGATCAGATCACAAACTAATCTCGCTGGAGGTCCTCATCCCACCCCACCTGAAATAAAAAGACCACAGTAAAGAACTTCTGAAAAGCGGACTTCACACTTCTAAAGAGTAGTGTGGTCCCCTTTAAGGCCCGCGAGCCGGCGGAAAACAGTACTCAAGCCGCTGAATCACTTACAAATGCCTTCTACCAGCACCTGCAGGACTGCATGGATAAGGCAATCCCAAGCAAAACAAAGACTCTTTGTACCAATGGCAAGCGTCCAGTCTGGTGGACCCCAGCCATAAACAAACTCTACAACAAAGGAGGAAGCTACTACAAGATAGAGCAAAATCCTTAAAAGGTAAAGACACCCTTGATCACTATAAGTAAAAACTAAGAGCTCTCATAAAATCATCAAAGCAAATTTCGAGAAAAATAGCTAAAGACTCAAAAGACAATCATAAGGCCTTCTTTAGCTATGTTAGAAACCTAGGAGGAAACTCCCAGATATGCTCAGAACTAGTTCAAAATGATGTGAAGATTACTGATCCTACAGACATTGCCAACATACTGGCTGACAGGTTCAGTGCAAACTTCTCCCCTCCCCAAAGGAGATATCTATACCAAAGCGATTGCAGACCCCAAACAGCCCCAGCGCCCAAGTCAGAACTGCTGTCTCCAACGCAAAAACACAGCATCCATGGGACCTGATGGTGTCCCCGGCTGTGTGCTCCACGAACTCAATGAGGAATTAAACCCACAGCTAGGACAGCTGTTTAATCAAAGTCTTACCTCTGGATACGTACCCAGGGGGTGGCGCACTGCAACTGTGGTCCCACTTCACAAAGGCGGTGCCTCCACCGACCCTGGAAATTACCGGCCCATTAGCTTGACAAGCCTTATCTGCAAAGCCATGGAGAGGATCATAATGGACCTCATAAATAAAGACATAGGGATTTGCAGACTTTGGATCCAACCCAGTTTGGCTTTGTCAAAGGCAGATCATGCCTTTTAAACTTGGTTGACTTTTGAAACAGTCACCAAAGCCATTGATGAGGAAAGGCAGTCCATACAGCCTACCTCGATCTGGCTAAGGCCTTCGATACAATACCCACTGGTATCATTGAAAAACTCATCAGCTTAAATGTTAACCCATACATCACAAGATGGGTTGCAAACTGGCTGAGTGACAGAACCCACAGGGTCAGAGTTGCTGGCGCCATGTCAGACTCAAAGCCTGTCACAAGTGGTGTCCCACAGGGCTCAGTCCTGGGCCCACTCTTGTTTGGCATCTACTTTTCCAAGTACAAGCAAACACAGGAGGGTTATAGCTGACAAAGTTTGCAGATGACTGCAAACTGGGCGCCATAGTAGAAAACACATCTGACACAGATATCCTTCAGAAGGGTCTCACAGAAGCGGATAACTGGTGCCAGAGCCACGGCCTAAAGTTAAATGCCAAAAATGCATAGTCATACCGCCGGGAAAAACAAGGTTACCCCTAGCTACCAAATAGGTGGCAATCCACTGAGCACAGAAGAAGTTATCAGGGACGGGGACCCAGGTTGACAGTAGTCTGTCATTCGACACCCATGTAGCTAAAGTAGTTAGGAAGACCTTCTACATTGCCCACCTTATCATGAAGGGATTCTCATCTAGATCAAGGGAGGTTATAGTCTCCCTTTACTCATCACTCATCAGACCAATGATTGAGTACAATGCCCCATTCGGAATGTATCTGACCCGACACTTGCAGCAGCTGGAGAGGCCACAAAAGTTCCTCACCAAAAGGATAAAGGGTCTCAAAAATCTATCCTATGCTGCCCGACTGAAAGAACTCCAGCTCTATTCAGTCGCTACCGCTGCTCAGAGGTGACCTTTGCCTAACATACAAGGCCATGTCAAACCCAGATTTGATGAATATGCTTCACCTCAAAAATCTAGATCCATCAGAGCCACAAGGGCGGAGACTTAAACCTCGACACGGCTATTAATAGGATGTGCTGGAGGGATAGATTCATCACCCAAAGACTCTCTATGCTGTGGAACAAAATCCCGGTACATGTGAGGCAGAGCACCTCGCTGGCCTTGTTCAAGAGAAATCTTGACCAATGGATGGGAGATCGCAGATATACCCCAGGGATTACCTCAGTGTCACTGCTTGACAGAGGCACAGCAAAATAATGGGTATAGTTCCCCATACTAAAGGGGTGGCGTAAGCCACAAAACGATGGGCTAGGCTTGTAAATGCCCTCGGGCAGATAGCCTAGTATGAACCTATGAACCTATGAACCTAAGCACCACATAGGGCTGGCTATGCAGCCATGTTAAATCATAAAGAGGCAATCCAGGGGAGAGGCATATGCTAATTAGCCATGGGTTCTCTCTCCAGAACCAAGTCCAGGAAGGCATCTACATGCCAGTTGATTCAAGAAATTACTTGGTGTGTAGATCAGCTAGGCTGACCCACTACATCATAGTACTGAACATGGCCAACAAGGCTGTGTTCACTTACCCACTATGAACATGGTACTGGAATCTACTATCACTACAAAATGAACTGGCATCTCACCTAAGTGTCATGTTTAATCATAGCCTCACCTCAGGCTTCGTGCTCACTGAGTGGCGCACAGCTACAGTTATCCCACTCCACAAGGGGGGATCCACCTTGGATCCCGGGAACTACTGACAAGCCTGATCTGCAAGGCCATGGAACGTATTATCATGGAACTTAAACAGACATTGGCAACCTTCAAACACTGGACCCCACCCAGTTTAGGTTCGTGAAGGGCCAGTCTTGTTTCCTGAACCTGATTGACTTCTTCAAATCAGTCTCCAGAGCTGTGGATGAGGGTAAGGCAGTCCACACAGCCTATCTGGACCTCGCCAAGGCCTTTGACACCATCCCCCACTCTGGAATCATAGATAGACTTACTAAGCTGGGCATTAATCCTTACGTCACTCGATGGGTTACCAACTGGCTTACTGACAGAACCCAGACTGTAAAAGTAGCCGACCCCAAATCCAGCTCCAGACAAGTGACAAGTTCAGTACCTCAGGGTTGAGTCCTGGGACCGCTCTTGTTTGGCATCGACTTCTCTGAAGTACAGGCCAACACTAAGGGACTCTGGTTAACAAAATTCATAGATGACTGCAAACTGGGAGCCATTATTGAATCTCCAAATGATGTGGATACTCTACAAAAGGGCCTTACAAACAGATGCTTGGTGCTAGAGCCATGGGGTCAAGCTCAATGCCAAGAAATGTATAGTTATCCCCTTTGGGAAAAAAACATGTACCCGTGAATTACCACATAGGTGGCAGTACAGGTGGACAGTGGTCTCACCTTCGAGAATCACATCGCCACAACAGTTAGGAAATCCTTCTATGTGGCACACCTCATCACTAAGGGTTTTTCATCCAGAAAAAAGGAGGTCATTGTCTCACTGTACTCATCCCTCATTAGACCCATTATAGAATACAATGCCCCATTTGGTATGTACCTCTAAAGACATCTGCAACAACTGAAAAGGCCACAGAAATACCTCACTAAAAGAATCACAGGCCTAAAGCAGATGCCCTATGCTGACCTCCTTAAAAAAACTTCAGTTATACTCTGTCGCATATCGTCTACTCAGAGGCAATCTCTGCTTAACATACAAGGCCATGTCAAACCCAGAGCTGTTGGACATGCTACACTTAAAGAAATACTAATCCCTCAGAGCCACACGCTCCAGGGATCTAAACCTTGTCATCACAATAACCAAAACATGCTGGAGGGATAGCTTCCTGACCCAGAGACTCCCCAGACTCTGGAATAGACTGCCCATACATGTCAAGCAGAGCGTCTCTTTGGCTGTCTTCAAAAGGAACCTTGACAATTGGATGGGAGAAAGGAAATTCACACCGGGGATCACATCAGTTGCCCTGCTAGACAGGGGTCCAGGAAGTAAATAGTGTGGGAAGACATAGCCAGGGAATTGTTAAGGCTAGGCTTGAATAGGACCTAGGGCCGATAGCCTAGTACCAACCTATGAACCTATGAATCAGGAGTGGAATAAGCCACTAGACAACAGGGATAAGTCATGCCTTAATGGTACCAGCAGCCTTACAGGGATCAGTGGGTGGGCAGAACACTAGCCATCAAGGATACATTTTTCTTAAGTGCCTTAATGGTAACTGGCAGCAGTACTGGTGTTGGGGGTGGGGGGAGGACACTAGACACCTGAGATACATTTTCCTTAAGTACCTTAATGGCACTGGAAGGAGTACTGGTGTTGGGGGTGGGGGAACACTAGACACCAGAAATACATTTTCCTTAAGTGCCTTAATGGTAACTGGTGGCAGTACTGGTATTGGGGGTGGGAGGGACTAGGCACCAGAGATACATTTTCCTTAAGTACCTTAATGTCACTGAAAGTAGTACAGGTGTTCGGGGTGGGGGGAATTGGACACCACAGATACATTTTCCTTAAGTGCCTTAATGGTAACTGGCAGTACTGGTGTTGGGGGTGAGGGGACACTAGACACCATAAATAAATTTTTTTAAGTACCTTAATGGTAACTGGTGGCAGTACTGGTGTTGGGGATGGGGGACACTTGACACCAGAGATACATTTTGCTTAAGTAAGTTAACAGCAACTGGTGTTTGGGGTGGGGGCACTAGACACCAGAGATTCATTTTTGTTAATAACATTAACGGTAACTGGCAGTAGTATTGGTGTTGGGGTGGGGGGACATTGGGTGCCAGAGATACATTTTCTTTAAGTACCTTAATGGTTACTGGCTGCAATATTGGTGTTAGCGGTGGGGGGACACTAGACACCAGAGATACATTGGGGGTGGAGGGACACTAGGCACCAAAGATACATTTGGCCTAAGTACCTTAATGGTAACTGGTGTTGGAGGTGGGGGGGAATACTAGACACCAGAGATACATTGGGGGTGGGGGGACACTAGCCACCGGAGATTTCTTAACTACCTGAATGGCAACTGTTGGCAGTACTGGTGTTGGGGGAAGGGTGGAACACTAGACACCAGAGATTCATTGGGGGTGGGGAGACACTAGACACCAGAGATACATTTTGCTTAAGTACTTTAATAGTAACTGGCAGCAGTACTGGTGTTAGGGGTGGGGGGGACATTGGATACCAGAGATACATTTTCTTTAAGTACCTTAATGGTCACTGGCAGTAGTACTTGGTGTTGGGGATGGGGGAGCACTAGGCACTAGAGATACATTTTCTTTAAGTACCTTAATGGTCACTGGCATCAGTACTGGTGTTGGGGATCAATGGAACACTAGGCACCAGAGATACATCGGGGATCGGAGGCACACTAGTCACCAAAACTGCATTTTCTTTAAGTACCTTAATGGTCACTGGCTGCAGTACTGGTGTTGGGGTGGGGGGCACTAGACACCAGAGATACATTTTCCTTAAGTACCTTAATGGCACCGGAAGGAGTACTGGTGTTGGGGGTATGGGGAAACCTAAGGCACCAGCGATACATTTTCCTTAAGTGGCTTAGTGGTAACTTGCAGCAGTATTGGTGTTGAGGGTGGAGATACACTTGGCACCAGAAATACATTTTCCTTAAGTGCCTTAATGGTAACTGGCATCAGTACTGGTGTTTGGGGTTGGGGAGACACTAGACACCAGAGTTACATGGGGGGTGCACTAGACACCACAGCTACATTTTTCTTTAAGTACCTTAATGGTCACCGGCTGCAGTACTGGTATTGGGGTGGGGGGACACTAAACACCAGAGATACATTTTCCTTAAGTACCTTAATGGCACTGGAAGCAGTACTGGTTTTGGGGGTGGTGGAACACTAGGCACCAGAGATACATTTTCCTTAAGTACCTTAATGATAACTGGCAGCAGTACTGGTGTTGGAGGGGGGGGGCACTTGGCACTAGAAAAACATTTTCCTTAAGTACCTTAATGGTAGCTGGCAGCAGTACTGGTGTTGGGGGTGGGGTTGGGGACACTAAGCACCAGAGGGAACACTATCTACCAGGGATTATTCATTTATTTATTAACATTTGATTACCAGGAAAGTCCGACTGGGTAGGAGCTCATTTTCAGTGGAGGAGTAAAGGGAAAATCTCCCAAGTATTACATACAATTTTATGAACAATAATTTTACAATCTTTAAAAATAATACAAGAAATTACAGTTTAACTAATTATACCCAATTAAACATAATGTGAAAACACTGGTCAAGAATAGATGGAAGTTATATGACAATAATTTAATATTTAGATAAATTTTAGCCAGTTTATAGATAAATTAAAGATACATTAGTATAATACAAACATGAATTTTACTGTGAAGTGAAGGAAAAGCAATCTTATGGTATATTTACAGAGAAAGCCAAGGAAAAGAACTGACAGAAGGAAGGAGGTGAATGATAAAGGGAGAGTAAAGAAATGTATTTATTTTATTTAACATTTGTTTACCAGGAAAGTCCAACTTAGAACAAAGCCAATTTTCAGCGGATGCCCAGGGAGAAATGCTCCAGATGCATGTCTTTGTATTGTGGGAGGAAGCCGGAGTGCCTGGAGAAGACCCTCACATACGCAGGGAGGACATTCAGACTCTGCACAGAAGGCACCCCAGCATCAAACTGGAGAGAACTTCTTGCTGTGAGGTGACAATGCTACTACTGCGCCATCCAAAATGTAAAGTATGAATAGGTACTTGCTCACATTTAGGGATATAATTTATCCTGGTATTGAGTAAGAACTGATCTTTTGGCAAGGAAGTCTTTTAGAGTAGTTTTGAAGCATGGGAGGGAGACCTGATGGATACAGGTAAGGACTTCCGGGCCTTAGCAACATGGTATGAGTATAGACAGAAGATTTAATAAGTTTGTAGAAGGACAGAAGTTTTTGGTCATTGTATCATAATGACCACCATGGGAACATAGTTGTGTAGAATTTTATTTGGTGTTGGATAAGCAGATGGATACTGGATAGCGTTACAGGTGGTAAAAAGCTGTGTATATGTTAGTTGATGGGATAGCTCTACCCAGTTTAGGCTTTTTAGTGCTATATTGTGGTTTAGGGGTATTTGCTGCAAATTTAGCAACTTTATTATAACGTTGTTCAGGTCTTTATGTTTGTGATGCCTGGAGGTTAGTATGGATGGTAGCACCATAAAGAAGTGTGGGGAGGAGATCAGTTGTAGCAAGTGTAGTTTTAGTTGTGTTTGTGAGAGAGTTTTTGGCTCTGTAAAGCTTCCCTAGGTTTTGATGAGTTCTGTTAATTTTTTTTTAAATTTAATTTTTTAAAATTACAATTTTGTATCTGCAGGTTAAATTTAAGATTATCATCCACCGGTATCATTCCTAATAATTTGCTATGAGAAGTGACTTCAATGGTTGTATTATCAACAGACAGGACTTTGATTTTGTTTACATTGTTTAAATTACTCTAAAGACTTGCGCTGTAATGGCACATAAAACAGAAATGGAATAAGGGACTGTAGTGTGTGTGGTGTGGGAGGGTGTATGCGTGTGTTTGTGTTTTGTGTACTTGCACGTATGGGAGAGTGACTTGGGGAGAATGGTAATCATGTCTACCATGAACAGCAGTGCGCTAATGTGATGTGCAGATCGGCACATCACTGTAGTAACTGCAGTTCAGTGACATGCGAGTTAACTGATAATGAGGCTAACATGTCCCTGAATTGCAAAATACCACATCATGGGAAGAGGGCTTTGTATGGCTCACCCTAGTCACATTAATGAATTCCTGGGAATATGTTTCTTGAAGGATAATTTATGATTTGTGAATGTATCTAAAAGTTTGGCATGGTAGACTTTCATTTTGTGTGCTATTTTATGAGGTAATTGAAATTTCATGAAAGCCATATATGAATATTTTAGTTTTATTTAGCATTTAATAAAATATTTGAGTCTTTAAGCCAATATGTGGTATCTAGAATCTTGACATGCATATCATTTATAACGATCCTGAGCAGAACTGGTTCAAGTATTCAGCCTTGTGGAACACCGATATTATTGGATAAAAAAGCAGAAAATGCCTGGAACCATTTTACTGCTTACTGTCGAATAGATAAATAACTTCTGAAATATTCTAATGTGTTGTGTGTTACATCCGTATTAACTAGCCATTGTTTATTTATTTATTGACATTTGATTACCAGGAAAGTACGACTGGGTAGAAGCCTATTTTTTAGAGGAGGTCTTGGGAGAAAATCTCCAAATTATTACAAAACATTTTAAGAACAATACTTTTACAATCTTCAAAAATAAAACAAAAACAATTATAACAAATTTATAAAATTAGAGCATGCGAGATGGTATCAATGCCCTCAGATAGTTCTAAGAAAATAGCATCAGTGGAAAGAGAGTGGTTTCAGCACAGAATCCAGTTAAAAAACATATTCCCCGGGATTCATGAATCTTGCACCAGGTGCAGGCGTAGCATCGGTGTTCTAGCACCAAATACGGCTGCCGAGCGATTCAGGTATGAGCTGTTTCCATGTGCACTACCTGCGTACGCTACGCCCGCACAACTTCTGGGCCCTGTATGCTAATTACCCCATGTGCAGCAGTGTAGCATGCAAATTAAGGTATGTGGCGATCCAGGAAGTGGTGCAGGCATAGTGTAAGCATGCAGAAATGTAAACCGTAAAAAACGGTTTTCATTTTTGCAAACATAAAATCGGAGCCATGACAGATGACCAAAAACATGTATTATATTGCTAATATATGCCAATGTCTAAATATATAGCCACTGGCATAAAAAAAATGTACAAAATATAAAATTAACATTTAATATGTATAGTCATACTATCGCGATGTGGAAGAGCAGGGCAAAGGTGTGCAAAGGGGATCACAAGGAAAATATAAAAATATACAATAAAACCGCAATGAAACACATATCACAATTTCCCCATAATAGACAATAGCAGGCATGCTACACCATACTATGGCACAAGGGTTGCTAAGGGGCAGTGACAGTGTTATGTGCAGTAGCTAGGAATTAGTAAGCAATGCCATTCAAATGAGAGGAGTAATAGTGAATCACAGATTCCCCGCTGGTGTAAGGATGCACCTCAGAGTGTAGCGTTATAACACCGAGGTGTGCCCTTGAGATAAAGATGACATCAAGAGAGGGGTGTGTTGCCATTGCTGTAAGCACATTGGTGCATTGCTAAACCGGTTTGCCCCTAGCTAGGCAAAGCTGCAGGATAGATGTGTATTGAATTGGCCATAGCTATGCTTAGCTGAGAGTACACAAGGTAACCAAGTATGCACATGAACGGAGATGAAAATGTGTGTAAACCCGGTAAATGGCTTTGTGCGGCACACACTGCAGCTGAAACAGGAAGGATATAGGAAAAAAATAAGGAAATGCTGCAGCAGTGAAATTGGAGCACAAATGACTAATTAACACCTAGAAGCTTACAGTGGGCCATTGATAATAGCTAGCAAGGCTGCAAGCAGCTACCTGCAGAACAGGAAAGGGGAGGGGCTGTACTGCAAACAAAACAGTAAAGTGTCAAAGCAGAACAAAGCCGATTTGCAGTATATCAGCTACAAGGCACATTTTGCCTTGACTGGGTAGGGAAAGTGCAAAACAAGAAAGACGGCAGGTGGATGCATGTCTGATAATGGGAGTGGATCCAGGTTTAAAAGTGAATCAAAGGGCAACAGATTAATCAAGGCAGGCAAGCAGATCTTCACTGTAAAGGCCCCACACTTGCAGTACTTATTGCAGAACCCATAATTCAGACACACTGCAGCTGGAATAGCTCATACACACCCACTGACATCAGCAGCATCCATAGCATAATAGTATAAAGTGTGAAAGCACCTCACACACATTTGTGTCTTCCCATACACTCTGCACCAGTGGTGTATTCAGACAGAGAACTTTTAGTATGTACATGTTAGGGGCTGCCATAGCTTTGATAAACCAGCATGTGTTGGAGACTGAAGGTGGTGTGGAGGATGATGCACACAACCAACTCAGGCACCAGAAAAGGAGGAGAGTGTTCAGACCCAGGGTAACCTACCAGAGGCTACATGATCTGGAGATAGTAGAGTGTTACAGGGTGGACAGGGATATTCTACAGCAACTTGTGGAGCTGTGCCAGCCACACCTTAAAGCCAGAACAAACAGAGGGGAACCCATCCCAGTGGATACGAAGGTAAGTGTAAGCCAGAGAATACTAGCTACAGGTACCTTTCAAAGAGCAACTGGGGATATCATGGGGATCTCACAGGCATCAGCATCCAGGGTACTACACCAGTTCCTGGATGCCATGTTACCACATGCCAATGAGCACATATACTTCCCTCGAGCACAGGAGGAGTTGGCTAGCAATATGCGTCTCTTCCACCGTGTGGCAGAATACCCGGAGGTACTTGGTGCAATGGACTGCACGCACATACACATCAAGTCACCACCCGGTGAGCAGGGTAGGTGCTACATAAACCGCAAGGGATACCCCTACATCAACTGCCAGGTCATGTGCAATGCCCAGGGCATTATCATGGATGTGTGTGCTGGCAGCCCTAGAAGCTATCATGACTCCCATATCTGGCATGCCTCACAGCTGTATCAGGTATTTGCCAGGGGGGGGGGCATCCCAAATGGCCACCTGGTGGGGGATGCTGGCTATGCACTGGAACCATGGATGATGACTCCCATCAGAAATGCACACACACCCATGCAGGAATGCCATAATGAGGCACACGCACAAACCAGAATCATCATAGAGCATGTGTTTGGGATGCTGAAATCACGGTTCCATTGCTTGGACATATCTGGTGGAGTCTTGCAGTACTCTCCAGGCACATGTGCCCACATCTTCATAGTATGTGCCATGATACACAATATGGTCCTGAGGAAACAGCTGCAGCAGGGACAGAATGGTGAAGGCCCTAACAGCCCACCACCATTGCCAAGGACCGCACAGGCACAGAGATACTCAGATCATGAACACCCTGAGCCAGCTCCAGTAGGCAGACGGAGGCATGCCCAGTATGCTCATGCCTTGGCAAAGAGGGAACGTATAGCACACACACTGACAGTGTAGACACCTAGGGACTGACACCTTTCTCCACCTGCACACACAGTAAAAATGGATGGCACACACACAAGACTACCTGTAAATTGTCATGTATAGGCAGTCTACTGTGTGCATCCAACATAGGCAGCCCTCAACTATTGCACACACAACTGCCATTGGCACAAGGTAAGTCAACACCTGAACAGTAAATTAAGCTATGAGCATGTGCTGATGCTGTATGTATAGATTCATAGGTAGGTACTTGGCCAACTGCCAGAGGCCATTCATAAGTCCAGCCAAAATGTGTCAGCTTTTGCCACCCCCATTGATTCATTAACTGTCCCTCTGTAGAGCAGAGCCAATGTCGGGATCCCTGGGGTGATTCTACTGTTCCCCATCCTTTCTGCAAGGTTTTTCTTGCAGAGTGTTAGTGAGGGGTTCTGTATAATGTAGTTAGGGATGTTGTTCCAAAGTATGGGGAGTGTCTGTGACAGGAATCTGTCCCTCCAGCATCTTCCATTTATTGTTGTGGCAAGGTTCAGCTCACTACAGTGTGTGGCTCACTGTGACATGGATTCCCACAGGTGGAGCATATCCATTAAGCCTGGGTCAACATGGCTGTTTTGGCCAGTGGAGATCATCTCTGAGTAAACGAGATGCCACTGAGTAAAGCAGGAGTTTATTCAGTCTGGCTGCATAGGCCATATGTTGGAGGCCAGTATTCCCTTGGTGAGGTACATTCGTGGACCTCCCAGCTGTTGGAAGTGTCTTCTGAGGTACATCCCAAATGGGTAATGATACCCTATGATGGGACTGATGAGTGATAAGTAAAGGGGCACTATAACCCCAGTATGTCTAGATGGGAATCCTTTAGTAATCAGATGGCCTACATAGAAGGATGTCCTAACTACTGTGGAGATATGATTGTCAAAGGTGAGATCACTATCTACCTTAGTCCTCAGATACCCCATTACCTCATCCGTATTAAAGTGGCTGCCACTCATGTGTTAATATGTGGGTGCTTAATATTCCACAATGGAATGACCATGCAGTTAGTGGCACTTGGCTGGAGGTCATGACGTTGACACCCTGTGATGGTCTCTGTGAGGCCCTTTGAGGGATGTCTGTGTCAGCTCGACTATCAATCATGGCTTTCAGTTCGCAGTCATTGCCAAACGTGGTCTTCTGTAGTCCACCTGTGTTTGCCTGTATCTCTGAGAAGTATATGCCAAACATTAGGGCTCCCAGGATTGAGTCCTGTGGGACACCAGTCATGACTGGTCAAGAGTTGGACCTGGAGACTGCTAGTCATACCATGTGGGTTCTGTGTGTAAGCCCGTTGGCAACCCAACCTGTGCTTTATAGGTGTATGTACAGGCTGGTGTGTTTATCAATAATACCTGAGTGGGGCATGGTGTCAAAAGCCTTGGCAAGGTCCAGGTAGTATGTGTAAACCACCTGCCCTGTCATCTAACATCTTGGTTACTATATGTAAGACGTCAAACAGGTTCAGTAGGCATGAACTGCACTCAACCAAACTGACCTGGGTTGGGACACATGTACAGAGGTTACCAATGTCTTTGTTAATGAGTGCCATGAGGATGCGATCCATACCATTGCAGACCAGGCTAGTCAGCCTTATGGGGTGGTAGTTACCATGGTCAGTTGTGAGTCCACCTTGATGGAGTGGAATAACCATTGCCACGTGCCATTTTATGGGCATGTAGCCTGTGGAGGCACTAAGGTTGGAAAGCTTAATTATATGGTGGGTCAGGTTGTCTTGTACAGTGTGCAAGATGCAGTCTTGGACAACATCTGCCTCCATTGACACTGTGTTCTGCTATTAGAGAGGGCCATTTCCACCTGTGTGTCTCTGATGTGTGGGATACTGTACCTTTTGGGTAGTGTTGTGGGCTCTTTATGGGGTGAAGTATGCACCGAATATCTGCAAGGATGTTGCCAATATCAGTAGGGTCAGCATATTTTCTGATATATATCACTGGCACAGTGCAAATCTGTGTTTCACCACATAGATACTTGACATAGCCAAAGAAGTCTTTGTGGTTATCTTTCGAATCCTTGCGTATTCTCCTGCTGATGTTAGCCTTGGATGATGTCATGAGGGACCAACATATCATACTAATAGTAGTCACTGATGTCTGCCCTTTGTGGGAGTTGCTGTTTGTCTGGAACACTGTCCTACTTCTGTAGTATAGCTTGTTTATTGCAGAGGTCCACCAGACTTGTGTCCTTGTCTAGGAGGAGTGAGTCTTGGTTTACCAGTGATGGTATGATCCATACATCCGTGTAGGTGCTTATAGACTGCATTTGTAAATGTCTGTATCTTGAGCAGTGTTTCCCCTTAGTGTGTGGGCTGTGAAATCTCCCACCCCTGTCACTAGTAGTGTAAATTTAGCTGTAGGAAAGGTATACACTGTGGCATCCGTGGGTGGGGGAGATACTTGGGTGTGGAAACAGTGAATAGTTCATGGTCAGATCTAACCAGTAACCGATTAACCTCCACTGTGGTGCATCTCTGCCACTTCTAGTATGTTTCCACCCCTCATTAGGGAAGTTACCACCTGATACAGGGCATATGAGATGATAAATTCCAGGAAGTGCTGGGCCTGGAAGTGAGTACTGGAGTAAGTTTCCCAGTTAATGGTATGGTAGTTGGCATTGACCAATGCCAGGGTGTGCGTTAGTACTGTCATGTTTTCCACTGTCTCCAGGTAGGTGGAGGGGTGGTCCTGGGTCATGGAGGGTGATCCGTAGCAGGCCACAGTTTACATTGCAGTTGTGGCTGATGTTAGCTGCACATGGATGATCTCAGAGGTATCATGCTGCCCTACTAACCTGGAGGTGTAAGTATCCCTGATGAATATGGATACACCCCCTCCATGTCTGTGTCAGTCCATGTTCTGTGGCTGAAATGTGTGGTATGGGTTGTAGTCTGGTAGTGCTGGTGTGCTCTCAGGAGCCTTAAGACAGATCTCAGTTACTGCACAGATGTTGATGTTGTCCATCCTGAGGAGTGCTGTGAGTGCATGCATGTTGTGATCACAACCCCTGGTGTTGAGTAGCATAACCCTCATTGATTCTGCCATTGTGCTGTTTATGGAACTGGTATTCACCTTCAAGACTCTCCTAAATAAGGCACCATGTGGGCGCCAATAGCCTTGGCCAGTATTCCAAAGCCTAAGGCTGACACATAGGCCAGTATGGTATTGTTGCATGCATGTTCCCCATCTGTGCTTGTTTGTCATCTCTCCTGTAGGTAACCTACTGGTAAGCATTAGAAAGCCTTAAACATATACAAGTCTTCTATCTTCCAAGATAGGCTATTGGAGTGACTAAGTATCAGTGTTTTGTATGTTCTTGCTGTGCTTAACTGTTTCCTGACTACATGGTGATTTCTCACTGAATATTGTGATCTGAAGGTCTGTTTATTCACATATTATGGCTGTGATGGCCTGCACTTTAGAGGTTCACAGATAACCTACTACCTATGTGCCCAAGGGCAACTAGAAGCATAGCTATAGTGTGTTGGCTTTCTCCACACCATTGATGAAGTAACTGAGTCTTTATCAAGCACAGACAATGAAGCAATTCCAGACAGAGTTGCTGGAAGCTGTTGAAGACTGGGGTTGTGGAGGGTGATAGGGGCACTTAGTGATATAAAGAGGGCATGTTAATGTGACAATTCAACACCATTCAATTTCCCTAACAGGTCTCACAGCTATAAAACTGGACAAACTACCCCACCCCCTGGATGTATGGTTCTGGGACACATGATCCCAGGGGTGTATATTCTGTTACCCATTCACATAACACGGTTTCCCTTGAAGTGTGTCAGTGAGGGGCGATGCCTAATGTAGTTAAGAATGTAATGTATTGTCTCACAGTACATTTGTTATATGTTCTTATTTCAAGAGTAATTGAAGCTCAGTGGGTTTGGGGGCCTCTGCCCTTTGCTTAACTTAGCTTATACATAGAAATCATTTAAATAGGAAATAGGCAGAAGCACTGTTAATGTCAACAGTGTAATGGTTACAGCATCTGCATAGTATCTGTGCATTCGAGGTCCCAATCTCGATAAAGGCAGGGATGTTCATCATGTTCAAAAGTATACCTTAACCACAGCTTGCATATATATGTAATAATCGTCTGTATAATAAACATTCGAAACACCCAAATAAACCCATATGTGCTGGACAGTACAGTCAATAGAGAATGTAATGTTAGGTAAGCACATAGTGAGATGTTACTTCACTGACATGTATATACTCTTGAGTAGTTAGCTGATGTAGCCGTGTTTGCACGCACAGGTTATACGTTACAAAGTTTGTTGAACTGTGTTTAACTGCTGCTATAATGTCACACAAACACTTTTAAACATGCTTACAACTGCTTAAATGAGCCTTATTCTGGAGTAAAAAACATTTGTAAAGCATAACAGGTGTTGAACCCTGGACCATTCACACTATGGTCATGGGAATTACCACTGAGCCATCTGAGGTGTATACATGTTTCATGGTCTTGAGGCTACACCTTATACCATATGCATTCCACTGTAATGATCAGAAATGGGACAGTCACTTTGTGTACATATGTACAGTACAATGTAATGTACTGTAGTTTGTGAACCAACACATTCCAGTCAACATATGTATTATTGTTACAAATTAATACAATATATATATATATATATATATATATATATATATATATATATATATATATATGCATGTCAGTGATGTCTGCACATATATTTATATATATATATATATATATATATATATATATATATATATATATATGCATGTCAGTGATGTCTGCACACACACACATATATATATATATATATATATATATATATATATATATATATATATATTATACAGTTACATCAATAGCCATATATATAAATATCTATGAACACACTTCGTGACACAGAAGCACTGCAAAGGAATTGGAGTGTACACAAAACACATGCAGCTCTGATATTATAACTAATAATATTAACCTAATTCACCATAGAAGGGATGGTTGTTGTGTATGTGAAGATTGGGGTGGGGGAGGAATGATGGGTAATGAAACCATGCATCAAGGAGGGCCTGGGTCGGATGCTCAATAAGTGAACTGGAGGGGTATACATGGAGTATGGGGACAATGTAAAAAGGGCACAAAACATGAACCTTTCTCATTCATAATACACCCTTTCATGTCACATTGCAACACCTAATTTCACAAACATATGAACATTAACATGTTTCAGACATATGTACACCAAATGACTGTCACATTTGTTTTCAGTAGTGAGGAATGCCTGTAGTAAAATGTATATTCTAAACACCACGACATTTGGACATATCTCTGATGCCTTAGTGGTAAAGTAAGTGACTGTGGTGTTCATGGTCCTGGGTTCAAGACCTGCAACGGTTGTTACATTATTTTGAGGGCCAGAATAAGGGCTGTTGGATGCAGATGGATTAAAGCACTCTTAAGCAGTTGTATGCGGGTTTCCACGGGTTTGTGTGATGGTAAGCAGTGCTGAAACACGGTAAACGGAGAAGCGCTTCACAGGTTTGACCTTTACTTAACGTCGTGCAGCCTACGGGCAAACTTGCTTACAACCGCTTAAATGTGCATTATTCACACCTTCCCTACCAGTGCCTACTCAGAGAGGTAAAATAATAACACCTTCGAGTATTAGAACCCACAACCATGTATGCCATCCTTAGAGTAACCTAATACTAAGCTACCTGGGATGTACCTATCCCAGTTGTGTATGCAGACAGGTTAAAACACAAAAGGGAGGAATGTGGTGTATGCTCATATATATATATATATATATATATATATATATATATATATATATATATATATATATATATATATATATATAGAGAGAGAGAGAGAGAGAGATACATACAGACATGTCGATATATACAGATCTACATATATATGTAGATGTATAGATAGGTTAAAAACATCTACACATCTATGGAGGTACAGCTAAGCATATGCAATAATATATATATTTATATACATATACACACACACACACACACACACACACACACACACATGTACATACATGTGTATAGACAGCATCTGAAGTGTTCATACCTGAGTATAACATGGACCATAGCAATCACATTCCATTAAAATAA